>NW_027210631.1:232500-762500 GCF_029030835.1 Brachyistius frenatus
TTTTTACATAGTTTTATAAGATTATGGATCACTCTGCAGCCGGCAAAAAAAGCCAACAGAAATGCAAATATTCGGGTAACGCAGCGAGACCTGAAATTCAATTTATGTGTGCATCTTTCAGGTATTAAACGAGGTTAAGGGCTCCACATTAGATATTTTTGCTTGTGAAGCATGCATTTGGTGAACGTTAAGGCTGACATACAGGCTCTGTACTCTGCGTGCTCCTGGAGGACACCAGAGAAACGAGGTTACCAATTCAACGTTCTGATTTGCTGATGTAAACAATAACCATGGCAACAATCGACAGGATCCCTTTGTTGATTCTGAGATTACAGGGGAAGAAAACTCGCCATCTGCACCCTCTGTATTTCCAGCATTTTTCCACCGCGCACCAAAGTAAAAGCCTCTGACTTGTTTCCATTCCCTTTTGCAGGTTCCTGAATGTCACGTCTGCACACCGTGCTCCAAATGGAAGCAGGACACGCGCACGTGAGCGCATAATTCACGCAGCACCCAAGTGTCTTTCACTAGTTTCGGACCGACGCAGTTGTCAATTTCCCATCCAGCTACCACATCGTTGAAATAGTAAACGTACTTCCGCACACCTAAGAGCCCAGTGAGGTCAGGCGCACATTGTTGAGGCATCCGCGATCTTGAGGCAGCTAAAAGTGATTGTGCGAAAGACCAACAAAAACGTGGTCTTAGGTTAATGACAGTGTTTTACTGTCATTCTAAAAGGTGCATTATTAAGACGGTAATACACACCTTGGAGTTACTTCGTGTTACGCTTAAAACACACAAAGTACTAAGAAAGATAGGAGACTAAGTACGACTCCTTTGCAACATGTGGTTTACTTTGCGCTCAGATTATCTGTCGTTAAACCAGCAAAAGTGGATCTGGACACGCTTTCAAATGAGACTGTGCACTTAGAGCTGTAAAATAAAGCCCCGAGGCTCTAGATCTGAGAGGCTGGTGTTAGTATTTACTGATAACCCTGCTAATCTACTCAGTATTGCAGTGCTAACGTGCTGGTATTTACAGTAGCATGTTTACGATTCTCACCTCACAATTCAGCATGTTTTATAATTAGTATGAAAAGTACAGCTAATGTTTTTGGGAATGTCCCCCCTTTTTTTTCTTCTTTTTTTTTTATGTATTAATTTGTGTAAAATTGTGACTTGATGGATGTAGCTGGAGGAACAAATTAAGGGAAATTTAGCATAAATGTCATGATAATCCATCCAACAGTCACAGAGACATTTCACTCAACGCCATGAATGTGTCAAAAACCTTGTGCCATCAGTCTAATGGATGTTACAGTATTTCACTAAAGCTCAGGGGAGAGGGTGAAGCGTCGCCCTCTGGGGACCTTGAACATGTGTGCCAAATTTTCCAGCAAACGCATTCAGCCGTTTGTCAGGATAGTTTACAAAAAAAAACCTGACATTTCACTCCTTGAGGCCATGCAGCGCTAAAGCATCAACTAAAACAATTAGGAAAAGGAAAAGATAGGACAAGAAAATAATAATAATTGACCATTTCGAAAGGGATATTGTGTCCAGAGTGTGTGATGCTGGCCTCCGAACAGACTGGCAGATGGAGAACAGACCCACGGAAGTGAAGCCGGATCAGATGTTATCGCACTAATAGACAAACATCACATTTCTCCTGCACTTAAACGCAACGCGCCCTTCATAATTCGAATGCACTGGCACTTAAAGGGAGCGATGTAATCATTGAACAAAAGATCCTTTTTAACGGACACACGTGCGACCTCACATCAGACACATGCACCACCAACACCGATAATGAATGGCGTAATTATCAGACTGGGACATTCAGACGGGATGCTTTGCATGCACTAAAAGTCAAAACATGGGCTTTGTTTTTAGTTTTTTTTCTGACCGCCTCACATTCTAAATGTAGAAATAGCTGTCAGATTTCTGAGACCTGCTTTATGTCTTTATGTGGCTCTCAGTGGGAATTCAGTCTGTAGTCGTTTCTTAAGGTGGCAGAAGAAAAAAAAAAAGCATAATTTCCAAAGTCACATGGGCAAGTTGGAACAAAAGTTAGTGTGTGTGTGTGTGTGTGTGTGTGTGTGTGTGTGTGTGTGTGTGTGTGTGTGTGTGTGTGTGTGTGTGTGTGTGTGTGTGTGTGTGTGTGTGTGTGTGTGTGTGTTGGTTTGTGTTGCCTCGGTTTGATGGTCTATGTGTAGGGGGGGTCCTGCATTGCAACACGTCTGTCCGACAAACTCACCCACCTACACACACAAGTATGTCGATAAATACACACACACACACACACACACACACAACAGAGACAAAGAGGGGGGAAAAGACACAAATGTCTGTGAATCACAGTCTGGTTTGTTCACACACACACACACACACACACACACACACACACACACACACACACACACACACACACACACACACACACACACGAGACAAACAGGAAGGAAGTGAGGAAAGTTGGAGCATTCAATTTAAGCTTGGATACCCGACAACAGTTTCTCTGGCGTTTTTTTCAGTCGTGGCATGTATTGTCCCGTGTGTCCTGCGTGTACGTCACTGTGAACGGATGAATGGCGGAGGTGGGGCCGAGGTCAAAGTGGGCGGAGTTAGACACGCCACGGCCTTGCTCTCCGAGTACCACAACGCCTCCTCTCACTCTCTCTCTCTCTCTTTTCAATCTTCATTCCTGGTCTTTAGCTCGTTCTTTTGTTTATTTGTTCTTTCATTCCTCCTCCCTTTTGTTCTTGCTGTGTTCTATTTTTTTCCAGAGAGCTCTGTGGTCACACTACTTCAGTCAGGATTTTTACTCCCACTGGGACTACAAATGGCCAAAGTCGATTCCAGCAGTCACCAGTCCTCCAAATAAATGCCTGCAGTATACAAGCACCAGCAGCAGACACTCACAAAAGGCTTTACTGGGGACTGTGTTGTCGAGTGGTTTGTAGTTTTTAGTTTCATACAGAGATGAATAATTATCTGAATATGGAGAAAGTGTTGGCGAGCAATTCAGATCTATAAAACTGCAAGAGGAAGAACAAAGAGAACTTCAATTATGTGAACATTATGCACCTACTATGCTGAAATTATACAATCACTTTTGCCAACTCACTATTTATTCAGAGTGAAAGATTAAGCTTACAAAAAAAACATGTTTTTTTTCCCCCTCCATTAATATTCTACTTAGGTTGGTATGCAAATTAACATTGAGAAAATGTGTTAATGAAAGATAGTGGAGATAGAAGAGGTGTGCGGTTATTAGCATGCCACACATTGGCTTTCTTCATCAAAACACCAAAACATTATTTGTCTGCTGTGAGGAAAAATGCTTCGAGTCCAGTTAGCACTTGAAAACACAACAGATTCTTCATAAATGCACTTAATCTCATTAAATAGTGAGCGTTATCAGGAAGAAGAAAAAATAGCCACAGAATTTCAAAAGTCACTCAGGTTTGTCTGTACCACAAATACAAAGAAAAGAATGCTAAAATGTGAAGAGGAAAACATAGATGAAGCCAAGATGAAGCCAAGCGTGCGTTTACATGTTAAAGCAAGCGATCAGTGTATTCAACAGTATCTGCACACACGCACTTTGTGACGCTAACATGACAACAGTACCTTTAGATTTCCTCTCTCATTAGACTCATGGAAGTGTGAAGACATATGGTCCTCCCAGATGGTCCCTCAATCTAACTCTTCAAGGTGAAAGACGGATGCTTTTAACACTTGTGCTGCCAGCCAAGTTAATTCATTATATATGAAAACCTCTCCTTCAGTCGCACTTACATACAGCAAACTTGACAGTATTGTTTGGATCTATATTCTGCAGGTTTTAACTGAGGGGTTTGTTGATATATCTGTCAAATAACCTCATTTATATAACATTTTATTGCTTAAAAAATAAATGGAAAAATAGTTTGTTGTTTTTTAATGGTTATTGACGATATTCTGATTTATTGTAAATATCTACTCAAAAATGTCAAAAATGAAGACTTTCAAACATGTCAATGTTAAGACTTCTGTCATAGAAAATGTATGCAAATTGGCATGTATTTGGTTAAATAATACATCATTTGCATATTTAAACATAAAATTTCAGATAGCTTGCAATAAAAAAAAATAAGAGTCTTAATAAAAATGAATTGCCTAAGGAAGTTTTATGTTGATATATATTATTTGAAATTGAACCTGTTCACAAATATTTTGCCTTAGGTTCCCATCTTTATTGTAATATTATAATTTAATGTAGTGTACCCAAAATCTTTCATGTTTTGATTATTTTAGGAGGCTGTTTATCTGCTTCAAATTAGCATACGCTAAAATAAATATCTAAAAAAAAAAGCAAACATCAGCCGGGTGTCTCTTAATAAAGTCTGAATTCAGATTCTGTCCTAGTTTATGCAAAAGCAGGGAGTGTCTGTGAGCCCATTAGATAAACATAACTATATTTGGATAGTATGTGTGTATATGTGTGCGCATATGTGTGTGTGTTAGAATGAGGAAAAGTGTTTCCATTACAACATTAAAATTAAAGGTCAGTCACCCTCCATTTTCAGAGCTGTCAACAATACACTTACAATATTTAGTCATACCAATATTTCTCTGTGTGTGTGTGTGTGTGTGTGTGTGTGTGTGTGTGTGTGTGTGTGTGTGTGTGTGTGTGTGTGTGTGTGTGTGTGTGTGTGTGTGTGTGTGTGTGTGTGTGTGTGTGTGTCACAAAGCAGTGTAACAGCAGACACAGAATGAGAGGAGAGCATGAAGTAGTGTGTGTTTGTGCATGTCTGTGTGTGTGTGTGTGTCTGTGAGCACTTGCGTGTGTGCGTGTGTGTGTGTGCGTGTGCATGGATTTAAAAGTGAGCCCTCAACCAAGGTATAATTACATGGAGATGTGCTCAATCTGGCTGCATTTGAGGAACCTGTCATATTCATATCGCTGTCATTGCCATAGTAACCAAAAGGTCTCTTTTTGAATATCATCCTTTAGAAGCTTCCACGCAGCCGAAACCAACGTCATCAGATCTGCTTAAAGACCAGTGACAGAGTGTGTGTGCCTCTGCCAGGATACCTGCATGTGAGCATGTAAATTCACCTCCAGTATTCCCAGTCACAGCATGGAGGAGCGTTGAAAGAGAGAGACAGAATAAAAGAGGAGGAGGTTGCAGAAAGAAAAAAAAAGGTGTTCACTGTGCAAGAGAGCAGGTTGTTGCTAGGTGGACTAGGGCGGGTGCTTTGAAGCAGAGCTGTTTGTAACTGGTAACAAACTAAAAATCGCCCTTTTTCTATTGCAAATGCAGAAAATGTGCACAACACAAAAAGACAATCACACAGAGAGCCAAAATAAATCTCACACATACACACACACACACACACACACACACACACACACACACACACACACACACACACACACACACACACACACACACACACACACACACACACACACACACACACACACACACACACACACACACACACACACACACACACAAAGCATGCACGCTGTGGTCCTGTGACTCAAACTGCAGCATTGAAGTTTGAGCCCACGCAGAGTGAAGGAGACAGAAAGCCAGAACAGTTGGCGAGGTTAGAATAAGAACAGGAAAAAGGCAAAGATAGAATAACCAAGAGAATCAATAAAAAAAATAAAAATTAAAAGAAAAGAGTAGGAGGCGATAATAAGTATAGATTGTGAGAATAAGGTGAAAGAGAGGAAGCGTGGGAATGGAAATGGGAGAAAGATGGAGGACACTATAGGAGGACGTGGTGTGAAGAGGACACCGTGAAAAGGTCCTAAAAATGGAAGGAGTGGAGGAGATTCTTGGACTGTGAAAAAAACAACAGAAGGGAGGAGTTGTGAAGAAGAGGCCAGTCAGAGTGACGTGGTAGAAAGAGAAAGAGTTAAAAGCAAGCGCAAAGAAAAGAGTGGGAGGGAAACTAACCGGAAAAAGTAGGTAAGACAAATGTGCTGATTTGGAGCAGCTGCTTTTTACAGTAGAGACACAATTGCCTTTTATCTCAAATTTCATTTGATCTGGATTTTAAAATCCCTCCCTGTAAACTTGTGTAATAAATATAAGGTGTAAAAGTACTGCCACTCAGAAAGCAAGCTAAGCTAACTTATCTGAGCTTGTGCACGTTGGCAGTGATTCTGACTAGACACGAGCAATATCAATGATTATGGCCTTAATGTATAATTGGCTAAAAGACTGTAAAAATGCCAACTGTTAGACAAAACCTTTTCTACATTAATCATTTTTGTTATTTATTTCATAGTACGTGTTACATATTTCACTTAAACTAGAGAAAAGGCTTCAATGATAGGAACTTTCTCTGTAGTATCTCAAAGAAACTTTCAGGACAAGTGGAACAGCTCCTCATATCCTCCAAAAAAATGTAAGATCAAAAACAGATGTTGGAAAATGACAGTAATCTTACAATCAGGGTCATCTTATCTTCAGGCCAATACAGTAATGTGCTGTGTGAGTTTTCAAATCACAGATGGGACTAAAAATCGACTGTGTGGCCGTTGGAATCAAAATGATGCTTCGATTTGTTTGCCCAGTTTATGCCGACAGCAATCAATTTACAAGAACTATCTCAAGCTGAAATTTATTTCAATTTCATTTAGACACTAAATATGTTGTAATTTGGAAAGTACAAGGAGAAAGTGTACAGCATGTATTTACCTGGTAGATGAACCACCAAGAGATATTCAACATAACAAGATTCTTTTTTTTTTTTTTTTTTACTGCAGGGACTGACAAAATGAACAATGGCCTATAATTGACAAATATTTATAAACTTTGACCTTCATCAGGTCGTGGCTGGAAATGTTGCTGTGGTGATGGCAGTCCTTTCTAGAGCCGAGTATCAAACTTCAATACTTTTAAGGCACCGACTGAAGTACTTTGGTGCTATTGGTGTCAAAAAATGTCTTGTCATTTGGTACCAATTGAAATACCTTTGCTAAATCCACACCAACACGGTTTTGTTTTAAAACCCATAACATTTGCTCCATTTACACAGTTCTCACCTCGATCAATCAACCACAACATTTGCCATTGCCTCTACATGTTGATAAAAGTCACTCAGTTTTAACGCCGGTAAATAAATCTTACATCAGGAAGCCTAAATTCACTCTTTTCAAACTAGCTTTTGGCCACACGCCTGTCCGAGTGGCGCGTGCTGCTGTGGTTGGAAGCTTCTCTGCTGGTGAAGCTGGCATCTACTGAAAGCACATTAGGCGCTTAGGGAACAGGGGTCATTTGCAGCTCCAGAAAATAACCTGGGTTACACTCTCCCCCACTAACTGCATGACAACTACAGATTTGTAATCTGATTATCTTTTTATAAAATTGGTGCCAATAAAGTATTGTTCAGGAACCATTATTACAACTGGGTTTAATTTGTTGTTGTTGATACTTCTGGTTGGTTATGAGCTACAACGTTATCTTAAGTCAATGGCACCGACATGGCTGCAAAGATGAAATGATCGATCGATGAGAAGTTTGTTCAACAAAATCGTCTGTCACTTCCGGGATGCATTGGAGAGACATCACTGAACCGGGTGTTTATTTAACTACATGTTGTCGAAGAGGTCATCTGTGGCATGTTAAAATATTTAGTCGTAGACAATTTTGGATTTCATGCCGCCTTTTCCGTCAGAGCCAGCGTTGACAGAGAGGTTATGAGAGGAGAGGTGAGCAGAAGAGAGGAGAGCCAGAGAGAAGCACCCGGACGACAAAACGCTCCACTAAAAGAGGACAAGGACCTCTTCCTCCCACCGTCTCTGAGTCATCGCACCCCTCCTCCCACATCTGTCTCGACGCCCGATCTCTGAGGACGCATGCACTCATAAAACACAAGACCAACTCTCACGCTGCACACAAACACGTGCACACGTCAACTATGTGCATGCACACAAATACCCATACCTGCAGGCGGCGCACACTGGCATCCCAGCAGGCATGTATATGTAAAGATGCACAAACACGGTTATTAAAAGAAAAACAGGAAGTTGCACACATGGACAAACAGACAGACACACCTATACGCTTGCTGTAGGCCAAAGGAAGTTCACCATGGCAACAGGAGAGTGGGACAGCAGCATGCAGTCTGTGGCTGAAACAGGTGTGTGAACAGATAACACGTGCGTGTGTGCGTGCACGCGCACGCACGCACACACACACTCGCAGTCACACATGAGTGCATATGCACATAAGTGGAACGGTAGGTCTAAAACTCAGCATCAGCTCAGTGTATCTGGATGATGAAAGCATGCCTCTCCTTTTTTCTTTGCTTGTTGTTCATGAGTTTGAATAAGTGTGAGAGCACGTTCAGATCATGTCTCTTTAAGACTCAATGAAACCACAAAGCACAAAAAAGATCTTGTATCGCTGCTGCAGAGTCACGTTTCTTGTGGAAACTAATACGCCAACAATACAGTAAATGTGTGCAACCATAGAAACTACAGTAGCCTGTAAGCTATAAATGTCCTATGGTCAGCTAGAATGTCACAGATATGTGACACAGCAGTGTTTGGGCTCGCATCCAAAAGACATTGACTGATTGTGTTGTCACTAGGTGGCCAACTATGTGGACGACAGAGAACGATTCGTTTTGTACGGGAGGGACAGATCAACAAGGATAAAAAAAAAAAAGGGTGGACTCAAAGAACTCAAAATGGACATAAATGTGTTATAGGATGCCAGCGTATGAAATCGGATGCAAAATTCTTGAACTCTTTTGCAAGATGACATCGCGTTGCGCATTAAATCAAGAAAATGAAAACAAAAACGCAACTAATACATGGGCTGCAAATGTTTCAAGAGAACGGTGTTGGAGTGTGAAGGAGTAGTCGATGAGAAGGGCGGTGGACATGATGCTGACATCAGCTCCCTTTTGGCTGGCGCTCGTCCTGCGGGCAGATAAGGAGGCGGTGAGGAGAAGTGAATCATGTCAGCGACATTTATTTTGAAGGAAGGCATTTTTATTTATTTGGTGAGAAATATACACTGAAAACTTGCATATTTTACATCCGTATCGAAGTTCTCCCCTTCGCTGTGAAGTCATTCAAGTGTGCCGTGTGCATAAAAATCCAGTTCAGCACAAATACTTTCAGTAATGCAAAGTGACGAGACATTAGTCGGATATGTTTTCCAAAGCCCTACAGGACAATTCACTTTCTATTAAGTAGCAATATTCCGATGAGAGGGAGCATTCTCGTAACGCTATATCCCCGAGGTATTACTAAAATATTAGAGCTTAGCTGGAATTAATTGGAAATTAGGGTAAATGTCACTGAGAAAGAAGCAACGTACATGGTCAGGTTTCGGTGACTGCTGCCCTGACATGCAGCACGTCCTGATGTTGAAGATGCTGTAGGAGAAAATTGGATGTTGAAGTGAAGGCACTACTTGAAGAAAAAGCACCCCAAGAGCTGGACAAGGGGGCCGTTTGGGCTTTTCATTCGGCATCGGGTTGAGATAAAGGAGGAATTTGCGAGTTGTGGGTTTGGGTCGTGTCGGCACCTTTAAAACCGCAAAACACATCCACGTCTCGTGGAGCCGCACCATCTCAGATTTGGTGTCGAGGAAAACTGTGGCTTTTATGAGAGAAAAATGCGGAGGAGGAAGGGTACATGTGCAGGTGTGTATGCGGGTGTGTCAGGTCCAAACATATTGATTGAACTGTCCTTGGTGAGGGGAATGTAATGTGTAAGTTAAATTGAGTGGTGTTCCACTGTAATGCAGACAGGGAGACGGGATATGATGATAGAGTGAATCCATTACGACCACAGAATGAGTCTGAGACAGCCAGAGAGAATTGGGTCACTGGCTAATTGGGCAGAAATACATCAGCCCGCCTTGTGTGGACACATGGACACGCACGCGCGCGCACACACACACACACACACACACACACACACACACACACACACACACACACACACACACACACACACACACACACACACACACACACACACACACACACACACACACACACACACGCTTACTGTACACACTGTTGGCACAGATCAAGACCTGCGTTTAACAGGCCTATGCACACTTCTGGGTTATTACATCTGCACAAACATACATGTAGATACAGAGCAAACACACTGACAGCAGCTGAACACACAAACAGCGAGGCACGACTGTATAGATCGCACGTAATTTGGTAGATTATCATATAATGACCATTTAATCAATTGTAACCAATCACAGTGAGGTAGCCCAGACAGGATTTATTCATTATGCATGACCAAGTCTGGCACACAGAAACCCTCTCATGCGCACACACACACACACACACACATATATATAATCACATTGATTATATGTTTCTCGCATGCGTGCACACGCATAACATTTCAATGCACCCAGGCTTACAGTACAATAAGGAACGGAGGCTATAAATAGAGTTCAGCAGACACTAGCATGATGCTGAATAAATTCAGGAGAATTGCTCAGCCCCGAGTCCCTCTGTTGCAGGGCAGAAAAGGAGCCGTTTGAATGGAGTGAAGTGTGGAGCTATACAGAAAGTGGAGCACACAGAGGAGGAAAAAAAAATCGAGGGAGGAAAGCTGTATTCGGAGGTGTTTTGCATTTTGCTGTATCATGCTACAATCACGGCTGGAGGAGGAGGAGGAGGAGGAGGAGGAAGAAGAGAGAGAGAGTGAAAGGAGAGGGGGTGGCACACACCCAAACACACACACACACACACACATACTTTAGACTCACAGTTGAGCCTTGATGTATCTCATCTCATGATGCCGAATAGCACCGAGGTTTGAGGGAGCAATACTTTGATCCGTCAGATTTGTGAGGATCGTAAGATTATAAGGATTGTTAGCCGGAGATACAGTGAAATGGGGATCACTGAAAATGACTGTCACCGAGTGTGTTTGTGTTCCTGCTGCGTGCGTTTGCTCTCCTCATCTCTTTATCTCCAATGTTTTCTGAATTCCCCGTCTCCCTTCTTATATTCTTGCTCCTGCTCTCCTTTCTTTATTTTCCCTCCATCTAGATGTAGTGTATTGATTAAGCAATTCACCACAGAATAGTATTCTTTGAAGCTCTTGCATTATGGGAGCAAACATTGACATCTACTGTAGTTCTGAGTTAAATAAGGCATGATTTCAAGATTAAATGAATGATTTATAAAGCACATACACAGGCGTAGTGCATATGCCCTACTTTAAGCAGGGGTGTAGTGCTATTTGTGAAGTACCCGAGTGCACCTATGATGAAGTTGTCGGGCTTGTTTCTAAGGTAGTTTAACCACTGTGGAGACAAGTTTACACAAAATAGCAAATGATGTAGCCTAGATATTCTAATCGCATTAATTGAATAAAGCCAACAGGAGAATCAAGCTATTTTCATCAGTGTTCATCGGTTACTTATCTGAAATGTTGCTGACATTTCAGTCCCACCACGTCCCTGCAAATGTTTCACCCTAAACGCCTCGTTATGAAGGTCTTCCGTCTACCGAAACAATAGAGAGCTTTTAATTCGATATGGATACAGGAGGTGTTGAGTTTGTATTAACGTGTAATGCAGTAACTTTAACAGGGCAAATGGTGGCGGATCAAAACAAGGCTTCGAGTTGGCGTCGTAAATCAATCAATATGACAATTTTGATAAGCCCATTTGTTTTAATTGGCCCTCTTGCGAAACATGCTGAACAAATTATCGGATCTTTAAGCACTTCAAAAACGTAAACGAATATCAAACGGATGATGAGAACTGAATGTTTTATTTCCTCACTTGGAGGAAAAAAAAAAACGTTCTGGAGGCTTGTTTCTGTGAACTCCTGCATTACCACACCTGCGACTTTACAGTCGGGACACTCCATCATTTAAAAACAGAGAAGAAAAAAAGAAGAAAAAAAAAAATCACAGCAAATGTACATTACTTCCAAAGGAATCGACAACATTAGTATGTACATCCACCAGATAGTTTGAGTCACGTCCACCTTGGGTGTACAAGCTTGTAATGGTAGCCCGCAGCGAAGCCATCTTGACAGGGCTGCTGACCTCCCGAGGGAGCAGAGAGTCAAAAATGGAGGAAGCTGGCTTATTAGCAATGTCAGACCACTTGTATTTAATTAAGACTTCTTTTTTTTTCGCAAATGGATAACGGCATATACTGTACGTTATGAGACAGGATAAAGCTACAAAATGCTCCTAAACTAATGAACTAAAACGTTTTCAAAATGGCTGAAAGCACGATAGCTAAGCTTTAATTTACCTCGTCAGTAACTTGTCGTTGGACACAAATGGTGAATAAAATGCGAGAGAAAGTAAACAAAAGAGTAGAGAGAGAACAGAGATGTCATGTCAGCTAAACAGCCCCGCTAGAAAGGTTAATCCAGCACGAAGCTTCTATGAACAAATGTTTCGTCAAAGACAGGCTTACGTCACTGTATTTTCTACTGTGACCACCAGGTCTTTGTCTTTTTTTGCATCTCCCTCTCCAGACTTCTTAATTATGCATCTTTAAAAGCTAAAGAGGCAGAACTTTAGGAGTAGTTCCTCGAGCAGTTATTTATGCATGAGAGACCGAGAGAGGAAAAGTCAGACGGTGGCAAAAAGAGGGGATGAGATATGGGGAAAAAGATAAAGCGGAAATGCGAGGAGGGAGGAAGAGAGAAAGCTGGTGGGGGTCAAAGAGATGGCAGTGAAAGAAGAGGAGAGATCATATTGTAAAAAATTAAAGGGCAGCGGGGAGATTCAGATGGGTTTTTTTTTTGCATGTCTGGTACAAATTAACAGCAGGGTTTGACAGCACACTCTGTGCCACTAGGATGGCAAAGTGTGTGTGCGTGTGCGTGTGTGTGTGTGTGTGAGTGCGCGCGCGTGTGTATGATCAAGACTGAATTATTCAGAGACAAGCTGCGGCTCGCTGACTAAACATTAAGTCGACATAGAGATGCAGACACGCACACGGCTGCTCTCCCGGTGTTCGGGGAGTCTCGCCTCCTCCGGGTTTCACAGACAGATGGGACAGGAAATGTGTCACTGGGTCACACTCAGACAGCGGCGGCCATCTTGTGCATCGGAGCCAAGAAAATAGGGTTCTCTTTTGTATTTGTAAGAGGTCAATAAACTCTTCATGTATTCCTGGTGTTGACAAAATGACTGGTTTGATGAAACGTGAGATCGGGGAGGATTCTGTGGTTGTTATCCAAGACGATTTGCATTATTGTGGACGGGTTTCTCAGAGATGAATTCAAATGGAGAGTCAGGTTTAGGTGTGTGAACAGGACCTGAGAATGAACAAGTGAAAATCAAAGTTTTGATAGAGGGGCGCTCCGCTAATCTTACTTGGAAGAGTTAAAACACACACACACACACACACACACACACACACACACACACACACACACACACACACACACACACACACACACACACACACACGACACACACACACACACACACACGGTTCCATTCCCACAACACTTTTAGGATATTCATCGCTCTGCTTTACAGACGCGAGCTGGAGTTTGTTGCCTTCCCGTCCCAAGCACGATGGTGCGACATGGCACACGATTTATGTTTGGAAAGTAAAAAAAAATTAAAAAAAAAAAAATCCTAAATGCAGCAACAAGTACTTCAATTAGAAACGGGCCGACTCCATTGTTCTCACAGCTGCACGTGATGCACATTGTTGCTTCACAGTTGTGGACATAGGAGCTTCCATTCGTGAAAGTGGTGGTGGCATATTCAAGGAAAGTGGTTTCGCCAGTGGTTCGATGCCTTGTGCGTGTGCGTCCTCGTATTTCTTTAAAGATTGAATGATAACGCGTGGAAGGACAAAACTCCTCGTACAGCCTCTCCTCAAAATAAACATCTATTTTGTTTTCTTGATGCATTTGCAGTCGGCGTGCTTGCCATGTAAAGAGTTAGTGTGCAGAAAGGTCTGCGGGCCCTTCGACTGCACATTTTAAAAGGGAACTGTTAAACAATATAGCAAATAGACTTGCCCACTTGCCAAGAGTTAGATGAGAAGATCAACACCACTCTTTTATCTGCGTCTTACGCATCGAGCTACAGTCAGGAGCACATCAGCTTAGCTTAGCATGAAGACTGGAAGCAAGGCGACACAGTTAGACATCTCGAAAGCTCACTAATAAAACACTTATTTTAAATTGCATTTAATACACTTTTTACAAATATCCAAATTCAAATTCATGGTTTTAAAGCGATTTATCAGTTATATTTAATAGTTCATCCAAGCCCAGACCAAACTATGACGACACAGCTCTGGTAAGTCACTGCTGATCCCCTCTGAACTCACAATTTATTTTTTACATTTGTTTGGCATTAAGAAAGGGAGAAATAACCGGTTACTAAATGTGCCTGTATATTTTTGGGGTCTTTGGAAAGTGCTAGCCTATACTGCTGATCTGAAATATGACTTTATAATGAACCCACAGAAATAAGAGAGATAACAATCTTATCTAACTCCTGGCAAGAAAGCTTATGACCGTTTAAGAAAATGTTGAGAATGAAAAATCCTTTCACATAAGAGTTGTGTAAAATAAAGGGGTGAGGAGCATTAAAGATTTCAGTATTGAGGCAGGAAGGGATTCAGAAAAGTGATGGGTAGTGCAGGATTTAGGGATTTTGGAGCTGAATCCAAACTATTTTGACAGCTTTTTCAGTCTCTCTGCTGCAAGTCTGAAACTGCTGTGCACAATAGCTGGGCTGCCGCTTGGAGTATTACATGTTAAACCACAATGATTCCATTTTAGCAACTTAGCCTTCAAACAATATGACTGTTTACTAGGAGGGGTCTCCGTGCTTTGTTAAATTCATAATGTTTATAATGGAGAGTTTCAATATGTTTACATGCAGGAGCTTCAGCTCCATAAACTGCATGTGTTGAGGCAAGATTTGTCAAAGTGAGCAGCTTACAGTGATGACTGTGGCACTTTTAAACAAAACTTTAATCCATACTTTTCATTCTTCCTTTCTGCATGAATGCCAAACAGTTAGGCTTACAGCCTCGTCGTATTAAAAGTGAGCGATTGTGTCATTCTTTGGCTAAATGAACACAGCGGTCTTTATGTTTACCAATCCATTAAGTAATCTCATTGTCTTTTTGGTAATGTATCATCTGCATTTCATTTCGACGATGATTTATGTTTGTTCTTTGTCATTGTTTTTCAGTCATCACGTCAGTATAATCATTGACTCCACAGCTCCAGTATTCCTTTTAGACTTCGTGTTTGTTTGACTCCAAGAATAAATCACCAACTATTCTCAATCCCTTGTTTCTTGCCTTCCCTCCTCTTGCTGCCTGTTTGTCGGCTCTGCTCTGTTGGGTGAGCAGTGGAACACGGGATAGCAGTCTAACCCCGTCACCTGTCGAGATAGACTGGATGAATGCGCCCTGCGGAAATTAGCGCCAGGATTATGCAAATCCAAATTGAACTGTGAAGTTAAGAAGGCGCGGCCCAGTGACCTCGTCATCTCACGGGGAGGCGGGGAGGGAGGGAGGGGGGAGCGCAGAAAGATCGACGTACAGTATCCGCACGCGTGCACATGCACTCACGCAAACGCATGCCTGCGCACGTGCATGGATTTAACGCACGAACACGGAGTGGCACAGGCACGAATCACCGCTTTTTGTTCATGTCTGTGTACGCATGCGTGTGTGTGTGTGTGTGTGCGTGCGTGCGTGCGTGCGTGCGTGCGCGCGTGCGTGTGTGTGTGTGCGCATGCATGCGTGGGTACACTTGTGACTCCATGTGCTTCTCCTGCCTGTGTGCATGAGTTGAATTATAATTTGGTCATTAGAGCCGTGTCCCAAATTACCACACACAAACACAGACACATGTATGCACAGGCCACTGGTTTCTCCAGCTGAGTCCACCCTTCTTTGTTGGAAGAGTTTAATAGAATCGCTTCTTTTTTTAATAAGAAGTTCAATTTTCTTCCCAATCAAAAGTTTTTTTTGATCATAATTTAAAGTTATTTCTAACATTCGGTGAGGATAAGATATGGTGTCATTACATTTTTTTTTTCTTTTGGTGCCACTGTCAGTTTGGTAACACATTTCCTTCTGCTACTAAAATAGAAATGGATTCATGTCTGGGGGAAAACTACAATGATGACTTTTGTGCAAATTGATCCTACAAAGAGCTAAAGTATGAGACATATACTATAATTACTGTACACCTGATAACGCCGAATATCAGAACATCAAATATTCCTCAACACATTCATTTTTTCTTGTACTTTTTTTCCTCAGGGAAACAGGACATTACCTGTAAAGTCACATGTCACAGCTCACAAGGTGCTGAATGACAGTTGATTTCTGACCGTCTGAGAGGAGGAAAGGGGAAGAAAAAGAAAAAGAGTGTAAGATGAGTTGAAGAGCCGATATATGGAACACGCCCTCTAGTTCTCATCTCTTCATCCTAGATAATGTCCTTCTGCCTGACCTCTGACAAATGATAGATGACAGGTATTAATATATCCATAACGGTATGTTCACGTCACACAATGGTGCAGTTTTGCCCGCGCACACATACGCACATCCTTATCACATTTAAGCGTATGTGCACACACTCGTACAGTCTGCCAGATTTTAAATGCTGGTAGAATCTAATGGTTGGCATTAGCTCAGCATTCCCATGACATTTCACTGGAAAAGGGCTTCAGCTGCTAAGTGTGTGTGTGTGTGTGTGTGTGTGTGTGTGTGTGTGTGTGTGTGTGTGTGTGTGTGTGTGTGTGTGTGTGTGTGTGTGTGTGTGTGTGTGTGTGTGTGTGTGTGTGTGTGTGTGTGTGTGTGTGTGTGCGCGTAGGGGCCTTAACAGACAGCCAAGACAGCAGTGGATGTGGGTGGTGTGTGGGAGTGGACGAAACCATGCAAGAGAGATGATGGCAGAGATGGAGACGGCGAAAGGACAAAAAAAAAGAAAAAAAGAGTTACAGACAAACCGCAACACAGAGAATTAAAAGAGCAAAAGGTGAGCTACGGAAGTCATGAAAGGAAAAGAAAACGGCTTCATCAGCGACGGCTTCATCAGCGACGGCTTCATCAGCGATCATGCTGACATCATAGGAGTGCAATTTAATGTCTTAAAGGAGCAGTATGTAGGACTTGGTGGCATTTAGCGGTGAGGTTGTGGATTGCAACAAAATAAATACCCCTCGCCTCACCCTCCCCTCTCAGGCCTGTGAGAGAATCCACAAATGACCATGGCGAAACATGGCAGTGCAACATGGCACTCGGCATGGAAGGGGCAGCTTGAAGGGCTCGTTTTAACACAATGAAAACACAACAATACTTAGTTTCAGGTCATTAGACACCAATAAAGGCTTTATGATGAATATTAAATGCCATTTCTGCCAATAGATCAACCGAAATCCAACACACTGGTCCTTTAAATATTCAAAGATTTCCCATTGTACTCTGTTCTGTATTTCACAAGAGCTTAGGTTACAACTTTAGAGCTTTTATTCAGATTTTAGTTTGAAGAGGAAACACTTTGTTTCATAAGGCATGCTCTTGCTCTAATACACCACCTAACAAAGTCCAACTGTAAGAAAACCAGCAGATAAACAACTATGCAGCTTGTAAACAGTCAAATTATCTAAACCACCTTAATTTAGATCTCGTTTCCATTAGCCGACCAACATTAACAAAGCACAAAGACACAATCATGCGCGTGTCCGTTTCCATCTGTCCATCTTCTCTGGGATTTACTTATACTTTTTCACGCTTCAACTGTCAATCTTAAGTCTCCCTACGTCTCACATGCAGCCATTTCCATTCTGTATCTCCCTTCCTCCCTCTCTCTCCCCTCAACATCTCTCCTCCTCCCCCACTTCTTCCTTTCACCCTTCATATTCCAGTGGCACAGAGGATCATAGCCTCTCAGGGGGAATACGATGCAACTAAATACAGGTCAGTGATACACAAAGACATGCCTTACCCAGCCCTAACCCAGTTAGTCACTTACACTATAGCAACAGTTCAGCTTGGGGGGGGGGGTCTTTGTATAGGCATACTGTATGCATGCATGAGTCTGTATGATTCCTACCAACCCCCAGCAACAGTCATGGATAGTCTGTGTGTCTCATGCAGCCGTGTCCAACAGTGTCATTATGTCCTTACCCCACATGCTGACCTCTGCAGCACTTCTTTGAATACTCACAATTCTGGAAATAATAATGGAGCTTTTCTATTTCTCTGGCATTTGCAGATGATTACAGCAAGAAAAACAAAATCCAATTCATTATGTCAACCAAAACAGCATGTCCTTGTCTTTATTCTTCACAGGGGTCAGAGGCGTAATAACTGAGTGGGCTGATGAGTTTTTCTATTAAGACACATTTCACTTAACTGAAGGGCATCGCTCAATACATGCATTTTGAATTATGGGTTAGCCATGTCGCTCTGTGCTACGGGCTGTATTTTCTAGGATGCAACTAGCCGCTGAGTGATTGTAGTCTATTGGTAATACCCAGCGTCATGATGACCTTGATTGGGACTGGCCAGCATCAATACTGGGTCTGAATCGATCACCCACAGTGTAAATTTCCATTACAAGGGTTGGGTTTTTTTCCCCCACTGATAAAGTCAGATAAACCAGCACAGAGATTTCTGAGCTTGCTTCCAGACAACCCTAGTATTATTTCTCAGAGTCTAAACATGTATCCAGTTCGTTGAACTTTAGTTGAAGTTCGACGGAAAAGTTTGCTAATTATTGTTTTCCCCTCAGCTGGAAGCACCACAGGCCAAGACCAGGTTAGAGGTCGACTCTCCATCTGGAATAGATTTTCACAGAAGGCTGGTCAATGAGTCCAGCAACACATTTACTTCAGTATCAGTACTGTTACTGAATGGACTGTCAGCTCCCTTTAAGGCGTGTGGAGAGGTTATAAGTTAATCTTTCTTGCTCCGAAAACTTCCTTTTGATATTTTACACTGGCACATTGTAGCTTTCACACGCTACATTTATGAGAATATTTCATTGCGGATAAATATTTGTGATTGAGCAACAACCTGTATTAAATATGCTGTCAAAAAAATTAGAATAATGATAATGGCATGCATGAAGATAAGGGTCAAGGACAGTGGTTAGGGTTCAAGAACCACTCAATATATCTCTACTGGTATCAAAGCCCTAAATGCAATACAGAAGAGTGTCCTCAAATAAGAAAAACGGCATTCTCTGTTACTATGAGTTACATATAACATCAATAAGGTCTCCCGATATCCTAAATTTGCCACCAATTTTCTCAATGTTACCGTTGCTTTTACAGATTTGTTTAGGGATTTTAGAGAAGCCCTTAAATATAATTGGTAAAAATGACCGCGTCCATACAAATTATATGCAAATACAGCAAGAGGATCTGCATCCTCTTAAATATTCAGCGGCATTGCAGGGAGCGGTAACTAAGGAGGAGCTGAATTGTATTTGAAATACAAAGTCGTGGGACATTTGTAGAGGAGTAAGAGACAGGGAGAGGACAACAATGGAAGAAGAAGGAAAATAGACACAGTAGGAGAGGGGACAAGATTGAAGGCTTGTGAGGAGTGCAGCAAAATTGAATGAAGAAGGATGACTGGAGGCAGATGGAAAGAAAGACAAATGAAGAGTGTGGTTCTCAGAAACAGATGCAAGGCACAAACAGGAGTTCCTTGGGGACAGTAACATTAGAGACGTGTCACGCTGATTATTTATAGAGTCACAGCCTCCTTTAGGAAATCACCTGTTAGGAAACACATTAAAGAGTGCAGCTTTTCAGATTTACATTCCTTTTCAAGCAATCATTTTAATGATAGTCATTCTGTTCTGCCAGAAGTTACAACTGGTCTCTGTGATACATGTGGGGAAAAAAAAAGATTGAAAAAAAAATTGCTCGGTCATTTGTGAATAATGTTAATGTCTCTGTTGGAGTCTCGCCTACAGCCACTCATTGCTTTAAGAATCAGACAAGACGTCAATTTCATTGAATGAGAAGCCCACGGACGAAAAATACTTCTGTGGATTTGGTTCACTTAAAGGGTGTTCTGGTGACAAATATCCTTTTAACGATTTATTTATGCTGTAATAAAGAGATTGAAAGAGCACATTACCCTTTGCCTGTTTTGGTATTTGACCTAAAGAAAAGATTCTAGAAATATACAAATTACCAATTTTAATAAATAAGTCATACAATAGTCATCTATAGCAATATGACCTCTTCATAACCTACTTCATGGCTGCTCCGGCAGAACAAATAGAGAGTAAAACATTCAAGTTTCAGGGTGAAACATTCAAGAAATATCTACTGGAGACTCTCCCTTGTTAACCGGTGCAGGCAGGCCACCATGGGACCTCATTAGGGGAAAGGTTTTGTTTTGTTTTTCCTCATTGAGTTTTTCCATCAAGAACAAAGTCACATCTTGACATCCATCTTCATTTCAGTTTGGCAACTGTATTTTAGGATCCGGAGGCATTTTGACATCACAGAGTTGAACACGGTGTCTTATTTCCATATCCAAGCAATTCTTGTGTTCATCAAAGCCACTAAGAATAGGCTTTAAAGAGCAAGAACAGAGGTAGCTCTCTCTTGAAAAGTGATACTTAAATGACAAAATGGCTTTATCTTTCGTGGGACTGAGTTATTGTGGCTTCACATCGATATCCTGTGACATTCAATAAGGGTGCTAAATTAGTGGAGTAGGATTAAAGAGAATGTTTAATACGTATGTGCCTTGGTAGATGCTTTAAGAAAGCAGTTAATGATAATAAAGGAATACAAAATGAAACATCCGCCTTTCACCAGCTCCTACACAGAAATAAAAGTCAAGGTCATTTGCAGAAGTGATGATTTATTCTTAAGTGTTCAGCTGAGCTGTAGCGCTGCACTTTCCACAGACCTCATTAAATACTATTCCAACAGATGGGACTTGGAATTTGTCTTTGACAGTCCGTGCTGCTCTTTCTCAAAGATCTCAAAGTCTTTTGCAATTAGACAATAGCATTTGAAAAAGTCTATTTAGACCTTTGATGTTGTACCCCATTAAATGAAGAGCTGAGAATTGTCCACGTTTTTTTGATAGCACCTCAACTTTGATATCAGTTCATCAATAATCCTTTAGTTGACACCAAATTTATATAAATCAGATTTGTAAAACTACTTTACGCATTACAGTACAAATCTTTAGTTTTAATGGATGAGAAGAGTGCAACTGATGGTTATTTCCTTTATCTACAATTAACAGATGTCCTCTAAATACCTCACAAGTTATCGCGAGACACTACAATCAACCCATGTTGCCAAATGCCACAAGTGTTATCTAGCCAGCTGCATACAGAAAAGCCCCAGTTACTGCAAAACACTGAGTGTGCATAGAGTGAAACGAAGCTTTCTAAAGAAAGATTTGAAACGGAGTGATTTTTATCTACGTGGGTGGGCCACCGAATTAAAGACTATGTAGATCAGGGGTGTCAAACTCATTTTAGTTAAGGGGCCACATACTGCCCACTTTGATCTCAAGTGGGTCAGACCAGTAAAATCATAGCATAACAACGCATACATAACGGCAATATTTCTCTTTGTTTAAATCATTGGTGAAGGTTTTTGGATGTTTTAAGGTCTTTCTACAATAAACTAGAAACATAAAGACCAAAAACTTAGACATCAGCCGACTGTTTATCTCCCCGGCTCTCCTCTGCAGATTCCCTCGCTTTGTGACACGTTTGACGTCAAACGCGTCACAAAGCGAGCAGCGAGCGCGGCTGCCTGTGGCACCGAGCGCTTCTTCCTCCGGAGCAGACGTCGCATTTATGCTGTTTTTGAAGCAATTACTGGATCGATTAAAAAAAAATAACAAAATGTTTGTACTCATAAACCTCCATATTCTCATAGAAATGCAATTTATGTATTTGAAATGTATTGTATTGCAATTTATGTCTTTCTGTAATTTTCACACTTAGCAAAGTCATCCGGCGGGCCGAGCTGGACCCCCTGGCGGGCCAGATCCGGCCCGCGGGCCGTATGTTTGACACCCCTGATGTAGATCCTGTGCCTTTCTCATGCTGATGAAATTCAGTGGCGAAAGTAATGAGCTTTAAAACAAAAACGTGTTGGTGAAGGATATCGGAATTTGGTATCGAATGACGAGCCATTTTTCGAAAGTAGATACCGAAGCAATTCAGTCGCAGCCAGTTAAGTATCAAAGTTCAGTACTCTGACCTCTGGCATATAGGGTACGTCAATATAGGATGAAGTTTAATTTGGAAAATGGTACCTAAATTTTTTTTTAAATCCCTTGGACTACTGCTGAATTGTAGCATTCCTACCATCCATTTACCATTTCCTTCACTTAGCACACATTGACGGACACATTCAGAGACGCATGAAATTGGAGCACAGGAAGTGGAAGAACAAAACTCCACAGAGAACAGCTCACAAACTCTATACACCCCTGAGGTCATAGGTCGGCGGTCAGCCAAGGTCCCACAGACAAACCACCTGCTGCTTTTTCCTGTTTCCCTCCTGGCGCCACAGTAAATAGATAAAATCTTCCTACGCTCTGCTTTCCACTCTACACATCCACACGCACAGCGCTGACCCATCACCCATCCTGCCGACAACTCGCAGTCTTCTGCTCCCTCTTGTTCTGCAACGCTTTCTCTTTTCTGCTCTCTCTTCTCTCATCACTCGGCCTGTGCCTGTCTGTATGTGGACGAGGAGAAAGACATCTCATTGTCCAATAAACATGACAGCGAAGCCACAGACAGACAAAAGAACCACCGGGGGACTGTGTATGTGTGAGACAAAGGAAGCATCATCAATGATCCATATCCATGCCACTACAGGTCTAATACAGGTCCCAGCTGGTGGCGGGCTGCACCAATTAGAGCATGACACACATTCATGGAGCCTCGGCATCCCATGGCTATACAATTTTCCGGACCTCCCGCGGGGCCATACAGAGGAAGGTAAACAAAATGGACAGCAGAGCAGAGTCTGTCTTTTGTTACGTCCCTGAAAATGACCACAGAAGATGTCCCACCGCAAAAACAGACACTTTTTCCGAGCCGCATGCAGGCCAGTGAAATTAAATCACGCCGTCCACCGCTGCTCTGGCAGTCTAGACAGATAGAGAGAGAGAGCGAGGCGTCCACGTACAAAGCCCGAGGCAGGCAGAGGACGGAGACAGTCTGGCAACAGGTACACAGCGGAGAGAGAGAGAGAGAGAGTGTGTGTGTCAAAGAGACAATAGCAGGTGGAGGTGGGAGGGAAAGTAATTGGGATGAGCGAAGGTCAAAGGGGGAATAAAAGACTTGTAATTGTCAGAGTGGGCTGACAGGAAAGTAAAGAGGGGTGAGAACAGCCAGAAGGGGTTGTACAGGTGTGGAGGATTAAGATGGGACATTTTCTGCAACTCCCTGACAAAAGAGGATAAGTCAAATGGTAAAATGGGGGGGTTGGGACAATAAGTAAGAGATGGCACACGAGTGAGCCGGCCGGAGAAAGATGAGGTCATGTAAAAGGGGCAACCATTTCTATTTCTATTGCAAATGGGTTTTCACAGCGACAGTTTCCGTCCCTCTTATATTCAAGCCATTGTTCATATATTTATATCGATTTCAAAGCAGAGCTGGCTGCCAAGGACTTAAGGCTGAAAATGGTACCGAGTATCTGTCCGAATGCCAAGTGAGTATTAAGGGAAGTTTTGATATGTCCCAGAAAAAAAAGAAAAATGTGTGCCAAACAGCCTGAAAAATAAACCTTCGTCCTTAACTGTGAAAATATTTGGTCAATTTTCTGCTTAATAAATGATCACACGCCACGAATTCATCATTTAAGGCTGCACATTGGCACGTCAGTGTTCTGAGCTCAATGCTAACCTTAGCATGCTCAGAAGCAGAGCGGTAGCAGGATGGGTGGCAACGAGAGGTTTCAACACTGCGAGAAGAATATATGATTCTGCTTTTAAAAACATGTGGAGCTATGTGGAGGGTGGTACGAGTGACAAAAGGGGAAATGAAGGTTAGGACGAGGTTGGAGACGTGTAAAAGGAAGGAGGAGGCTATTTAAGATGACAAGGTTAAAAGGAGGGTCACGAAGGTTAGTGCCGAGAGGAAGGAAGAGAAGATGAGATCAAATGAAAGAGGAGGAGAGGATAAGCAGGAGAAAAAGAGATGGGTGAGGAGTGGAGGGGGAAGGTGCAGAATAATTATACTTGGAGATCCACTGGGACTTTTACAGAAGAGGGGTGAAGGAGAGGAAGGAAGGAGAGAAGGAGACAAGGAGGGGAGACAAGGAGGGAAGGAGAGGAAAGGAGAAAAGACAAGGAGGGAAGGAGAGAAAAGGGGAGGAGACAAGGAGATGAAAGGACAAGGGAAGGAGAAGAGAGGAGAAAAGACAAGGAGGGAAGGAAAGGAAAGAAGGAAAGAAGCAGAGAAAAGGAGGAGGGAAGGAGGAGGGAAGGAGAGGAGAGAGAGGAAGGGAAGGAGAGGGGAGGGGAATTCGTGAAAATAAAGGAGATGAGAGGAGAAGGGTGAGGACATTTCAAAGACTCCAACAATGGAATTAAAATGAATATTTATAAAATATTGCCATCAGACTCGGAGAAGATGTGGTTCATAAAATTATAGTGGAGGAGAGGCAGCGCAGTGAATACAGGATGGGCGAGGGTGAGTCACTCACAAATGAATTACAATATCAAAAGCAGAGGAGCTGGAGAGAGCATTTAGAAGGAGAGACAGGTGGAGCAGAGAAAGGTGAGGCAAGGTGAGACGGGGCGAGTCGGGGGGTGTTATGTTGCCGTGCAACCGGGTGAGTCGCCGAGGGTCTCGGAGTTATCGAGAATTCCTAATGAGGGAGGAACTGCAAACAAGAGCCTCAGATACTCCTGGGAACCCTTCAAACCTCCTATCGCTTCGGAAAATCTTCATCCTCTCTTCATCCTACCCCCTAACTCCAGGGTGAGCACAAATACACACACGCGCACGCACACACACACACACACACACACACACACACACACACACACGTTAGACTTTATCATATAAGCAACAGGCACACACCTGCATTGAAAATCTCCAGATCAAAACAAACAAGCTACAAATTGGGGAAAATACAGACACACGTACGCGCACGTACACGCACACACAACCTGACCAACTGAGACGACAGGACAGCACGGGGGCCAGCCGTCCATTCAATAATGGCTCAAATTGGAGGAAATGGCTTCTGAAATTACATTTTCAGACGTTCTCATTTTTAAGTGCATGACTGCGGATTCCCATTCATTTCCTGTGGGACTCGGTCAAGCGGCACATCAATCAAGCATCACAGGGCTTCATCTCGCAGCCATTCACAACCTGTAATGAGCTTAACGGGACGTATCCGATGAGCAAATGTTTTTGTATGCGACCGTGGAGAGACGGAGATGCACCTGGTATGATGCATCTGGTTTTTTTTTTATTGTACATTAAATAGAGCCTTTCCGATCTGAGGTGTATGAGCTACAACCCTGCAGGAACTAAAATGAATTAGTTAAAGATTCTGGGCTTTAAATGGCTTATTTCTTATTTCAGTTACTGAACAGTGACAGCAGCAGCAGAAGGAGCTTGAATCCTCCGTCGTTAACATGCTGACGGCATTACTGACGCACACACATACTAATAATTTCAGTCATTATAATGCACTCCATGCAAACACTCAGCATGCTTCTGTGATTAAAAAAATAAATAAATAAATTAAAAAAAGAACAAGATTGTGTCTCAGAGGGGCCCACCCAAGTCCTGGGAGACTGTGACACACTGCTGCCATCTAGTGTTTCATCCCAAGGAAACAAACAAACAACAGAAAATTTGAACTTTATATTTTTAAAAGGAAAACTGTGTCGTGTATTTACAGCTCTGAACATCACAACATGTATTCTTACAGTAAGTGCATATTGTTGTAGTTTAGCTCATGAATCATTAATTCTCTATTTTTACTGTGCTGAAAGATGCATGTTTTTCTTCCAAGTCCAGTTGTACATGTACAGTCGGTAGTATGCAGTACGACTGTGGTTAGGGTGCATCATCAATTAGAGAAATAAGGGAATTATACTTAAAAAAGTAAGGTATGTGTATGATGGAAAGTTTTGTTGTTTATTAGTGGTTTGGTTTCATTGGATTAGAGGATCTGAAGTGTGTTTAGAAGGATGAGACCGTTTAGACTCTCAGAATTGATTCTGTCTATCAAGTTTTTAAGCTTTATTGACATTCTTTCAACCCAAATATAGAATGAGACAGTATCATTATAGTGCACGAGGTAATTAGCCGATATAATGAAGAATACATTAAATGAGACAGACCAGCAAAACCGTAACTACTAACACAGAAGCACCGGCAACTGGAAATAAGAAAATACACTTGCTGCAAATCGTCAGATTGTTATTGATGTTGAGAGCAACTTAAAGAGCATTCTCTGAAATATACCTATTTTTATAAAGGCTATTTATTTTATTCACGTTTTGCAGCTGTATGTTCAAACAGGGGAGGAAACCCTCTCTTGTATTGAACTTTGATCACACCGTTTTAATAAAAAATGCCTGCGACATCTCAAATGTGACTTACAAATGAACAAACATTTAGCCCACATGGAAGAAAATACAGAGACACGTTGCCATTCAGCATAAAAATATCGAGATAGGATTTTTGGTGCCTTTGGCCCCAGCTCTATTTCTTTGGAGTTTGATGTTTTGTAGTCAAACAGAGCATCAATCAAGTATTATAGTACTCTTTGTATTTCCTGCACCACATCTAAGGTCTCGGTTTTATTTCTATTACTTACTAGAATTGCCCAAAAGCTCATTAAAATGCACAAAACATACCCAGAAAGGCAAAAAGGACAGACAGACAGACTGACTGCATGAGGGACATGAACTCAAGGTCTACAGAGTTTGAGATAATAAACACGGAGACTCTGGGACATCTGGGACATTAGACTTGCTGACATGTCCTTGACGGACAAACCAAACAGTTGCATTGAACCTCCAGATCAAAACCACATCACTCGCCACGTCTTTTAAATCAGCAGCAGTTTGTTCTGATGGCATTAAAAAGACTTTATCAGAGCAAAGGAGCGACTTTCTGTGAAGTGACAACAGCTCTCAGGGAAAAGGAGCGAGCTTTGTTGTTTGACTTCTCCTCAGTGATGAATATAACATAGTTTGCGTGCTCCATAATAATAAGTAAGCTATAGGGCAACATCGAGTCCAAAGACATGAGGACACTTTGGAATTAGTCAACTCGGAGGACAGCAAGATAGTTCTGAAACATCATGAAATGATTTACAGCTCTGCAAAAAACATCTGAATTAAAAATGTACTATCGCATCTGGTTTTTCATTTCTCCTCATGATATAACAAATATGTGTCTGTGCCCTCTGAAAAATGAAATGAAACCGTGAATATAATTGATATCAGAGTTCTACAAAGAAATCCAATATGCGAGGCAGCCCTGACCTCTTCTATCTGTGTTGCTGACTCAGAGTAAAGCTTCACTGCACAGAATAATATTCAAAAAAACATTAAAAGAAGGAAATCATTTCTCTGTCCGATTCCTCTTTTCTATTTTAAAGCCGAGTCTCATATAAAGCCGCCTTTCACTTTGACACAATCTTCATCAAGAATAAGCAATTGTTTACAATGGTCGTAGATACTCTGCAAAATAAGCAGCCGAGATGCCACACAGCTGTCTGACAGATGTCAAAAGGCATGTTAACGGCTCGTGTGAAATCAGAAACACTAACATCAACATTTTGATGTCATCGTCGTCCATTTTGTTGCATATTAATTTGTATCACTCTGTGGGTTTCTACAACAGTTTGTTCCTGAGCTACTAGCTTGCTGAACAGCCTTAAATTCAGTGTTGTTGTAGTCACAGCACAAATAACTGCAAAAGTGCCCAATTAGTCAAAAACTATTCCCATTCTGTTTATTGCTGCATGTTTAATCTTCAGTATGTCATGGAAGAGATCAGCATTGCCATCACAAAAGTCATAACCTGGACCTTATAGCACAGAACTTGTTCTTTCCTCTTATTTGACACTGTTCTGTAGGAGTTTTTAAAAAAAACAATAAATGCCTACAAACACCAAATTCCAGCCACAATTATTTGACTCGTTTCCCTGAGAAAATAAACTCTATTCAATATACAAGGAGATTCATGTGTGCTGTTTATATGTCATAATCTCCTTTGTTTACAGTAACTGTCTTACAACAAATAAGGTAATAAATCGATGAAGCTTAAATTTTGCCGACGACATGCCACACGTGAAGAATAATGGCTGCTATTATCTGCAAGGTGCGCTCAGAGGAAGCTGAGAGGATGTGCTGTAGTCAAAGAGGAGGCAATGAAGCGCATGTGGGATGGGACGGGTCATCTGTCAGCTGACATATACAACGCTGAACTATTTAAAGATTTGTCCTGTTGTCTTTCCTCTGATTATGCTCTCATTATTCTGTGATTCAGAATAGTGATTCAGATATTTAGACCAAGCAGAGACACAATTTATATATATATATATATGAGTCCCAGAAAGACCACTAATATCTCTATGTTCTACAAGTCCATTGCACGCACACACACACATAGGCAGAAGTAAAACTGCAACCTACAGACACATGTTGACACTCGCAGCAATAATTAACCACAAAGTTCTGCTAAATATCACTGCGGAACCAAGAAAGACTGTTCAAATATAACACACAAGTTCTCATAGGGCACACAAACACAACAACAATACACAGCGCACACGGACATCCTCTTAGCAAAATAGCCACCACAAACACAGTCAATGCTGAACCAGAAAGAAAAAAGAACCACATCATCTGCACCACGTCTCTCACACACACACACACACACACACACACACACACACACACACACACACACACACACACACACACACACACACACACACACACACACACACACACACACACACACACTTTCTGGGCTCACCTCTCAGCCTGTGATGAAAATGTTCTCCGTTCCTTTGAGTGGAAATGGGCCTCATCCAGTTTCCCTTTTAGTGACAGGCTCCACAGCGGCCTGCTGTGGTCACCCAGGTGTACTGCAGACATCCTCACCTGTATATGAACATAAGGTAGGTAGGTAGGTAGGTATATACTTTATTAATCCCCGAGGGGAAATTTTTTCGCCACAGCAGCATACATACAGGAGCAATAATAGAAACAATAGAATAAAATAATAATAGAATAGAATAATATAATAGAAAAGCAATAAAATAAAAAATATAAATATAAAATATAAAATGCACAGTACATACAGTATATATACAGTACATTAAATATCTATATATTATATACAACAAACCAATAAACACAGTCAACATATATACATATAGTACAGTATATATCTATATAATATACATACAATATACAAGCAGCCAAGAAACACAGTCAACAGTGTTATTGTACTGTGATGGATTTTGCCAGAGGTGAGTTATTGTACAGTCTTATTGCAGTGGGCAGGAATGATCTCCTGTATCTGTCCTTGTGACAGCGGAGCTGGAGGAATCTTTTAGAGAAAGTGCTCCGCTGTCCCTGCAGCAGGTGGTTGAGAGGGTGGACAGGATTATCCAATATGGACAATAGTTTGATCAGCGTCCTCCTCTCCACCACCTTTTCCAGACTATCTAGTTTGTAGCCGATGATGGAGCCGGCCTTCTTAACCAGCTTGTTAAGTTTGTTGGTGTCACCGGCTCCAATGCTGCTCCCCCAGCAGACCCCAGAGAAGTACAAAGCACTGGCCACAACAGACTGGTAGAACATCTCCAGCATCATGCTGCACACATTGAAGGATCGAAGTTTCCTCAGAAAAAAGAGTCGACTCATCACCTTCTTGTAGACAGCGTTGATGTTGGTCTTCCATTTCAGTCTGTTGTCGATGGACACACCCAGGTACTTGTACTCCTCCACCATGTCCACCTCCTCTCCCAGAACTCTCAGCGGTTGTGGAGCCGTCACCTTCCTCCTGAAGTCGACCACCATCTCTCTGGTCTTGGCCACGTTCAGGAGCAGGTGATTCCTTCCCGCCCACTCCACAAAGTCCTCCACTACTGCCCTGTACTCATCCTCCCGTCCATCCCTTATACATCCCACCACGGCAGAGTAATCAGAGAACTTCTGCAGATGGCAGGACTCTGAGTTGTACTGGAAGTCAGTGGTGTATAAGGTGAACAGGAAGGGAGACAGAACAGTTCCCTGAGGAGCTCCAGTACCACTGACCACCGTATCAGACAGCACACTGCCCAGACGGACAAACTGTGGTCTGCCTGTCAGGTAGTCATTGATCCAGGAGACGGTGGGCGCATCCACCCCCACCACCCGCAGCTTCTCACTCAGCAGCAGTGGTTGGATGGTGTTGAATGCACTGGAGAAATCAAAGAAAGTGATTCTCACAGAGTCACCGGTTCCATCCAGGTGAGACTGAGCTCGTTGCAGCAGGTAGATGATGGCGTCGTCCACTCCCACACGAGGCTGGTACGCAAATTGCAGCGGGTCCAGAGAAGATTTCACCAGCGGCCTGAGGTGGGCCAATACCAGCCTCTCCAGCACCTTCATCACATGAGATGTGAGGGCAACCAGTCGGTAGTCGTCGAGGCCAGATGGAGTCTTCTTCTTGGGGACAGGAACCAGGCAGGACGTCTTCCACAGCACCGGGACTTCCTCCTGCTTCAGGCTCAGGTTGAAGAGGTATTGTAGGACCTCAGCCAGCTGGGCGGCGCAGGTCTTCAGGACCACGGGGCTGACTGTCAGGTCCTGCAGCCTTGCGCTGGTGGAGTCTCTCCAGCTGTCTCCTAACCTGGCCAGTCGTCACAGAGAGGGGGGTGAGGGGTGAGGGGGGGTCGATGGAGGAAGAGCCCTGTGAGATTGAGGGCTCTATGCAGTTCACCAGGGGGCGCAGAGGGGGGAGGGGGGGAGGCAGCAGAGGTGTTTTGGAGGTGTGAGGTGTGGAGGAGACAGATGAGGGCGGTGAACTAAACCTGTTGAAGAAACAGTTTAGCTCATTGTTCCTCTCCAGGAAGCCCCCTGGTTGTCTCTCTCTCCCCTTGAACCCAGTAATCTCCTTCATACCGGTCCACACCTCCCTCACGTTGTTCTGCTGGAGTTTGGCCTCCAGCTTCCTCCTGTAGGAGTCCTTGCACTCCCTCATCTTCTCCTTCAGGTGGCGCTGCACTCTCCTGAGCTCCTCCCTGTCCCCAGACCTGAAGGCTGCTTTCTTCTGATTAAGAAGAACTTTCAGGTCACTGGTGATCCATGGTTTATTGTTGGGGAAGCAGTGTACAGTCCGGGATGGTACGGTGGTGTGTTCACAGAATTTGATGTATTCTGTGATACAGTCCGTCCTGCTGTTGATGTCCTCCCCATGTGGTCCAAACAGCACATTCCAGTCCGTGGACCCAAAGCAGTCCTGCAGGGCGTCTTTAGCCTCCTGTGTCCACCTCCTCACAGTCCTGGTGGACACAGGCTGCCTCTGCACCAGGGGGACATACCTGGGAGTCAGCAGGACCAGGTTGTGGTCTGATCTACCAAGGGGGGGAAGGGCAGTAGTACTGTATGCATCCATGGCATTAGCATACAGTAAGTCCAGAGTTTTATTGTTCAGGGTGGGGCAGTTCACATACTGGTGCAAAGTTGGCAGTATTTTATCCAGACTGGTTAAAGTCTCCAGTAACTGCCAAAAATGCACCGGGATGCTTAGTCTGTAGTTTAGCCACAGTGGAGTGGATGGTGTCCACTGCTGCCTCTGCGTCGGCTGATGGAGGAATGTAAACAACGATAACAATGGCGGACGTGAACTCCCTCGGTAAACAATAAGGGCGCATCCCCGCGGCTAGCAGTTCAATGTCCGGGCTACAGAAACGTTCCTTCACACACACGTGGTCGGGATTGCACCACCTCTCGTTCACATAGACTGCAATCCCTCCACCTTTCTTCTTGCCGCTCTGCACAACGTCTCTGTCCGCCCGAACAGTCCTGAAGCCGGGTACGGCCGCGCTGTGGTCCGGGAAATGTGAGTGCAGCCATGTCTCGGTGAAACACGTGATGCTGCACTCCCGGTACTCTCTCTGGGTCTTTACCAGCGCGCCGAGCTCATCCGTCTTGTTGGCCAACGACCTCACGTTCCCCATTAAGATCTCCGGTACCGCTGGTTTATATTTCCTCCTTTCCGCCTTTAGCTGAGCTCCGGCTCTGCAACCCCGCCGTCTTCTCCGAAGTTCAACGGGGATCTCAGGCCTCGCTCCGGGCAGCAGCAGTAGGGGCCGACTCAGCGCGATCAGCTGATCACAAGAGTAAACAATAAACAATATTGGATTATAGATACACATACCTGGAGGCTGTGCAAAGGGTGAGTGTTTGGACACACGTCTGATTTGGAATAGAGGTTAAAGCGATCTCACACAAGCACTACTCTGTTAAAATCTCACAATCAAACAGCACAGCTCTGTGTGAGGCTCGTGTAGCAGACTGTCATCAAGGAGCAGTTACACAAAATAAAGTACAGTATATTGAAGATTATGTGCAAAATCATATTAGTGTCTTGTGTTCGTGAAGTACTGCCGCTCCTGCGCCATATTATTATCGCTACTGCTCTCTTTTCTTCTTATTTCCAAAAAGCCATTGTAACACTTTAGAATTATAGTTGATCAAATCAAGTCGGAGTTTATTATAAGCCCAATATCGCAAAACGTGCCTCAAATCGTAACCGCAGAAAAAGGCATAAAAGTCAGCAAAAACGATATTTAAAGCATTACAAACTGAATATTTGACATGTACAACGTTGTACAATACAGCCAGTAGGCGGCAAAACATACAAAAGTGAAACAACACGTTAAAAAAAAAAAAGCACATATACACACACATACCCAACTTTGCCCACATTATTTGAGTACAAGTTGAATGACCATAGTTTAGTATTCAGAGCAGACTAAGGGAAGTTGTCGGCTGATGTGAAGAGAGTTTTAAATGAGTCGACTGAACCAGCGTCTCAAAAGTGGGAAGGAAGAGATTCCAGAGAATAAGGTGCTCGGTGTGAGAAAGACCTCCCACCTATGTTTTATATGTACTTTGATTGGCGAGGAGTGTCACTGTAAATATTGTGCATATTCATCAAATTACTTAGAATTTAGTTAGCGCATTAATAGCTTTAAACTTCGATTTAACCTTTGTATCAGATGATCGTAGTAGACATACCAAATATTGCAGGATGATTTTGTTTTTAAAAAGCCTTTTGGCCTTAAAGTTCCCCAAAGTACAACAGCGACAACACAGTGTAGGAAACCACAAGAGGAAGCAGCAATCAGATATCCAACTGGTCTGCATGCGGCATGCATCAAAAGGAGTGAATTTGTATTTCTGCTATAACCTACAAAATGAAAAATATGAATAACATATTCAGGCCATCCATCCGTCCATCCATCCATCCATCCATCCGTCCATCCGTCTCTCTTTATTTTGGCTTCTCGGTGTTGATTTGATGGCTGATCCATTAACTCTAATGAAAGATGATGGATTAGTTTACGGTATTTCTTTTACAAATGAGTTTAGTTGGCCGAGCATAACAGCAGAGTAATCTGCCGTAATTATCATTAATGACTGGTAATTAAAACAGCGTCAGGGCGGCAAAGGCGGGACGTGGGCTCAATTACTGACCGCGTCAGAGCCAACTGTCCTGTCTCCAGCAGCAGCTCCGCCGCCGCCTCCTTCAGCTTCTCTCTAATGCTGCCTTCAGCTGCAATTGGAAATTTGTGTATGACCAGATCCATTTCACTTAAACACCGTCTGAAAGTGTCACAGTTGCTAAAAAAAAAAAAAAAAAAAAAAAAAAAAAAAGAAAGAAAGTAAGAAAGAAAGAAAGAAAGAAAACATGGGAAGGTTCCCTTAAAGGCAGAGAACAGACGGTTACAGGTAAACAATGCAAATTGCTGGCATTGCAAATGTTGTAAAAGGATTAAATGCACTAAACAAATATGGTCAACTTAATATATATATATATATATATATATATATACAGGACATGGAAACACAACCTTTTGTTTGTTTGCAAGAAAATTCCTTGACGGTCTCAAGCTGTGAGCACGCCGGGGTTTTTCCGGGCAGCACGTGAAAGCAGCAGCAGTCACTCCAGTTGCAGGAGATGCGTGCAGCCGCAGTTTGCTTCACAGCGCGGCCGCAGCTACACAAAAAGAAAAACAATGTGTAGGAAGAGAACAGCAGCAGCTCTCCAGACAGAGTGACTGATCATGGCCAGTCAGTGGCGAGACGGTGCTCAAAGCTGCTCGGGAGAGCACGCCGACGGCCGAAAAGCAGCGCGGATGCCCCGCCAGCATGAACCGTCCGGGGAGAGCGAGGAGGCGGAGGAGCCGTCGCGGGAGCTGCCGCGATGGATGCGGCTTTACTTCTACGGGATGCACGGCGTGACTCTGGATGTGCTGCTCTCATCCTTGCAGGGGGTTTTAAATCAGCGGGACCCTAAGCTGGTGGGCTTCTCCTCTCCGTATCTTTGCGTCATGCACGCGCTGACCCACTTTGCGCTGGAGAAGATCTACTCGCAGAAGAGGTGCTTCCGAGGTCGGCCTGTGGTGTTTCATCTTGTTTTCTACCCGTCCATCTTCATCGGGCTACAGATCCTCGTCGGGAACATAAACACTCTGACCGAGCAGGTGAGGGTGGTTTCTGGGACGCAGCTGGCAGTGCACTACATCCTGGCTCTCTATTTCTCTCAGGTGTTTCACAACGGGGTGTCACGTCTGCGGTATCACCCCTCCGACTCCGCCGACCTCCGCAAACAGCTCCGCCGCCAGGACAGCGCTCACGGTCGGAGACCTGCTCGTGGTCTCGCCGGCCTCGTGCGTTTCCTCTTCTTCGGGATGCAAGGCTTCCTGGACGAGGTGCTGTTCACCTCTCTGTTCAACCTGGTGGAGAAGTCGGACCGGAGCCTCAGCGGCCACACGTCCCTGTGGTCCTTCCTGATGTACGGGAGCTGCAGCTTCGTCGTGGAAAAGCTCTACCTGCACCTGCACTTCAGCCGGGGCTGGGCGACGTGGCGGAGACTCCCCATCTACATCTGCTTCATCTACACCTGGGAGTTCACCTGGGGACTGGCCCTGAGGCAGTTCGACGCCTGCTCCTGGGATTACTCCCACTATCCTCACAACTTCATGGGGCTCATCACCCTCCTCTACCTGCCCGGGTGGGTCTGCCTGAGTCTCTACCAGGACCTGCTGTCTAACGTCCTGCTGAGGATCAAGTGCACTAGAGATGGAGATGATCCAAGTGGGGAGAACTGGGAGCTCAGTGGACACGTGGAGTCAAAGAAAAAAATACTTTAGTTTGTATTTTAAAGAGGTTTTAAATATTGTCGAGCAAACTCAGGCCCACATTTGACTCACAAAAGTATCATTTACTCTAGAAAACGAAAGTTAACCCGGTCTGTATTTATTACCGAACTGGTTTAGCGAGGATAAATACAGTAGGTTTGGGGCTCTGTTTCACATGCAGCTGAAGCTGTCGGGCTACATATCAAATATATTTAAGATAATTACTTTAAACTTAATTTCTTTTGGGCAAGACTTCTTGCAGACGAGACATTTTCCAGTTCCCAACTCTGCCATGCCTGATTTTTCAGGGTACATTAATGAAGATAAAACACAATTTAGGACCTTAACTGTTTACCTTGACTTAAATTCAGTTAACCAACTGCCATTTTTATCAGATGTAAAACACAGTTATAATATGAACCACTTTTACATGTCTCCATGCACTTTCAAAGTGTGAATATCCATTTTTTTGTATTGATTGCAGAGGCAAACTTGCCGTCTTACACATTATATGCATCCTGGCAGGTGTGATTTGTGCTGGATTGATTAAATTGTTCATATGCATCAGCATGCTGCATGCTAAAACTACAGACAACATCTGAAAGGTTTATGGTTTAGCTTTTATTTACGAAACCACATGAATTGCCGTCTAATATTCCAAAGTCAGTATTTTCAAGACAAAGTGACTCAACTCTTACTCTCTTTTTACTTTTTTTTTTTTTAATGTTACATGTAGAAACAAACTCCATATATTTGCACCTCTGAGTAATGCATGGGAACTATAAGAGGTGAACCCAGTAATATGTGTAGCAAAGGAAAAACCTGTAGCTGAATGGATGTGGAGGAGCCCAGGGAGATTTTACTGTGAATTTTGCATGAACCAAACATTACTTTTCTGGAGTGCCTTTCTGTGCAAACAACAGTACGTATCCACGGGGCTCCTCTTTTAAGCTGCAAGTGCTACAAATTGTGGCTCCCAGTCACATCCACTGTTAGGAGGGTTCAATAATCCTTGCGGTATAGTTTAATAAAGGGAAAAAGTAATGATCCTGTGCCCTTGTATGCTCTGCGGGTGACATTGAAAATTGTTCCCTAACATTAAAATATTAGACTCAATCACTTTATATTTTGTAAATTATAAACTAGCTTTTTTTTTCTGGCCTATTTTTTATCAAAGAAACAAACATAATTTTATCTGCACATCCAGAAGGGAGACTGGCACAAATATATATAATTTAACAACAAACAGTGGTGTGACAAGTCCTTTTAAAACCCTGTTGCTCAACTTGGCAGCTATACTGATGTTCTTAAACATGAATCTTTGCTTTCTCTGCCACATGATTGAATGACTTTGTACATCTTTACAGAATAATTTTACTTTTGTGTTGTGCTGTTCACTACTTTGGAGAAAAAGACTAATACACCTTTTTAGAAATAGTTTGAAAGGTTGGAAAAAGAAAATGCACATTAAAGAAGAAAAATGTCTGACCTGCAATGGCATGTACTGTACGAGTTATAATTTTAATTAAATCTTTAATTTTCCTGTAACACAACTGGCATTTCTTCATTTCTTTTGTTTAGAGTTGGCAAATACCGTTTGCATCATTCAGCAGAAAATAAGTTTTATACTGTAAGGTGTTAATTGCTCTTGGAGAGTCTACAGGTAAAAGCTTTCATTTCCTATTAATCTGACCACTCCGGCTTTGAAGACAAAGTGTGACGAGAAAATGATGCAATCAAATCTTGAGGAGGAGGTTGGGCAGCACGAAGGAACAATTTGTTTCTCTTCCACGTTATTAGCATTTTGTTCTAGGTGGTTAAGTACTGTTAAAAACAAAAGGTCTTCATCCTGTTTTCAGGCTGGATCAAGATAGTAACATGATACTGTCGACTGCAATGGTGGGAAAAGTCCAAAGACATGTAACAGATAACAGGTGATATTCGTTTAATGCCTGTAAATGATTTCTATAGTGAAACACACAAGTTCTTGGCACAGCGTAACACTACTCGTCTAAACTCGCATTACCGCTTCCTTGTTTTGAGATTTTGGCACGATAAACCAAACACCACAAAAATGTGTTGTTGTTTTTTTTAATACTTGGTGTCCTTCCAGTTGCAGTTTAAAGTGTGTCAATGCATGTTTAGTTACGTCGACATTATTATACACATATATATATAGTTCAGTGATAACCAGTAAGAGGTTAAACTGGTGTTCAAACCAACATTATATATCTGTACTTTTTTTTTTTTTTTTTTATAATACCTTAGCGATGATAAGCAAACACACACACACACACTCTTTCACCACCCAGAGGGCCTTGAGTAAACACACCGATGACCTGCTGTACTCCACTATGGGAATACCACACACACACTATAACTCCTCTGGAGAGCAGTAGAAGCAAGTAACCTGTGTGTATCAACATGAAACTTGATTTTATGAACATGAAAACAGGAAGCGACATGCGACTGATTGCCTCACCACCTCACTTGCATCACCTGACGTGTTAACCCTATAACGCAGCACTTAACCTGAACGCCATTACCAATAGCATTAAGAGTTCTTTAAATTAACAATGAAGATGTTGACTCACCTGAAGCAAAAGAGTCCCATCAGTAGCAACAGACACAAGAAAAAAAGTCATTCTAATGACTCATTATATCAGGCTGGCTGGAGGAGGACGCTTAAGACCAAGATTTGAGCTGCAGACCAACCAAGTCTGTGTTTATCTACAATGTTACAAACAGCAAACGTGGCACGGTAATCAAAACAAATAACAGGTTGTACGGGGTCCCATCAGCAACCACTCAGCCCATAATAACAGGGGCCTGATTGAAGAGTCACGGACTTCGTGTTTGACTCCATTTATTGGTGACTGGAAGGTGGATGGAACCACTTACCTGCTTAACTGGCAGCAATTTATAGACCGCTACCGCCCTTCTCAGACCGTACCATTCCACAGGGTAGACCGATCCACGCAACCAACACGACTCGCAAACAAATTACGCGCACCAAAATATTTACATGGACACGCAACAAAAATGTATACTTCTTCTCACACAGTTTCATAATACTTCACATCGCAAAGAGAGCCATGAATCCATCTTTTAGTTTGATAAATACCCCCCCCCCCCACACACACTCTTCCCCTACTCAATCAAACACTTGGTGCCTCCCAGGACCTTTAAAAGGTGTTCAAGTAGCCCTCCCACTCTTTGGGCCAGAGAACATGCTCTTAATATTTAAACACCTTAAATCATGAATAAAAAGTTTTGCCTTCCCAAAAAAATGTTTTAATGTTTGCTGACTTTATGCCTCTACCATCAAATATTCAGCCAAATAATACCGCCTGCTGTTTACTGTCTCTTTGGAGTTCATATCAGGAGACGTCTTTTTATTTGAATTATTGAAATGATTTTCCCTTTGATTAAATAAATTTGTTTTGCGAACATCAGGAAAATATCCGAACATCTTTTATTCACTGGAGGAATTGAGAATGTAATGATGATTTGATTATTCCGGCCAATACACACAGCAACACCTGAACAAGAGGAGTATGGGCACTTTTCACTTCAAGCACTGCCTGCTATGACAAGTTAAAATGTCTGCTCTGAAAAAGGCCAGTCAATTCCAATCTGTACAGGCTCAGGCAGTTCAGAGCTCTAATCAGGCAACATGAGTATAAAATGTACCTGTGTGGGTGTAACAAGAAGTGACCTTTGTTTTTAATTCATCAATGCGCTAACAGCATAATAGAAATAACAGTTTGGTGAGTTAGAACTGATTGAAATAAGTAAATCAAAACACATTTCTTTGAGTCACATTTTGAGGTTCAATTTTAAAAATATTACGATGGGAACTTTTGTAGATCACTTCATTCACTCAGTATCTGGTGATCTCCAAAGCAAGAAGCAAGAACACTGTTGCAGCCTTTCTTTTTTTCATTTATTTACATATGCAGTCAAATTATATACAAATACCACCACCATGAATAATGTTTTCACGGCCAGCTATTTGTCTTTGATAGATTCTGTCAGTGGTTAGTCTTATTAATAGTACATGACTGAGTCCTTTTTGCTACCCTCATTCAGCCACATATATGTATGACAGGTTTGCGTAAAATAAAGGCTATTCATATATATAGTATATATAAGTATATTCATAAATTCATGATAGGAGAAACTCATGTTAAAAAAAAAATCACCTTTAAATAACATTAAGAAGCTTTTAAAAGATTTACAAGCCTGATGATTTAGTATGGAACAAACAATTTGGATTCTTAACTAAACATTTAAATTCTTTTTAACATTATCTTTAGCAATGCTGGTCTGTTGCATGTCATCTATTGCTGCTTTGGTGCGAGTGTGTGACTTCTGGTACAACCCTTGCTTCACACTAAACATGAGGGCCTTGGCCAGCTCTCTGTACGTCCTGGGAGTGCAGCTCAGTCCTTTGTAGCACTGACAGCTGAACCTCCGGCTTAAAGTCTTCAGGTCTGCGAGGGAAGGTCTCCCGAGAACAAGGTAGCGTTTCTGAATAAGCATGACCCTGAAATTGTCGGGGTTCAGGTGGAGGTAGTGATCAGACTTGTAGTTTTTTCTGACACAGCGGCCGTTCTTCCGACACAGGAAGTTGCTGCAGAGCTGAGCAGCCGCTGTCACGTTGGTGATGTACGGGTTGAGGGTGGAGGTGAGGTAGGATGAGAGGGCCTCACAAGAAGTCTGGAGTGGGATGAGAGTAGGAGAAGGAAGAGAAAAAGTCTTCAAACGTAAATACTCTATAAAATACTGTATGTCTGCAACATCACAGAACTCCAACAGCCCTCACGTAGCCTGTGTTTTTATGCCTACTTATTATTTGAGGAAAGTTAGAGATGGAGATTCATCTTTTCATTGGTTTAAGTGAGGTTCCTGCCAGCAGCTGCTTAGCTTGGCTTAGCTCAGCATGATGATTGGAATGGACGAAAATAGCTCGCCTGTTTCAGTCCAAACTAACATGCCAACACCTCTGTGATTCACCAAATGAACATGTTACAGCTTGTTTATTTAATTGATAATAAAAAAACAAAAATGTAACAGATGACACAGATGTAACAGATGGGTTCATGGAAGATTTTATGAACCAGGCTAGTTAGCACACTGCTCATGGCCAAGTGATTGCCAACCACCAAACTACAAGTTGTCATTTTAACCCTTCAGTTTTACTATGGATTTAACAAATGAGATACAGCATGTTGGTTCGTGAGCTTTAGAGGTGCTGCTAACTGGGTTATGATATCTCTGGATAAATTCAGAATAGCTTATTTTGATGATAAACAAATTTAACAATCTTTGCTTAGCCAGCAAGGAGCATATTGGGCTTGTGTCATCATGCTAATAATAATAAACACGAGATTAACATTGTGCCAGAGTCGCAGTTTGGTTTCAGTAAAGGCACCAAAAGTACTGGGTTTGGTTTAGGAAGCAATCCCGGTTTGTGTTAGGGTTACATTTTAAGTATTGTTATTAAAATTAAAATAACTCAATGTTGGAAATGAACAGCGGTCTTCTTAAATCCTATGTTTGACAATCTTTATCCTCCATGACTTGGCTTCCTCCATTGCTCTTATTTACTGACCACTAGAGGTCACAAACGTACTTAAAGGTCGTTTTAACACAACAATCGACCAGAGATGTCGTTTCCTGCGTGAGGATTGGCTGAGTCATATTCATCTTTTCATTTAATCTTAACTTGAAAGTACAGCAGTATATTTCCCAAAATAAGAGATCCTTGTTTTAAATTCAATAGCTGAATTAAAAGCAGTCAAAGTCAAAATCTGAAAAAATGGATGCAAAAACAACTGACAATATTTCATACTAAATTTCGACATAATGCCCTGAACAGCACACAACTAATATACTGTATCTAACTGTAAGAATATACATTAATTGGTGGCGAGGTCTCTTTAAGAAGACTTTAAACATCCAGTGAAAGTCAGTATCATCAAACTAATGTTGTTTTCCCTGTATATAAATACTAAATAATATAGTTGGAGTACCAACCACTCCAATCATTCAGCAGGTATTGTCAGTCAGTCACAGAGATGAGCATTAACAAGTTTGACTCTTTGTCTGTGTCTGACTGCCTGCGACCGGTACACTGTCATGTCTTTCAGCGGTCCAGTGGAGGAGGCCTACGGTGTGATGTTACCTGGTCATCATAGTCGGCACTGGCCCCCCACAGCACCGCGCCAGACGCTCCCACTGCCGCACTCTCCCCGACGGTGCGGACCAGATCCCCCTGGACAACAAACGGTTAAACATGTTCACCAATGGCTCTGTACACATTGAAAACAAACTGCTACAGGCGTTCACATATGTGAGGCAAACGACACACAGGCCTTTCAGTTTTATACACATTTAGGTATAAATACACACATCGTACCAGGTGAGAAGAGAGGATACGGTGGAGGCTACAACCTGAGCAGGGTGTTGTTACACCAAAGAAACCAAACTCCTCTTAAAACTGGACCTCTGGGCTGGAAACACTTCACTCCTGGGGTGTAAGAAGTAACCTGAGATGTATATGATCTAGTCAAGTGTTCAGTCACTCCCCAACAAGTTGTTGCAAAAGATGTAATCTGTTTAAATGGTGAATTTATTTTTGTATTTGTTAAGATGAATGAGTGGGGGTCACTAATAAATGTTTCCCTTTCCTCTTAATTCACATGGTCGATCACTCTTGCTGCATACTATCAGGTGATGAATGAATGAGCATTTAAACATGTTTATGTTTTCACCTGGCTGAGGAAGCGTCTGTTCTGATCAACAAAGACCGGTCGCGTGTAAGCAAACACAGGTGCAGTAGTGCTCCATCTGGGCAGGGCAGACACCCTCAAAGCTTCCTGGACGCGATTCCTCACCATCAGGGCAGCTTTGGGACTGTCTGCTAGAGAGGTCTGAAACAATGTGAGGATAAAGGAAAGGTTACAGCTCAGGAGGAAATGATATTAGAGATAACCTTATAATCTGTAAAGAGAAATATTACAAACCTGCAAGTACACAGAGGGGTAAAGGGCAGTGCTAGACTCCCACAGCCACAGCAGCTCATCGTTCTGCCTCCTCACCTCCTCGGAGCACAGCCCGGTGTAGTTTGACTCCTGCCAGCCGTAGTTATAGCAGTTGGGAAACAGGTAGAAGCCCCAGAGGTAGTTGGGTCTCATGGCTCTGCCTGTCGTCAACATGCCTGACATTAAATTCCTCGCTGCCTCCTAAAAAGGACGGGAAAAGAAGGAAGGATGGGGGAGAAGATGTATCAATATTTTATAGTTGCTCACTATACAGTGTTTCCCCCAGTTCACCCATTTAATTTCACAGAAGGCCACCCTAAGCCTGTCTGCTGAAGGGAAAGACTGTTATATATGACATATCATTTTTCATTAGTCTTCAAACTGTTAGTTCTGACCTGGAACTGTTGTTTGGCTTTTTCTGTGGCCTGCTGCACTGACAGCGGACCGTTCGTCTGCATAACATGGTCCACCGACAGAGTCTGATAGATTCTCTTACTGCCCCAGTTTCTGTCCCACAGGGGGCGCCATTCCTCCCAGTCTATCACAGCCAAGCCTCTGGTCGTCCTGGAAGGAATTAGAAGGGTCACGATGAAGGTACATATTAGCGTCAGATGTGTCATCAATGTCAAAGAAACTGTGTGATATTTGACTGGTAAAATGAACTTACTTGGATGGGATGTAGTAGTTAATGTCCACTCTGGCCTTGTTCAGGCTGGCTTTCAGGTTAGCTCTCTGAGGAATGCCACCATAGAACTGTTTCCTACTCGTTAGGCCTACCTGTGGATAAAGACCCAATCGGTCTGTGTAGAACAGAGACAGAAACTGGCCCGGGACCTGCGAAGACAAAGTGAATCAATATGTATACTGTGATGTTATCGGGAATATATTAGAACCTCCAGTAAAAAAACTTCCATCCAACACGGTTATGGTAGAGACAAGATACAGTTTTCTGCATCACATTGCCAACATTTTACCCTCTCAAAAGCAAAAATATCAGAAAAATGGCACAACTGAGGGTTAAAAATGAGCAGCAGTCTTGCAGCCTTTGCCTGGAGCAGTCATTCTCAACTTGTATAACCACAAGAAACACATTTCACCTTACTTATTCAGTTGCTGCCCAATTTCCTGCAATTTTGGAGCCACTCAAATATATTTTACAAACAATTGTGCAGTTCTGCTCAATGCTTTCATGCACAACATGAAATAAACGAAAGAAAATGGTCTCCATGAATTACAAACGACTAAAAACACAATGAAATAAAAAGGGAGACTTATCAAATTCCAATTGTTTACAAATGCTCGAATTAGAGCTTCAACTGTATTTTATGATAGAACATTTTTTTAATTTTACTATATTTTTGACCAAGCAATCACATTTTCTCCCTTCACTTACCTTGGCAGGTGTGGCCACTCCTTTAAAAGGTGAAGTGTCCAGTGAGATGTTGTACCTGTTACACACTAGATCAGGGATGTTCCAGGTAACAATGAAAGGCTGGTGCTCAAACAGCGGGCCTGTGGTGTGGGGGAGAGACAAAGGAAGAGGCACTCTGGGCTGGTGAGAGGCCGTGGACTCTGGAGGAGATGGCAAAGTTTTGGGAAGCGGGATGGGGGGAGATTTGCCAAGTGCAAGTGGTGATGTTTTGGAGGTTAGAGACGAGAACGCCGTGGAAGACATTAAGGTTGAAAGAGGAGAGAGAAGCTTGTGTGAAGCATTTTGAGAAAGAGGAAAAAGAAAGGTTGATGAGGAAGGAGACTGAGGTTTCAAAGGCTTAGCAGGTTGAGCAGAAACTTCTTCAGAGGAAACAGGATCCAGAGACATTTTAGAAAGCGGAGACTGAATGTTTTTGTGCAAAAGAAGTGCCATAGCTCTGTGGGACAGAGTCAAATGTTTGCAGGGGTGAAGTAGCAACCGTGAAATGTGTTTTATGGGTTTAGGAGGAAGATGAGATACAGGATGACAATGGATTGAATCCAGAGAGGGTTTGAAGACAAAGTCACGGATTTTGGATAAAGCTGTAGGTGAGGTTAAGAGGCCATCTCTGAGGGATGTTTGGTCAAAGAGTGGCACTTTAGAGGTAGAAGACACTGAATACGATGTTGTGGTGGGGGACGATTTTAGCATCGCACGAGGTATAAAAACAGTGGAAATGGAAGGCGGCAGGATTGAGGTTGACTTGTTGGCGTCACCAATAGTGAGGGTCATTGCTTTTGGTGTTTGTAGGGCAGCTAATGCAAGAGCAGGCCAGAGAGAAACAGTCACAATAGTGAAGAAAGAGGTGGGAAAAGGTGGAAGAATTGATTGGGTGAGTGAGAGAAGCAGCAGCACACAGCTTCTGGTCCTGTGTGTCACTGAAACCATCCTTTCACCTGGCTAAAAAAAAAAACAGGACAGAAAAAAAACAAGTTACACTCCATATTACTGTATTGTACATATGTGAGATCATTCTTTTTTTAAATTATTATTTTTAATTATTATTCAGAGCACACCGCAAAAAAGTATACACATGCCCAAACATTATATAAAGACAGTCTGATGGTGTTAATACTGTGAGTAAATAGCTACACTTTCTTTAGGCACTTTACTGAGTGTTTAATTCAATAAGAGTCTCAAGACTACTCTTCTCCACAGCTCTCACAAGCATAAATTCTACCCTAAATCTTTCCCCCCCAATGACTCCAACAAATAAATCCCCCAAATGTTAATCCAATCTGCCAGAGCTGACCTGATCTCAACCTCCTTGCGTTGCCAAAAATAACTACAAACTACAAAGCTTGCTATTATGACCTCACTGACAGGCATAAACCATTAGCTACCAACTCAGAACTAACTTACAGACTATATAAAAATTAAAAAAAAACATTACCTGGACATGCCCTCAGCCCAACTGTCCCAGCAGGTAGATGTGTTAGCTAGTTGACTGGTGCACAGAGTGAGGATGTCCTGACAAAAATTATATAATGGAGGTAGGACAGATGTCCAGAAGGGTGGAGGAGGAGGAGGAGGAGAAGCATGGTGCATATGTGGAGCAGATTATTTGTTTAAAAAAAAAAACATCTTATTTTGATCACACTCAGCCAAGTTTGACTTGGAACAGAAGAGGAGGGCACACCTGGGTGTGAGGTTAAGGAGTGTGCACTGTATCAGTGATTTACAGCTTAGACCAGGGGTGTCAAACTCATTTTAGTTAAGGGGCCACATACTGCCCACTTTGATCTCAAGTGGGCCAGACCAGTAAAATCATAGCATAATAACGCATATATAACAACAATATTTCTCTATGTTTAAATCATTGGTGAAGGTTTTTGGATGATAAACCCTATTTTAAGGTCTTTCTACAATAAACTAGAAACATAAAGACCAAAAACTCAGACATCAGCCCACTGTTTATCTCCCCGGCTCTCCTCTGCAGATTCCCTCGCTTTGTGACGCGTTTGACGTCAAACGCGTCACAAAGCGAGCAGCGAGCGCGGCTGCCTGTGGCACCGAGCGCTTCTTCCTCCGGAGCAGACGTCGCATTTATGCTGTTTTTGAAGCAATTACTGGATCGATTAAAAAAAAAATTTAAAAAACGTTTGTACTCATAAACCTCCATATTCTCATAGAAATGCAATTTATGTCTTTCTGTAATTTTCACACTTAGCAAAGTCATCCGGTGGGCCGAGCTGGACCCCCTGGCGGGCCGGATCCGGCCCGGGCCGTATGTTTGACACCCCTGGCTTAGACTGTAGACTCTGCTGTTGATGCTTGTCACCTGGGAGGGGGCAAACAAAGATATTATCAGAAAAGAGAGAAAAGCATAAAACTGAAATCTATCCTTCAATATATAAAAACAACATGGACAGTAATGTCATTTAATGTAGTTTTGAGTTTGAGTCTTGTGGGTTCAACACAGTCAGGAGACAGTAACTGAAGTTCTTCTACAGACGTGACACAGGAAAAGAGATCAGAACCAGGACCATTAAGTCCACAATGTGCACCAGCTTTCTGCCTGTTTTTTCATCTGTAAAGGATTCAAGCAAGCTAGTTGTAAAAAAAAAAAAAAAAAAAAAAAAAAGAATACATTACATAACATGTCAATGCTCTCAGTCAGCCACCAGAATCCCTCCATTCCCCCCTGCAGCCAGGAGACAGGAAGGTTTGACACCCGAGTGGCAAGAGAGCCGATGGCATCAACAACAGCACATCTGTTTTAAATGGGAAAAGGTTAAAATACACACACACTGTGAACTTTGGAGGAACAAATAACTGAAGACATAACTAATAACAGCAGTTTTTTCCTCCATGTTTGTGTGGGATATAAACAGTGGAGTACTGTATCTGTTTACGTGTCTGGTCAGGCATATGTCATATGCCATTTGGTGGTGGTTGCTTCACATGTTAGTGGTGCAGTGTCAACACTGGGACTGTGACCTTTGACCCTGCTTTTTAGGAGGGCGGTGTGTGTATCTCTGTGTGTGTTTCTGTTAAAAGCTCTTTTCTCATGACTACAGTGAGAGAAGATTGAAAATGTTCTGTGAGGAACTTTATAAATTAAATCCAGACAAAAGAGATTTTTGTAATTTCTGTAGGATAAGAAATCAACTCTTCCACAGATGGGATATATCAAGCTACTATAATGATGCTAAAAACGCTCCAGTCATAACATGGCAGGTTTAATATTACTTCCTTCTTCCATGTTGTTTCCTTGAGAGATAACATATAACAACTAAAATGGTGCAAGGAGCAACTGGGAAATGAGAATATTCAAACATCCATGTGGGAAAATACACTTAAATACCTGTTGAACTGAGAATATTAAAGTGGGAGGTTTTTGAAACATTGGAGAAGTAGGTTTGACGTCATTCATCGTGGGAGTGTTTGTGGTGAAAGGAAAAAATGTACTTGTCAGTACATCAAAACATGTAGAAATGTAGTGTGCGAGTAATCTTGACCTCCTGAGCTCCATTAAATCCCTCTGTTGGTTTGTAGGGATGATGACAAAGTTGTCTGTCACTTTTCTGAAGGCAGAATAAGAGGAGACTTCCTGGGGGGGCCATGTTGACTTTCCCAGTTTGCATGAAAAGACCTGCACATGCTAAACACTCCACAATAGATTAGATTAGATTAGATTAGATTAGATTAGATTAGATTAGATTAGATTAGATTAGATTAGATTAGATTAGATTAGATTAGATTAGATTAGATTAGATTAGATTACACACTAACAATTTAAATAGATTTTCATTACCATGGATGAAGCACATTGGAACAAAAGAAAAATGTTTTATGTATTGATGCATCATAATTATATTCCCATTTTAAACTGACATCATGTAGGTGACGTGCAGTCAGCCAGCAGACTTCCGGTATTATTTACACCGTGGCAAAGACAGAATAGTTCCTTATTCCAAGACATGCATAGCTGGTCTTTGTCATCAAAGAAAGTAACCAATTAGCCCTCTACTCACATGTCTACTAACCTTTTTAGCAGCTGCACAGGCTGCATTGTTTTCTTCCCTGCACCTCCATCGTTAAGACGGAAATCCGTTCCAACATTTTAACCTCACCCATCATTCTCCTCCAGTTGTATGACCATGTATTACATTACATTACATTTCATTTAGCTGACGCTTTTATCCAAAGCGACTTACAATAAGTGCATTTCAACCATGAGGGTACAAATTCAGAACAATAACAATCAAGAAAGTACAATTTTCTTCAAGATAGCCAAACTACAAAGTGCTATAAGTAAGTGCCATTTTAAGTGCTACTACTCAAGGTAAAGTCAGAAGAGGTGTGTTTTTAGTTTGCGGCAGGAAGATGTATAGACTTTCTGCTGTACTAATGTCGTTGGGGAGCTCATTCATCATTTAGGAGCCAGGACAGCAAACAGCCGTGATTTTGTCGAGTTCTTTAGCTTGCAGTGAGGGAGCAACAAGCCGATTGGTATATGCAGAGCGGAGTGATCGGGCTGGGGTGTAGGGTTTTACCATATCCTGGAGGTAGACTGGACCCGATCTGTTCACAGCAAGTACCAATGTTTTGAAACGGATGCGGGCAGCTACTGGTAACCAGTGAAGGGAGCGGAGGAGGAGGAGGAGGAGTAGTGTGAGTGAATTTAAGGAGGTTAAAGACCAGTCGAGCTGCGGCATTCTGGATGAGCTGCAGAGGACGAATGGCATTAAGAGGTAGACCTGCTAGGAGGGAGTTACAATAGTCTAGGCGTGAGATGACCAGAGCCTGGACCAGAACCTGGACTAGAACCTGGACTAGAACCTGCGCCGCCTTCTGAGTGAGAAGAGGACGTATTTTCCTGTATGCATGTATGCAGCAGATGCAGAATAATGTTTTCAGAAACCACTGTGCTGCATCAGTGATGAAATATCTACTGTGTTGCTCCCACCTGGTGGTTTAACTGTAGAAGTGGTGCAAGTTTCCAAAAAAGCAACTCAGATCCATCTCATCTATTGTCAAATAGTTCTATTAATACAAAGGTTTTTCTGAGTGAGGAGCACAGCAGTTATAAAAAATATCCCAATACGTACCAGCATCTTTTATATTTGTTATAGTTGATGGTGTAGTCCATACTTATGGCCATAGAGAAACAATGTTTACTCATGACCAGGAAGTACTGCATATACTGTAACTAGAGCTGCAGCTATTTGACAAATGATGAGTCAAATGACAGACAGGTTATTGGCAACAATTATGATACTGTTGTTAACCTAGTAACCATTTTAGCCATTTGTAAAGATAACAAACGTTTATTTTTTTCAGCTTCAGACAAAACGTGACATTTGACGCTGTCACAGTTGGTGATAAAGGGGAAATTATAATTGACATTTTCACAGTTTCCTGGCATTTCATAGACAAAACATTGAACTAATTAATTCATCAGGCCACCACAAAGCCTGACAATAGGTCAAAACAAGTCAGCTGAGTGTTCTACCTCAGTTTTTATCCCATTTTACAGCTCTGTGTGTCTATAATTGTGAGCAGTTTAACCAAAGTCTGATGTTCCCTTCTGTTATTGGTTTATTTGAAGAATTGTAGAGGTCTGAATTGGTAAAAGGATCCAATATTTTACAATAAAATTCCTTTTGAATAGCAGGAAGATGTTTTCTTGTTGTTGTTTCTGTTTTTTATGTATCAACTTTCACCGCTTCATAATTAACTTGTAATAGTTTGTGGCACCTCACACATAGATTGGGAAACAATGATCCAGTCAAATTGTTCTCTTATAACCGTCATCCACCTTGGTATCGGGTGTGTCCCACAGCTCCACTGGAGGACAGTGGGACAATGTCATGGTTTTGATTTGCATATGCAAGAAAACATTATATAGTTAGGCTTAGGGGGAAAAAAAAAACAGGTTTACATTCAGGAAAACAAAACTACCTGGATAGGGTTAGGCATCAAAACTCTTTGGTAACAGAAAGATATCATCAAAGCCATCCATGTCGCTTTCTTGCAGAGTTGAACCCTGGTCTCCTGAGTAAAAAAAAATTACTGCTTTAACCATCCAACCCTCCACAGCTTGCCTCCTTATCAGAAGTTTGACATTTTTGTACTTCATCAAATTACCTTTGTCATGTGATGTGAGGCAAACTGTCACACTGACTGACACACTGTCCTTTAGTGGACTGACAGGAGTATTATATGGTTTTGGTTGCAGTGGGCCGAATTCTCACTGTATTTAAAACAAACTAAAGCATATGGGAAAACATAAATGTGGGAAGCACTAAAATGCAGATTTGTCAGTCAGTGTTGCTGCAACTATAATAATGCCTCAACCTTTGCTGACTTTTTTCCTATAAATCAGTACAGTATGTAAATATTTCTTGATGTATGCAAACGTGCGCACTCATCCAACACCTAAACACAAAGCAGGACACCAAAGTTGGCACACAACAACGTCTGCCAGTTTGAATATAGTTTTCTTGGCTGACCCCGCAGATGGTATTTACAAAAAACCACGTTGTCAAACATTCTGAGGAGATGTGGAAAAGCCATCCTTTAAATATTCATAAAGACGCCCGTAGGGAACGTCTTCCTCCAGAATACAAGATATAATATTCATGCTGTCCTCTTCCCTCTTTGTCTCCTAACCTCAATTCTCTTTCGGAAGTGGGTCAAACGAGTGTTGCGAGGGTATAGCCCCAGAAGGTGAAATAACCCCCAGAACACGTTCAGCGTCAACATTAAACTACACCTGCAGTTTTACACCGTCTAAATACACATTGTGCACAAACACGTAAAACATTATAAACCCATACGGACAAAACGTGCACTGAAAAGACTTCCCTACTCCTGCTCACACCTCACACAGTCTTGTTAGCATAGCTCAGAGATGTCAGTGACACAGGCAGCAGTAACTGTCCTCAGTTCAGCGCATACCAACCACGATTAGCTGTCGGTATCACTGAAATTCTATGAATGGTGCATCTGTGTCCATCTCAGCATGTGAATTTACTTCCTTACTTATGTACTTACTTAATCACATTATGAGAGCCTGACCCATACTTCTAACCACCCCCGCTCATCTGACCAGATCTGATTTCCCCTCCCGGCAACCCTGAGTCCTGGCGCAAATCAAGGTGAAGTGACAGGTATGGTAGCATGACATTACAAAACTGGTGCTCGGGACAAGATGTTTTGAAAAAGAAGTTTCATGAACCAAAAGGAGCTCAAGATCTCTTTTACTCCCAGTAAAGTAAGGAAGATTGTGGGTGTTGTTGGCGTCAGGGGTTCTGTATCTTGGTAATCAAAAGTATCATAGTCATCATCACAGCTGACCAGCTCATGTCATCGACGTCATCCTGAAACCTCAGGCAGCTTCCTGGAAAAATAAAACTAAATGTGAAATTATCTTGTGAAGTCACTTCAGGTTGATCTACTTCTCTTTCTGCTTCCTTCTTAAAAAAATATGATCTGTCTCACCCTTATTTCTCTTCCTTTGTCTGTGTATATTGTTTCAGTCCCACCCTTCTTTCTCGTAATCTCTGCTCCCAAATAATTTTTAATATTTTCCAGCATGAAGAACAAAAGTATTCAGGTTGAATCATTTGTAACACCCTCTAAATCGAGGTGGAGCAGTGCTGAGTTTCTTCAGGTGTTTCCACACCATGTCATTCAGGTTTTTCAGGTCTGACAGGACTCTGGTGAAGGAGGTTGGTTTAACCAGGTGGAAGTACGCGGAGGATAGAATAAAAGAGTATGTGCAGAACTACGGGAGAATAAACACAAGAGCAGAGAAAAGGGCACAGAATGAGATTCATTGGAGCTTATTTCGCATGTTCTGGTCAACAAGATACAAAACACTTCAGACAGATAGATCCTACTTTTAACCCGGTTAAGATATTGCAAAATATGGTTTAAAAATGGCTAATCACCCATCAAATCCAAACACAATTAACTGAACTGCAGGGGAATAAATAATTCAGACTGTTTCAGCTGTGTTTGGTTAATGTGCACTGTCATTCGCTACAGGTGTTACGAGTGACATTTGAGCCCGTCATCTCTGCTGGCGCCACAGGAACATCGTCAACCCCCTTTGCCGACCCAGAGAGAGAGAAGATAAATGACTTGAATGACCTGAGTTTGTGACACACTCGTGCACACATCTATTCATTAGCTTGCCCTGAACAGGGTCATGGCTGCGCCCATCTGACAGGGGGTGGGGGCGAAGGTTAAACCAGAACTACAATTTGCTGCTGTTTTTAAGCGGTGGAGAGCAAAACCAATGCTAACTCCTTTCAGCCATTGTTGTGACTCACTATCACCTCCTGAGGAGCAGGGTGATATTATGGGACAGAACAGACCGAGGCTAGCTCGTAAGCATGCTCATTTCAGTGGATACCTGTTTGAAACAATACAGAGAATCCTTTCACAAAATCTCAAAACTATTATTTCGTTACATTCTTTTGATACGTTTAGTTTTTCATTTTCAAATGTTTAAAACAAAACAAAAAAAATCATACATAGCGTACCTTTAAACAGTCTTATGCACTGAGTATAGAGATGACATGGAGTTTGTTGACGTGCTGTGCCGACTATGAGCATAGATCAAACGGGACACATGATCTTGGTCAGAAAGATTATTGGTGATCTCATTTCAAGTCAAACTTATGCTGGCATGTGAATTAAAATACAGATCAGAATCCCTTCATTCAGGGGCTGCACGATGAATAAGAAAGGAATTTGACTTTATGAAGTGTGGTACCGCTATGCTGTACATAATTTACCCAAAATAATTATATTGGTCACATTTCTTGGACATGTGTACTTACAATTCAAGTTATTTGGATTCCACAACGTATAATGAGCGGGTATAGGTACAGATCTGCTTTGATGTGTGACATAACTTTAAATGTGGGACTGTGAAGAATTCATTTATACTAGTATGTTTGTGCAAGTGGGACAAATTTGCTTCTCGAGTGTTCCCTTCGCATCACTTCACTGTCATCCTGCAAACAACACCTGTTTATGAAACTGACTGAGCTGTTGCACTGTTACAAATACCCTTGGGTGCATTATTAAAATATGTATGCTGCCCTTATTCTAAACCCCTTATTGTTGCCTCTGAGTGTCTGTTTAAATGCTGAGTGCACTCTGTAGCGAAAATGTTTAATGTAAAAGTCTATGGTTGGCAATAATTCATTGCTGTGCTGTATATCAGAGACACTAGGGGTGTTTAATTTTCTCGTCTGAAATGTACACTTTGAAGCATATGTCAGACTCAGCAGTCTTTTCCCTGAGGCTATACGTAAAGTAACTAGAGCAGTCTCAATGTTACTTTGCTTTATTTCTAGGCTATTTATATATATATATATATATATTGCAATGAAAGGGTGGAAGTTTGCATTGCCTACGAAACATCTCAGTTCAAGGGGTCAACATTTCCCAGGAAATGTTTATCATCTCGGGAAAACATATAGGCCTAGATAACTTTGCAAGTGAGCCAAGACCTGACCTCTGACCTCAGGAATTTAGGAACTATCCGTATTAAGTTAAAATTCCTTTTGAATCCCCAACGTAGCCCTAAAATATAAATTGAAAGTTTGTTTTTTTCCGTTTGCATGAATTCCCGGTGCAATAATTCCTCCTACAAAGAGCATTATAACATTATCGTTGCTGCTTGTACCTTATTTCTTATCTCCTCCCATTCTGCTCTCGCACGCATTCCTGTCATAAAAGCCACGGGCGGACAGGACCAAACCATCTCCAGGGAGAGTATCCTGAAATTTCTAATTTTATTAAGCAGAATTCACTCACCAGGCTTTTACAAGAATACACCGTAATAATAATATAGCTTACACATAAACGCCCCCACTGTTTACCGTGCAATGTTTTTCTGTCGGTGACTATGCGGGACAAAGTTGGGAAACGTCTCACCCCCATTCCCGGACCAGTGGACTCGTCCCAACCCTGCCATGTTGGATGGAACTGGCTGTGGGCTCTCTGGCGGCCGGACTTCCCAGGAAAGTTTTTCGCTGTTTTCTGTTTTCGGTCGGCTGCTCCAGTTTTGACCTTATTTTGAGGAGGAGCGGGACCTCGCACAACATCCCCAAAGTGCACACATTTTTTTTTAATTTTTTTTACTGGCACCCCAAGTCTCGCGGAGAGCCACCCCCCCACCACCACCCCCCTCCGGGGGATAAGGCGAGCCGGCGTGCAGGGTCGGGGAGGCAGGCCACGGATGACCGACGGACTGTTTATGTATCTTTCAGGATCTCACATCACGAGTCGGCGCATACTTCGATTAATCGATCCCCAATCATGAGCGGACATCCGTCGCAGCGGCGGCAGGCAAACGTCGGCTCCATACTACTGACACAGCAGGAAAATGAATCCATCTTCAACCACCTTGGCAGGAAATGCATCGTAAGTTGTTTTTTTTTTTTTTCCATTAAATTGTTGTGTGGTCGCTGGCTAAGAAAAAAAAAAAAAAAAAAAATCTAATACCGCTAACTTGTCCCGAAGATCGTTATTACAGCTTTATGTTGTTATTTCAGAGGTAACGTTTGAATTTAAGAGGGTTTTTGTTGTTGTTGTTGTTGTTTGTTTTGACAGCCCGGGGGCGACCAGGGGAGGGCAAAAGGGGGCGAGCGACGGGACGGGACGGGGAGTGGGGAGGGGGAGGAGGGGGGGTTAAACGTCCCGCTCGGGACGGCGACAATTGGGAAGTTTTGGTTTCAGCGACGAGGCCTCTGCTGTTTTAACTCGCCAGCTTGAAAACACCTGAAATCATCCAGCAAAAAAAAAAAAAAAAAAAAAATCCTTGACAGTCACCACCCATAACCGCCCCGAGCTCAACGAGGAGTGGACAGCCGGGGGTTGTCGGAGCTGCTCAAGCGGGGTTAGAGGGACGGTTGTTGGTTGTTGTTGTTGTTTTTTGTTTTGTTTTTTGCGCTGACGTTACATAACGTGTGCTGAACCCTGGTTGTTTTCGGGAAGCGGGTCCACCGAGAAGACTGAACGTGCCGACGAGTCCCAAAAATCAGACGGGGGCAGCCTGCTGGTCCCACCGGGACCGCAGGCAACATCACTAAAGTGCAATGTCACGACTCAATATGGTGTGACATAGTCTGATATTACGCAACACGTTTAGGATTTAGCTGACTCGTTTTTGTATTGCCCTCCTCGTGCACTTGGCGTCCCAGCCGCCCCCCCCCCCCCCCCCCCGTACCGGACAGATCACAAGAGACCGAAGTGAGACACGTGCGGCTGCTGCACCTTCGTTTCCCCCCCCACAAGCGTGGCTCGTTAGCACGGCGTGCTTTGGGTATTTGGACCTGATGATCTGACAAATCACCCTTCCTCATTGGCTGGCGCATCAGAATAACCCTCATCCGTTTCAACAGATATCAAGAATAGAAAAAGACTGTGGAGCACCAGATCAATACACGTTTGCTTGCTCGAGAGTCTGAAACACGTGCTGTGGTTTCCCCCCTCCCCTCCTCCTCCTCCTCCTCCTCCTCCTCCCCAGCAGCCTGCATGTAGGTAATGTTTGATGGGTTTTTACACCCTGATTACAATCATCTTATTAAATGAAACGGAGTCAATAGACTTAATGTAATGTAATGCTCGGATGGGGCGTCCCGCGGACAGCAGAGGTAGGCCGGTTGTGAGGCTTTGTTTCACTTAACTAATGATGTGGTCCATAAACTCTGCACACAGCCACTGTATCTCGAAGGCAATTGCTTTTAGTGTGAGGTTGGGTGATGGTGCACTCAGCTGTGAGGTTGTTGTTTTTTTAATTTTTTTTAAAATCAGTTCATTTCCTCAACAAGGAAAGAAGAAGATGTGGATAAAAGCGGGGTGGCTGTGTTGCTCAGGTTTTGTCTGGTTTAGTAAATTGTGTAATCCCCCACCTCCACGCCCATAATGTTGGAGAGGTGTTCAACACCAAATGTCACTCCAGTGATGTGAGCTGGAAAGAATGTCACCTCTTCACCTGCCATTGATCATCTATTACAGATAAGACTTGTGTTAAAGTTTTCCGATTAAATCAAGTTGAATGTTTATTTTATTTTTTTTGAGTTTTCTCTACAGGTATGAGAGGTGGTTCGTTTAACACACAAGTGGGACTAAAACATGAAGCCTGCTCTCGGGTTACTTCCCCATAGTAATCATTCTTCCCGTCTTTGTGGTTGTGAAGGTGGTGCGCTCGCCAGCCGCTGAAACGTCTCTTCCCCTTTGTGCCCGTCGAGCTGCTCGGCTCACTGCTCTCGGTATCTGAGGTGCCTGCACACATGTTTGCTTTGGAAAAGCCACAGCTTCCTGTCCCGTGACACGGTACACGTCGAGCCTGCGTGAGGTCATGCGCTGGGATGTCCCGCCTTCTTCCTCCCGTACGTGAACACACAGGTTTCTAAGGTGTGACACCCACAGCTATGTAACCTGTTCGAAATCCTGCGGCAGCGTTCCTCTGGCGTTTCTTGTGTCACGCAGCATGTGACGGAGACGTGGACTCGGGAACATTCCTCTCGGTCCTACGCTCTGGCGTGTTTTGTGCTCGTCTTTTCATGCAGAGTGAGACTGGGAGAGACAAAATGTGTGTGTGTGTGTGTGTGTGTGTGAGGGAGGGAGACTGGCTGAAGAGACAGACATTGTGTGTCTCCCCCCACCAATCTAATTAGGATGCCCACCAGTGATGTTGTGGCTGACTGAATGATTGCAGCTTGCGTAACGTACTTGTTATGCAGAAAATGTAGGAATCACAGAGTCACCTTTATTTTGTCTCTCCTTCCCGTCGTCTTTCGAAGATGGGCAGCCCCCCACCTGCTGGATCTACCCCGGCTGTAAAAGGCCTGTTTGTATACGAGTGGGTTCTTGGAAAGTAGCGCAGCTTTTCTCCAGTTTGTTTGCGTTTCGTTTGGGGGGAGATTTTGACAGCGTTTTTTTTTTTGCACAGCATTGCTTCGGGAGTTTCCAGGGAATAGTTGCCCTCATAACATGGAAGTAAAATTGTCCATGCAACTTCATTTTAAATCCTGTGGTTATCTTTGCTGCCTGAGACTTGGACAGTGGCCCCAAAAGACTTTAAATTCTCTTAAAAGTTATGGATATGAATAGATTTCAATCTATGAGCATTTCAAATCTACAAAGGAATGTCTGACGTGTGGCCAGTAGCTCTGTTTTTCAAGAGAAATGTGTGTATTAATTAACAATATGTAGTCACATATAGATATGTATATAGTCAGTAGATTCTGTCCCCTGAAAGTCGATGGTTGACACCACTCAGTCGACTGACATTCTTCGAGTTGAGCAGTCTTTTTTTTTTTTTTTTTTTGTACACTGACGTTGAGCTGGGCGGCTGCGACTCGCAAGGTTGGCGTCCACATGTCGCGGCGTCCTCGGGCCAACGGTTTCTGGAGTTGAGGATTCGGCGCCGTGTGGCAGGTGAGGACCGGGAGACCCCACACCGGCCGGGAGCGCAGAGGTGGAGGTGTTGAGGGAGACGGGGAGCGAGGCCCAGACAGGAGGCCACACCGGTCCCTGTAGGCCGAGGCCTCCGCCGGCAGGCGCGGGCGGAGGAGATGGGAGGAGCGACACATTCAACGCGAGAGACACTCGGCAATCCGCCGCAAAAGGGGAGCGTGCTGCGGATTGTCTGATGGCACGATCACGTACATGGAAAAAAAAAAGGAGAATAAACAGTCGAGTCTTTCCGTTGAACAGACGCATCCGACCGTTTACGGCCTTAAACTGATTGCCGGTAACAGACCTTTACTTAAAATAGCTTGAGAATTACACATATTTCATCCTGCACGGTAAAATCCTGCTGTCAAGCACAGAGACAAAGAGAAACCAACATGTACATACACGGTGGCTTTACTCATTGGCTTTACTCATTGGTATTCCTTGTGCTGTTTTCACCATCAGCACTGATGGTCTGACTTGGCAGAAAGTGGAAGGGGTCCAATTCACACTGTGTGTGTGTGTGTGTGTGTGTGTGTGTGTGTGTGTGTGTGTGTGTGTGTGTGTGTGTGTGTGTGTGTGTGTGTGTGTGTGAGAAAGCGAGAGCGCACAGACTGCCTGATCAGCAGTCCTGTCCAACAGGAAGTCCCGTGGTCGGCCTCCTCTGGTGATTTGTGCTGGAGAAGTGCAACACGACTCCTCTTTTCCTCCACCTCTCCCGTTTTTGAATTTTCTCTCCTTCCTTTCCTCTTTGTCATCTCCCTTTACCTCTTTCATGTGTCGTCAGTTTCCTTTTTCTTCATTCGTATTTCTTGTGCTTCTTTATTCCGCACCAGAATATTTTCTATTTCTTACTTCGCCCACTTATTTCGTCTCCCTCCCGCTTCCTTTCACTGACTTCCTCTCCCGGTGATCTTGTGAAGAGGTGTAACGGTGCCGAATTTGTGCCAAGGTGGAAAAGCTCGGCCGAATGGTGGCGAGGTGACATTCAAATTGAAACGTCAGCCATAGTTTCATCCTGTAAAAAGCAAAACAGACACAACTGAGCGGCGGCATCTCGATGTCGTGTGTCTTTAGCTGCATTCGGAATCACATACTTTGTCTTTTCTTTTCTCTTTCTAAGTATGTGCTGTTGCATGCAGCCTGCATACAGTTGGGACATACTGCTCCATCACAAAAATGCACCTTGAACTTTCACCCTCTTGGAAGAAAAAGAAAAAAGATGTGATTTGTAACGAGGACGCTTCCTTTTTTTTTTACCTCTTCTTCTTCTTCTTCTTCTTCTTCTTCCTCCTCCTTCCTCCTCCTTCCTCCTCTTCCTCCTCCTTTTGCCAATTGCAGCCGGGTGGAGCATTCGAGCCACCAACTCTCTCAGCATCTCAGTCAATGCGACGTATCATCCGCTGTGCAGAGGATCGTGGGTCAGAAGTAGCATGCCGGCCTACAGACTGCAACAGACGACCGGATGTAGTCGGACATCCTGGTATTTTTGGCAGCCTGCATTTCACATACTATGTATTGGGACATACTAAATATGTTTCTGGCATACTAAATAGTATGGCAGTATGGGTGTTGGAACACAGTTTGTTAACTGATAAGAGCAAAACTGCCGTCTTTAGGGCTCAGTGGTGTCCACCATTCTAATCTGTGCTTAATATCTCACACCTGTTACTTTCAAGGGAATTGAGAATATGTTTCATAATTACCACACTTTCTTTTTTTTTTCTGTCCCCCGCTCCGGTGTCCTTTGAGTTTATAGTGCAGCACCTCCTGTTCTCTCCTTCTCCGAGTGAACCATAAAACAATGTGACTGCAGACTTTGTGCCGGACAAGCAGTTGCGTCATCGTCGCAGCTCGGGTCAGCACAGATGTGGAAACTGAGCGTGTTTTGAGAACAAGCGGGTTGTGGGAGGGAGCGAGCGAGCGTATTTGTCGGACCTTGATGGCACCATTGACCGAGCTCCACTTCCTGCGGCCTTTTCACCCTGTCAGGAACGATCAGAGCGCCGCGGGGCCTCGCAGCCCGGACACCATCACAGGAAATGCATCATTGAGATTCATATTATTCTTTTGATCGTGGCTATTTCAGACCAAAATCCCCCAAAACATCAAGAGCTGTAATGCTGCCAAGAGACTTGATGTTTATAGCACATGCATCGCTGAAAGACTCTCTGAGGACATATTTTAATGTCTGTGATTGCTGTAATGGATTTGTTTGTTTTTTCTGTCATTTCAGGCCGTGCTGCGCGTTGTTTAATGTTAGTTACGCAGCGTGGCCTTGCAGCAGTTCCCTTGAAGCACCAAAGCTGAACTCGGCTTCCTATGCGCAGAGCTGCTGTGCGTGAAGGCAGTGAGTCATCAGGTCGTCTTCATCGCAGCGAGGAGACGTCTGACTGTCTCAGTAGAAGCTCCAGCTCGTGTTTTGGATCAACCATTACTGAGAAGTCTTATTTAGTTAGTCGTGCTTATGAAACGGCAATGACTGGCACAACTTTTCAAAGCCTTTTCTGCCAGACGAAAATAAATTGTAAACTTCTTCTGCTTGCAAGTAAAACCAAACCTTAAAAATTCCTCCTTTTTTTTTTTTTTTTTTTTTTTTGATACGGTTTTCTTCTGCCTTCCCATACATCCAGTCTGCAGCAGTGGCTGTTCATCTTAACATCAAAACAGCCCTAATGACCTCAGAAGAAGTGTTTAACAGCAGCCCACGGCTTCTTCACAGTGAGACACAGTCGAGTGGAGTTTTACGACCGAAGGACTGAACTTTACCTTCATTTCTACGCAGCGTCGCGATTTCAGTTTTGGTTTCTTGGTCAAACTACCTCACCGAAGAAGTACCAGCTTACGAAGTCTTGCGCTGCCTTCAAATGGGGTCGTGTTTACCATGTTCCTGAGAGGAGTCCATATGAAGGTCCCCCTCATTTGGTATTCACCTTTCTGAAAGCTCTGACTTTACGACTTGTGACGTGTCTGCTGAGGTTTTCAGAAATAGTGGCAAGTCGTTGTCGTCGTATTTTGCTTTCCTGCGTAACGTAATAATACATCAGAGGAAAATGCTGACGTTCCCAACGACCTCATCTTCTCCCTCCGTCTTCACTGCCTTCGCAGGATTTGCTGCATTGTGTTTCCTGTCTCGCGAAATTGTTAACCTGTGTGGTGCTGGCGCCGCTCACGTTGCGGACCGTATACACGACTTCTCATGTTGTAACCGTGAGCTGCAGCAGCGCAACCAGATATTCAGGAAATGTTCATGGTGGAGTCAAACACAAGCCTAGAGGCTGCTGAAAGTTGTGTGCAGTATTTGGTGATATTTAAAGCAAGCTCTGGTTGTTCTTAGTAACAATATTAGGACTAGGGACTAAAGTTATTGATGTAACTGACCTCTGACGGCCGGCGTAAAAACGCAAGATCAAAAGAGACCAAAGTGTAAAAGCAGAAAAAAAAAAAAACAACGACCCAGCAAATCCTCTTTATATTTCTGCATCTGAACGCCTCCCTTAAATGAAACCTTACACACTACCAACACTCTAAATTACAAAGATCAATGGCGTGGGTCTGTATGTTGTGTTCAGGTGGTGCACCGCTTCCTGGAACTTTAAACTTCTTGGAACTTTAAAGCAGCAGCAGGCATTTCCCTCTGTGACGCGCTGCCTTTCATGTGTGTGTGTTGATGGCTGTGAATCTGGACACACACACACACACACACACACACACACACACACACACACACACACACACACACACACACACACACACACACACACACACACACACCCGTGTCAGAAAACCTCTGCAGCAGCCTGTAAAAACCGTGGGGGTCTAATCTGGTCTTATGATCACGTCCCTGTGTGCGCTCCGGGTGTGTTTATAGTGTGTGTTTGTGCATAGCATTATGCAGTTTCATCTCAAACTGACAGATGTTAACTGACGGTGTAATTAACAGGGATGATGTGGGAAGTTTATGTGCTCTGTTTTCCTTGAGCTTTTAGTGCTTTGATGGTGGTACGCCGGTAAGCAGCGTGGTCGATGCGGCTCTGGAGGAGGGCTGAGATGTCTCTTATACTTAACTGGACCACGTGTAGTCGTCAAGGCAGGCGTGCGGGTTCAACTTTAATATAAATCGAATCCTTCGGGGATTTTAAACTTCAGGAGATGCTCGCAGTGTTTTTAACAGGGTAAACCCACCTCCCGTCTTTGCATCCACAGTCAGAGGAGCTTTGCATCTTTTGTGACTGATCGTGTATTTTTCTGTCACTTACAGACACCAGATTGTGTTTTTTCTAAAGGGAAACAACATGTAAACAATCAGTGTCGCTTCATGTCAGTGATTTATTTCATAGCTTTGATTCGGTGAAGAAGTCTTGATGTTCTCTCAAAGCATCTACGCTTTCCTGTAAATTAAATGTTTTTGAGGGGTTTTAGTTTTTAGTACATGTAGCGTCCTGGTCGGTTTGCTTTTTCAGATGTAGTTTTAAAAATTATTTGTATTCGTGAATTTTGATGACTAGACTCGGTCAGTTTAGTCAGCAAACATGTAAACTGCCATTTTTGGGTGATTCCCCAGATTGTCATTGAGATTCAGCTCAGGAAAGCCGATGATCGTCGTAATCATTCTCGTTCTGAAACTTGTTTTGCGCTCAGTGTCGACATGCTTTTCTTACACGTGCCACAAAACTGTGATCTGATTGACTCCAGCTTTTTCCCTGTTCATGCATTTCTCTCGGTGGGAGCTCCTTGAGAGCACACAACACGTTGCTGCAGCCACCGTGTGTCGTTGTAGGAATGTTGTGAGGTACATGATGAGTCCAGCTTTTGGAAAACAGGCAAATTTCTGTGTTCGATCAAATAAATCCAGTTTTGCTAGATGTGCAAAGCACTATATGATTAAGAGCAGTACACCCACGTTTTGTCAGTCAAATCTGATTTTTCTTTTGGATACGACGATTTGCTCCTTTTTGTTTTTATACCTGGGGAATAAAAAGACAAGAGATTTGATTTGCTCACGACAGCAATGAAGGGAGAAAAGCCTGACTCGACAGCTGAGTGTGAGAGTGTAGTGGGGTCACCACGCGTGTGGGGAAAACATGCATGTTGTAAAAGAAACGGTTGCAAAACTCTCCGAACAGGAAAAAGCAAAATCGGTTTATTTTGAGGAGCTGTTGTTCACTGCAGTCTCTGTAGAACAACTTTTTCCATCATTGATGCCTCCGCTTATGGTGGAGCTGTAGGAGCGAGTGGGATCGGATGAGGGCTGATGTTGTATCTGACTGTTGACTCCTAGAAGTGAGGTGGTGAGGATCAGACTGCAGTCGCAGCAGGAGGAAAGCTTAAGAGAGTGGAGGAGCTGAGCGAGAAAATAAAATGGACTCCTTCGACTTGAAGAATCTCAGTCGACTGAGTGGTCTCTACAAAATGATTCGACTTTTAGATGTCTTTTATCGCAAATATAGTTTTCCTTTGACACAATGGTGGCTGCCATCGGCTGCTATTTGGGGTTCACTGGTGATCAAACTGCCAGGCATCGGATGAGTCGCAATCCCTCCTCCTAAACACTGAAGACGCATAGAATACCAAACTAGAAACAACCCATCGGCACTTCTCTGACCGCTTTTTTTTTCAATTTTATTTCTTAGCTTTGACGCTGAATTCTTTAAGATTAGCAGAGTCTCCGTCCAGCGTCTGTCTCGAACATTTAATCTCACAGATCTAGAGTTTTGCAAACATGGGCTTTAGCTAATAAACTACCTCGCAATAAAAGCCGTTACTCGGCTTTAGTAGCTTTATAGGAAAAAAGCTCCTTATATCCTTTTCTATAAAATGTGATTTTATAGAATCCCCCTATAGATTTTTTTTTCCCCCCCCCCACACTCTTTTCCCTTGAGGGGGAGAATCACTACATGGCTGAAAAAGAAACGCTGCCTACGTATCATACATTAAGCTCCACAGGATTTTGACTCTTGTGCTCTCCCTCCTTCCCCTCCAGACGTTGTCTTCAGCAGTGGTCCAGGTGTTCACATCAGACAGGAACTCCAGCTGGATCAAGAGATGCTGCGGGGTGGCCTGTCTGGTCAAAGACAACCCACAACGGTCCTACTACATCAGGGTCCTTGACATCAAGGTCGGTGCATCGAAGCCAAGAAGCAATCCTGCACATCGATGATGAGTGTTCAGTGGTTTTACCTCTTTAATGAACAGCACTTGGGCAGATTGTATTCACCATAGTGAGAGTCGGTTTACCACCATTCAGCATTCATAAAGACCTTCTACTGTATTTTTAGAACCACACACCTGTTAGTCTGTTTTTACTACCTGTATATTAAAATATCTTTTGTTCATTGGAGAGCCTTTCTGTTTCTCCACAGGACGGTAAGGTGTTGTTCGAACAGGAGCTGTACAACAACTTCAGCGTCTACCTCTCCAGACCGTACTTCATCACATTTGCTGGAGATGTGAGTCGGTTCTTTTCTTTTCTACTTCTCTTTTTTTTTTTTACTGCTGTTCATCTGTTATTCCACGTCAGCACCCACGTTCGGTCACAGAGAAGCACTTTGAAACGTGCGTCCATTTGTTGTCGATTTGCATCCGTTTATGAAATAGCAGCCGTCTGCGCATTTCATACAATCAAGGTGTTTACGCCGAGACGCCTCGTTGAAAAGGTCCCTGATTTAGACCTAATATTTAAATGGAAACCGTGAAGGTTTGTTGAAAACATTCGTAGCTGCTGCTTAAAGTTTTGTTTTCTTAATGACTTCTCTGTGTTGAGCCATTTCAGACCAAAAGTCTATAACAAGATACTTTGAAACTTGCAACAACTCATAATTCACCAGTGAGCAGCTGTCTGAAACCTGCCAGTTTACAACAATGCAACTCAAGAGGGCGTAACATCTTTACAGCAACGACTCTCTGGACTTCTGCATTAACTGCACGCTTTTCAGGCTGTTTCACAGCTGGATACATTTTGTAGCGTCTTAAAAACACGCAGGAGGACCGTGATAGAGAGTTAATGGCAACAGTAGCATTTTTAGAAGTGATGAAACGGCAAAAAAAAAAAAAAAAAAGCACCACAGACTACTGAGGGGGGCTGATACAAATTGATGCTGTTAACTTGAGACAGGAGATCTGCCCCAGAATTTCTTTCGGCAAACTGCCATGAGAAGCATGCGTGAGCCAGCCACCAGATTTGCCCACAAAACCTCAGCATCTGTTGTCTCCATGTAAAACAACAGCACCAGAATTCCCCCCATCTGTGTTTTAATTAAAGCTTTTCATGTGATAAAAGCTCTTTATTTGTGGAGCAAACATCTTGCTGGCTGGTACGGTGGCTCCGCCTCCAGCAGACCACGAGGTATGTGGGACTGCAGATTGTAGTGATACTGTTCGCGCTTCATGGAAATAAGTCTGGAAATTCAGTCAGGAAAAGTAGGTAAGGTAAGTTAGTTGACCTTTGACAACAAGTAACAAATGTGTCTGAATTCATTTTTACACTTCTCTGTTTTGTATGTGCGTTGACAGACATGCCAGGTGGGTCTGAACTTTGCCAATGAGGAGGAGACCAAGCGTTTCCGTGGTAACGTGGCGGAGCTGATGGGGAGGAGACAGAGGAAAACCGGTACCAACTTACTGCTGCTACTGACTCCCCTCCAAACCTCACTACTGATCTAACTCTCTGAAAACAAAATGACACGATTAGCAAATTTGTATCTTGTGTTCAAAACAATCCCAACTTTTTAAAAGCCTTTTTTGATCTGCAGTTTATAAAAGAATTGTTTTGGGGCTTGAAATGACGTGATTGGTGGAAGCACAAAATTAAAAAGAAAATCTAAACATGTCATTTTCGAAAGCGTTCTAGTACACAGAACCGGGCAAAAACATCTAAATTTCAATGCATGAGCTTAGTGAACCCATGGGCACTAAAATGATCCATTCATCATGCGTTGAAAATGGTTGAGGATTTTTTTTTTTTTTTTTTTTTGCCTGGATCTGTTCACTGCATCATCTTTTGCCTCTTGCCTCTCCTGATCTACAATCTTTTCAGTTTCCAGAGCTGTTGGTAACACAGCGGTGTTTTCACACCTGTCAGTCTGATAACTTGCTTTAGCGTCGGCCATTCAGGTATATCATCAGATTCCTGTCTTACTATGACATACAACAAGTCACATGAAAGAAACAAATCGTAAATATTCAAAGATAGAAACCTTCTATAATTGGAGAGCGAGAAAACCTTTCAAATACTTTCATAGGAACTGAATTTGTCCTGCGTTTCCTCACAACCGTGATTTGATTTGATTTTTTTTATTTTTAGCAAAAACCTACTATAAGTGCTGCATCATCACAACAGTGCAGCCAGGCTTTTGAAAATGATGCAGACTGACCCAAGGGGGGCGCTACAGTGTCAGGTTAAAATGGGAAAAACAAATTCATGTTTTGAGCTCAATATTTCCATGGTTGTCTTTTTAATGACCTGAACATGGTGATATAAGCAAGATGACATTTTTAAACCATTTTACCCATGATATATTTTTATGAATAATTTTTTTTTTTTAAAGTACATAAATAGTGCACACATATGTTTTCTTTTTCATTTAATAGTGTGTGCTCAGCCTTTCTGCTGTTTTCCTCCAACTCCAGCAACAATTAGACTTTACTCCTGCATAAAGTAAAAGAAGCAATCAGTCTTTATCTGAGGAAATGTGTCCATATGATCCCAGAATGAGCGTTAAATTGGAAACGCGTTGTTTATCCACAGATTCCTTCTTAAAAGTATTATCTGACATTTTATGGTCACGTGCTTGATTGAGACCGTCCGTCTTCCTTCTTCCTCTCCTGCGAGTCACTTCCTGCACTGTCGAATGGATCGTTCTCTTTCATCTCTTCCCCCTCTGCCCTCTGCGCTGGATGCCTCATCTTAACTACAAGGCTTCTTCTGTCTGATCCTCAACCACTGGGAAACCCAAGCCATTAGTATTTTGAAGTGTGTGTGTGTGTGTGTGTGTGTGTGTGTGTGTGTGTGTGTGTGTGTGTGTGTGTGTGTGTGTGTGTGTGTGTGTGTGTGTGTGTGTGTGTGTGTGTGTGTGTGTGTGTCTCCCTCCCTCCCTCTCTCTCTCTCTGTCTGAGAGTGTGATTGACGTCTCCTGAACACATTAACTGAACACTTTGCTTGGCAGTTTTTACCTCATTAACTCTCCGCTCTGCAGCAAATGCACAATCCCACCGAATCCTGCTCTTAAAATACAAACACAGCTCTCCCTTCTCTCTCTGACGCTCTCACACTCATCCGCCTCTTCTCAACTCAACTCGCTGCTCAGCTCAGGATTGTAATGATGTAATTTGTCTGTGTTCACAGAGAAGAGACGCGACCCTCCAAATGGTACGTTTTCCACTGTTTCCTTCAGAAATAATCAGAGAAGTGTCACAACTGTGTCTGATGGTGTTGGTCAATACAGCTGGAGTCTCAGGATCCTTTCAGAGACGATTTTTTTTTTTTCCTCCCATTGTGGCCTATATATATACCAATAATTTATATTGTAGAAAACACCAACAATATGTTATTCCGAAGAGAAAAGTGAACCCCTAAAAGCCTGATGTAAGAAATAAAGACTAAGCTAGTTACAGTTGTTACCAAATAAATCAACAGCTGTCAACATCGTTGTTTATTTACATAGTTGATTTAAGACATTAGCTGTGTCCCAATTCCATACTTCATACCAGCTTAGAGCACATTTGAGCGTGCTCTGTGCACGCATTAGAGAAAATAAAGTGTTCTCTAAACAGCCAGTCTGCACGCTCAAAACTAGAGCCCGGCCGATGCTGTATTTATGAGGCTGATACAGATATTTTTTATTCGATATTGATCGAAATGTGGTTATTTTTGGTGTTCGGCAGGGTATTTTTTCCAAATTATTGAAAAATGTTATTGCCTAAAGTGACATCATTTTATTAAAACAGTCAGTTTCACTGGGAATGTAATAATTATAAATAAATAAAAATACAAATGTTTTCAACAATTTCTAAATTAGCTGAAACATCTTTTTCTGCATTATGTTCTGTAATGAACAACTTGTAAGCAGATACCGATATCTGTGCTGAGCCCTTATCAACCCAGTCAGGCTCTACTAAAACATTGTTTTTAGTTTGGACACTGTCGTCCCACGATGTAACGCACAAACAATACAGAGGAAATGCTTATGGTTGGAAAAATTCATTATGAAACAGCTCTGGGAACATTTAGAAAAAACAAGTCTTGTGATATTTCCTGTTAGTTTGAAGAGGTCGACGTGTGTTGTGGATGCAAAATGGATAAAAAAAATTTTTTTTTTTAAAAACCTGCATATTGACAAGTAGTATGTTGTACATTGGATTGTATAGTATGGAACTGGGACTTGGCTACTTACTTTACTTTTACTGTGAATATACATCATTATTTTTCTGTTAGTAGACACAAACAAATGCCTACACATACTTCCTACATTTCAATGAAGGCGGGGCGGAGAACCTCGAAGAAATAACTGCCGCAGTCAGTGTTGGAAAGAAATGTCAAACTCATGACGCCATTACTCTGTGTTTACACAGTCTAACATGATACGATGTGTCCTGTAGTGGAGTCTCGCCATGCGTGGCGTCATCCTGCCGCTCGGGACGGTCGGATCACCAAACAGATGGAATACATTTGCTGACGTCTACACATTTATAATGTGGACACACAGTCTAGTTGGAGACAGCAGAGGCGGGAGATGAACCAGCTCTGGACTGACAGGCAGCGTGATTTGACCCAGCTGGCTCTAATATATATCTGTGTGTGTGTGTGTGTGTGTGTGTGTGTGTGTGTGTGCGTGTGCGTGTGTGTGTGTGTGTGTGTGTGTGTGTGTGTGTGTGTGTGCGTGTGCAGCCATTCCGAGATCGTAACTAAACAAATTACACATTTAAACATGTGTCCGATGCTCATCTCCAGAGCAGCTTAATGCTGTTGGGCATGTGGAGCTTGTGCTCTGATGCCATATACGATCATACATGATGTGCCCAATCCACCATGTATTTCATTTTGGACCAGCGGATGACTTGTTGATGACGCGCTGGTATACGCTCGTGTTCAAAATGTCGCACGTGCCGTCGTATATCGGAATGTTTCTATCTCGGATTTGTCCTGCGCGGTTTCAAGTGTCTGAAAAAGTGCGCGTCGGTGTGCAAATCGGTCAATGTCCCACAGGAGTATCTCCTCTCCGTCTCCGTCTCCGTCTGTCCTGTTCTCATTTCCCCATCCTGGTTCCGTTCCTGTCGTTTCTGGTCTGGTTCTCGCTTTCCGCCCAACTCCGCCCGCACCTTTCCTGTCCAGCTCATCAGTTATCCTCATCTGCCCTCTCCCCTCCGCTCTTCTTTTCATCTGTCCTTTCTCCTCTCTCTCTCTCTCTCTCTCTCTCTCTCCATCGCCCTGCCTTTACCGCTCCTTCCTTCACCCCACCCCTTCATCATGTTGTAGAAACCCCAGAGATTAATGTGGGATTATGCCATGGATGGGTTTTAATGCTTACGTAAAAATCCTGCTCTAAATCCAGAATAATTTGCCGGGATTAGATCCATTTGTGTGTTTTTTTTCCGGAAGGAGGGAGGTCGGTCGGGGCTGATGTGGGTGGAGAAATGATCGCAGCAGGCCAATCTCGAGCATTATAATCTGACAGTAGGGAATAGAAGAGGATGGATAAGGTTTGGCTGGCTCTTTTCTGCCTCTCCAGCTCAGCCAGTGTGCATGGCAGCTCTCCCAGATGTCTGATGAGGATATTAGTTCATTAAATGAAGATGCAATTCCTTCACAAGTCTGTGGTTTGAGATCTCGAAGGACCATCTCGGCTTTCAGGTTTCCTGAGAAGACTGGAATCCCCTCCGAAACAAGACAACAAGTGGATCATCTTTCCCTGTTGGGGTTGAGAACCCCCGTCCATGTCTTCTCCACCATAATTTCTTCCGCATATCTGCGTCCTTTTATCTTGAGTGAGAAAGAAGACCTCAGACCCGTTTGGTTTGCTGCCGTCTCTCCCTCCGTATCTCTGATGCCCAGCCGTCTTCTACGATGATGTTCTGCACCACCTTCCTGTCCGCTCCCTCTGACGATCTCAACAGCGATGGTGGCGGAGGAGGAGCGACCGTGGGAGGCGGACGTTTGGGCCCCGGTAGCTGTCTGTCCTCCTTACACTGCCTGGTCCTCCCTCAGGACGAACTGTACCCGTCCCTCGCCGACCCCGCTGCTCGGCTCTCCGTTTGCGGCGAGAGGCGGACTTCCGGCTTGGGCGGCAAAATGTTTCTCGACGTGGGCATGAGTCCCTGCGGGGCGAGAGACGGCAGGTGTATTTGGGACAAGGTGAGGAGGCGGCGCAGTCGGTCAGCCTCGCCTTCGCCCAGCAAAACTCCAAAAAGTCCCTGTAGCGAGAGTGTTAGAGGTACGTGCTCCAGCTGAGGTGCTGTTGTGCCAATGAAACAAGACAAATTAGGCTTTTTAAAAGTTCTATTTAAAAGCTGTTGAACACGATGCACAAATGTCGAAGCTGGAGGTAAATACTGGAGCGGTTGTTGTGGTGATGGTGGACATTTCTCATTGTTGGTTGAACTTCAGTGTTGTTCGGCGGCGTGTTGTTCCGTGCAGATACTCGGTGTGGATTGCTTGTTTGCAAGTTATACTACCATTTGCTCTTATGGGATATGTTGGTAAGCCTGCATTGCTCATTTTCGTAGTCTGTAAAGAAAAAGAAGTCTTCCTATTCCTTTCACTGACACATAAACACGAAGATGTTCTCCTTTTAAAATGGACTTTAATGTGCGTTTGTCCCTCAGAGATCTTGTGGCATTTAACAGTGTCTATTTAATGTTTTTAGTTTGATAACTTGTTATTTCTCCCTATGGAGCCAGGTTCAGGGTTAAGTAAATAAAAGCATATTTATTGACGGTTTGGATGATTGACTGTGAGATGCGTCATCTGCCAAAGTGAGAACACAGATTAGTGAAAGACAGTAGGTCACCGAACTGTCGGAACAAGTTGTACAACAGATTTACAAACCTCTAGATCTCAGAGAGTCTTCGGTAATAATGTTATTCAGTATCAGTTTTCAGTCTGAACCAGTGCTGTGATGTCGTTTGAATAACCTGACCGACAGTCTGTAATAGTCATTATATAATGGATTACATAATTTACAGGACGTTGTTGGCCCTTAAGGTTCCCCTGCTTGGATTTCCATATGGAGCCACAGTCATTTAAGATGTTTTATGACTTGTTAAACTCTTTCATAACGTGTTTTTCCTTCAAATATAAAGAAGGTAAAGGCATTAAGTGTTTAAAAATACTTCTTTAAAAAAAAAAAAAAACACCTCATAGCTCATTTGGTTTCAATAAAACTGTCCTCTATGTGTTGTTACATAAGCTGTAACGGCAGTACTGTCTCCCTTTGTTTTTCAGGACCAACGCTGCCCATGGCCACCGTCGACATCAAGAACCCAGAGATCAACAGTGTTCACCGTTACCATAACAACTCCCAGGTGAACAACATTGTGCACTCCTCCTTCCCCAAGAGGGAGAAAAAGGCCAAAGGGAAGAAGAAGAGGTTGACCAAGGCAGACATCGGCACGCCGAGCAACTTCCAGTGAGTCATCACATCCACTAGCAGGGTCCAGTTGGTTTCCGGTGACGGAGAAACACTGATCTTATGTCTGATATGTGGGGGTTTTTTTTCTGTCCAACTTCAATTCAGACGAACAGATTTTCCACAATTTTAAAAATGTTTTAATTTATTTTTTGCAGACCACTTTGTATGAATTTAATACATAACATATCAAACTCGCAAAACTCATTTTGATATTTGATATGCTATACTGTGTTTCATTAACACGCATCACTTTTACAATCGGTGCAGCCGCAACAAACAACATTTATTCCAATGCACATATCAAATCCTGCAAAGTGTTAATGGCATTTATACCATAGGTGGCGCTACAGAAGCTTAACAAGTCGTAAAAATCGGTGGTCAGAATCACATTTGGACCAGCAAGTTCTTGTGTATTGCTGGTTATTTACAAAAATATCCAGATGTGGTAGCGGATTGCTCCTTGATAAACATTTTACATTTTGAAAATAACACATTTATCTTGGAGCCTTTGAGGATGAGCTCGTAGACTTTCTGGCAGTGTTTTCTATTTGAACTGGTTTTCCACACACACAACAGGATCAGCTTGCTGAATGTATTTTAATGCTGTAGTGCAGAATTTCTACAAATAAACGAACATCCATTACACTCGAGCCCTTGTCAAACGCTGTCAGATATATGGAGCGGCTGTGGATCAGATGGTTGATGTCTGGGTCCTCCTGCCCACATGCTGAAGTGTCCTTGGGGGAGGCACCGAACCCCAAGTTGCTCCCGATGGCATTGGTGTGTGAGTGGGTGGGTGGATGGGAGGCAAACTGTTAAGCGCTTTGAGACCGCTAAGGTGATAAAGCACTATAAAAGTGCAAAACATACACCATATATCTCTGTATTTCAAAGTATGAAGAGTTTTTAAATCTGGTGTCTGGGGAGACATTCCTGCGCTGGCCAGATGAAAGCAAACTGAGCATGCTCTGTGGGAAGATCATGAGCGACAGAGGCTTCTTGACTTTCCAAATGTTATCAGACCAGATTGATCAAATTCTGATCGCGAAAGAAGTCTTTTAACGGGTGTTGTGACGTAATTTTACGTCTGCAGCAGTAGCCACAGAGCAAGCCCCAGCAAAGCCTGTGACGTAAGCGTGTGTTGACGGTGTTTTTGTAATAACTCTCACAGGCAGAAGGGGGAGACAAAAAGCTCCACACTGCAGGTTTAAGCAGAATAAAACGGAATGGTTCATCTTTGTGATTGAAGGTCTCAACGTTTCTTATAGAAATATGACATATTGGTCCACAGTCAGGCTTGAGGAGCTGGTGAACTCCTATCCTATGGAGTATGTGAAAGATGAATAAAATAGAAAGATGTCGGTTGCAGCTCATATCCCGTCGGGTCACCTACTGCAGATTACCGATGTGCCGTCAGGGTTAGAAACACGCGTTTTCCTTTGTTTTGCCGTAAACAGCTGATTGAGCCTCTTCTATGCGTCTCTCTGCTCTTTGTGTAAATACAAGTGTGCGCTGTACGTCTTCTCCTCTTTAACACATCATACGTCACATCACGTCTCTTTTGCTTCTCTCACAGGCACATTGGACACGTAGGATGGGATCCCAACACAGGCTTCGATGTAAGCAACATGCACGTCACCGGATGTTTCTGGGTTGTTTTGCTTTTTGTCTGTGTGTGTCTGCACATGCCGGAGTGTATGACCTCTAAACATTCTCAAAACTCGGCCAGTAGTTTCTCCTCTTCTCAGTCTCTATTGCACACAGATTAAAAAAAAAAAAAAAAAAATCAATATCGGCTCCAAAATATTAAGCCGATCCGCTGGGGCCAAGTCATCAGCAGTGTTACACAAGGAGATTTCGAGAGGGAAGAGAATCAACCCGCATCTGCATAATCCATGGACTCATTCCCCCCCAAAAAAAGCCTCATCAGTAATTCTGCGTGATGGCTATGAGATCATACAGGTCAGAGGACTAACCTCTGTCTGTAAATGAAAAGATGAGGTTCCGATGATTTGGGTTTCATAAGTTAATGCATTCAAGGATTTAGATTGATTCAAACGGGTGACGTCAAACAAAGCTTGCTCACCTCTAAAAATCCGCGGGCTTTAAAAACTGAGGCACGAACGAGTGGATTGACAAAAGAGAAGCCGATATATTTTATCATCTTAACTGCTCCATCCTTCCATCCTTCCACTTATAGATAAAGTCAAGACCACTTATTCTGAAAGTAAAGAACTTTAAATATCTTTTTGCATAACTTTTAAAGGGATAATCCCTCTTTTTTTTTTTTTTTTGTTCATGTCATGTTACTCTGGATTTAAACAGAAGACCGTAGCAATAAGTGTGAACATCAGGATCTTCAGATTCACTTCTATGTGACGCAGGTGCACCATCATATCACCCAGACACGGAAATTATGGCCATAAATAAAGATGGAGTGTATTATTTGCGGCTTTCGGCTTCATCTCTTCACCGTCTCTCCTGGCAATAAAACACAATAGGAGGAACAGAAACGGCTGAAGAGGAAATTCTTGTAACAAAATAGTGATGAAATTGCTGTAACTTGTACCCAGACCACCAGGTGGCAGAGGAGAGGCTGATATTCTGATCTCATTTGGAGATTTTTTTTTTTTTAGAGGGTTTATTAGAAGTGTCTCCACAAAGCAACATGTAATGTGACAGAAAGTTCAGCTCTTGATTGAATCGGATGAACACGTTTTCTCAGTGCCGATGTCAAACTGGCTCATCCTGCTTTTTCAAACGTGTCTCTAATCCAAACAGAAGCAAACTGAACATGTCAGTTGCTCTGTTACCGAGCCGCAGAGCTCATAAATACAGATTAAAAGACGGAGAATCACATCACAAATAAAGCAAGTGATTGAAGAAATGTGCCCGTACGTGAGAGATCATCTGGGAAATCACCCTGTTGTTGCCAGTATGTTTCAGTTACTGTGATCAGGAGGCTGACGTGGTTCCATCTGGTGAAGTTGACGACTAAACAGTCATGCAATTACAATTTAGGAAAACTAATATATTCTTTTTCCTTCAGTAATTTACTTATTATCTTAAACCCACCTCTGTTGATCACTTGTGATTGCTGACAATGAACCCAAGTCTTTCACAAGAAATTCTCCCCATCAAGAAGATCCTGCTCAGCTGCAAAGATTCATCGATCAACAGAAAATTCATTTGCAACTTTTGTGATAATCCGTTGGTTGTTCAAATCCATTTTCAAGCACAGTACTATGTTTGATCAGACAAAATAGGACATTTCATAGCATTCATTTGGGATTTTAATTGCTGCTTCATGGCTCCAATATTTAAAAATTTACAAAATAATAGGCAATAATAGTCCGAAATAAGTTATTGTTAATTACAGCCCTAATTCACAGTAATGGAATACATTCAGTTTTTAATCGATTTTTAGTAGAGCCTGGATGTTACTGGAGTTTTTGGGGTCGATAGTGATATTAGGACGTAAGAAAAAAAATCTGTATCCGTTTATAGAGCGAAATGTGGTTACCAAACCACGATGACAGAGATATATAATGGAGGCAGGATATTTTTACAGTTTAATGATAAATTAATTGTGTCCAATATGACATGAGTGCACTGAAACAGTCGACTTCACTGGGAATGCAATGGTGACTATAAATTCCAAAAACAAAACAGTTTCATTTACCCGTAGCATCTTTTTCTGCACGAAAGTCCCGAATTAGTTTACCTCCGTGTTAACCTGTATGTACAGTGTAGGTGCGGGTACAACATCTAACGTCTCCCTCTGTGGCGTCTCCTCAGTTGAATAACTTGGACCCCGAGCTGAAGAACCTGTTCGACCTGTGTGGCATCTCTGAGGCTCAGCTGAAGGACAAGGAGACCTCGAAGGTCATCTACGACTTCATCGAGAAGAAAGGAGGCGTGGAGGCTGTCAAGAATGAGCTCCGGAGACAAGGTGAGGCAGCAACACAGCAGGGGGCGCAGACTGCGGTCGCTGTTTACGGATTTACTCTATTAAAGGGGAATTAAACGGACTCTTTTCTTTGGACAAAAATTTGAATTTGGAGAGGGAAATTGTCCCTCGTTAAGGTGCTATAAGCATAATAAATATGAAACTGATCTGTTCATTGTGTGTGTATTTGTGCAGGACGCTAGCCATGTGACAACATGTTTACTGGCTTGATAAGTCAGTTAGAGACAGTCTAACCAGTGTGGTGGTTTTATCCCCAGGTCCGCCCAGGTGGAGCGGTAGGTTCCTGTGCATGACCCGCTGTGACAGCTTACGACTGCGCATGTAGACTCGTGCTGTGAATTCAGCCTGCGTGAGGCCTTTGCAGTTACTTCAGTGACGTGTTTGCCGTTTTGCTCTTCAGCTGGATGTGCTGTCATGACCTGACTCTGAGCCAGCTGGAGACACACCAGGCTGTTCTGATATGTCGGACAGATTTCCTTCATTTCAACGGAGTTGTTGCCGTGTTGATTCTTCTTCGAATACTTTTTTTTGCTCTCTAACTTCTGTCCTACACTAATGTGACGCTGAGCCACACCTGTAAACTTTAAACCCTTTGCATGTGAATTGAAACCTTCGTCAGCAGGACTTGGTCGTCATAGAAGCAGGTCGGAACGAGCTTTTGACATTTGAAAACTGGAAGTGAAAAGCATGTTTTTAAATGAATCCCAGGTTCTGACAAATTCGAAAGGGGTTCGATTTTTGAAGGGCTGTCAACAAATACAAGATTTTCTTAACAAAATTAACACCAGCTGCAGACAACGAATGTATAAAAAAAAGATGGAAGGCATGACGGCTCCCCTAAAGTGAACATCTAAATCGCCCCCCCCCTGGTGGCAGGCGTTAGTATAGGTCATGAACCCGCACTGTTCATGCTAGCGGATGGGACATGAGCCAAACCAACAACAAAAAAAACACAAAAAAAAATCAAAGGACGCCTCAAATAAATTTGTGCCAAATCTGGTTTTCTGATACGTTTTGTTATAATTAGCTATTTGATGCTACAACAAGAGCGCGACAGCTGCTCTGAGTGACGTAGCGTCGGAGGCGGGTGCGTACAGGTCGACCTGTACGTCACCGGCACGAGTTGGCAGCGCCTGCTTCCGAGATTTATCCTCAGTTTTGGACAGTGGGAGGAAGTAGACAGCGCGTCATCCATCTTTATATACAGTCGATGGTGAAATCCAAGGAGGCTGCCCCCCTGTGGCTTAACTTTATGATTGCATGGCTGTGCACAAGCAAGAAGCCGACGAGCATTTTGTACCGAGAAATCTTTTATCATCCAGATGTTCCAGCTGTCGCTGAACGAAAGTAATGTGTGGACAATAAAAAGTGAAAAATGTATGAAATTATTTCTGGATGTTGTTTTAAAGTTGTAGTGTAAAAAAAAAAAAAAAAAAATGATGCTTGAGTATGATAAAAAAAAAAAAAAAAGTTTCTTCAATAACTTTTAAGTTTTTCTTTTGCTTCTCTCGCTTCAGCTCCTCCACCACCTCCATCCAGAGGCGGCCCTCCTCCCCCTCCCCCACACCACAGCTCAGCACCCCCGCCCCCTCCCCCCGCCCGGGGGCGAGGCGCCCCGCCGCCTCCCCCCCCCTCCAGAGCTCCCGTCTCTGCGCCCCCGCCCCCGCCCCCGTCCCGGCCGGGCATGTCCGCCCCACCGCCTCCCCCACCCAGCCGAGGCTCCCTCCCGCCTCCCCCTCCGCCGGCCCACGCCTCAATCCCCGCCGCGCCTCCCCCGCCGCCTCCCCCGCTCTCCTCCTCTTCATCCAGCACCGGCGCGCCTCCCCCTCCGCCGCCTCCCCCGCCGCCGCCCGGCCCTCCGCCCCCAGCTCCTCCGCTCCCCGTGGAGGCTAACGGAGGGGACAGCAGCCTGTCCTCAACCGGGACCAAGTCGGCGCTGCTGAATCAGATCCGAGAAGGGACCCAGCTGAAGAAGGTGGAGCAGAAAGAGCGGCCGGTGTCCAAACCCGGCAGAGACGCACTTCTGGACCAAATCCGACAAGGAATCCAACTTAAACCTGTAAGTATTCCTTCATCACACACCACACGTGTCCATCATCTGTCGTCCCCCCCTCCCCTCCCCGTGTTTGAACTCTGCTGCTCACGCTTCGTCTCCACAGAGGGAGGATGCGACCGAATCAACACCTGCGGCATCGGCGCCCTCGGCAGGCATCGTCGGGGCACTGATGGAGGTGATGCAGAAAAGGAGCAAAGCTATTCACTCTTCAGGTACATACAAACAGTCATCATCTCCTCCACTACCTGTAATATAATGCAACATAACATCATAGAGCATATTATTGATATTAACTTTGTCTCCTGTTTAATGTCGTGTTTAGTAGAAATCCACAGGTATTTTTAAACAGTCGTAAAACATACTTACCATTAAACTTATTTCACTTTATTTGACGTACTTCTGTTACAGCCATTTAGAGTTTGTTCACAGCAGCCAACAATAAAATGCAGCGTGACCTCTGAAGAGGGTTAAACCTGGTTCCACTTTTGCCATTGTGCTGTGAAGCATCATCCAGCAAGGCGGTGCAGCAAACACATGTAATCAGATTACATTTCTGTCTCATTATTACAAACTTATTGTGCAGTGATTTGGTGACTGAAAAGCCTGTAAGCTCAAAGATCGTATTTTATTGTCTCACTTTCCCACGAAGCGACCACATTGAGCTGCTTTACTTTTAAGGCCGGTCGGTTTTGAGTCTGTAACGGAGTTCCCACATTCGCGCATTTCAGATCCATATGAAATCAAAGCCAAATGCAGAAATGAAATCAGATGCCCTGTAATAATTAGACAAAAGCCAAAGACAGTCAAACTGCTGTGGAAACTGAAATGTTAATACAAGCGAAACCGGCTTTTATCATTGACAGGCCGGAGGCAGCCGTGAGAGAAATCTTTCGGTTCATTTGATTGGATCTTGGGGAGTGATGAGCACTCTTCAAACTTAAAAAAATAAATAAAATAAAAATGCAGCAGTTGCTCGACTCCAGCTGCAGGCACTCAGACGCTGCGTCACTCATCGTTTGTCAGATAACACTTTAAATACATTTGCAAACTACACTTTCACCACTTCCTCATCAGTCTCGAACATCCTCGTGATTGACTCTTTTTTTTTTTTTTTTTTTTTTTTTTTTAACTTTTTGTCTCAGAAATGATTCACATTGAACTTTTTTCTTTCCTGCATTGAAGCAATAAGATAATGATAATAGAACAATAGAAAAGCAGTAAAATAGCAGTAAAAATATAAATATAAAATGCACAGTATATACAGTACAGTATATATCTATATATATATATTATATACAAGGTGGAAAGAGAATGTTAAAAATATAGGACGGTGTCGGGAAAATGCTCTCGTTTGGATCATTTTTAGGGTTGTAACGCTTCACAAAACTCAAGAGTTTTGTATGAATCTGTTTTGGAGTCAGTCATTTTTGGATGGAGCCGAGAAAACAATAAAATAGTTTGAAAAAAAATAAAATACAAATATTCATTCAAATTTGCCACATTTCTAAGTGTAACGGTTCGGTCACTTAAATGCCGCATGCTGATATTTAAAAAAAAAAAAAACAACAACAACACTGTTTCGTCTCAATTATAGAAAAAATGAAATGAAAACGTGTCCATTGAGACAACAACATATTCACAATGTATTTATTTTTAACCATTAAATCCCGCAGTGCAGTTTCAGCTTTAAAAATTGCCCAAAGTGAAGCTGTCCTTCTCTTTTCTTGTTTGAAAAAAAAAAAAAAAAAAAAAAAACTTTATTTGAAATTGCCAGCGGACAGAAGTGACCGGAGAGGGGGGGGGGTGTCTCGAGGTGTTCACGTTCAGCGTGACTCTACTCGGCAGCCGCTGAATTCAGTTGCAAATTCTTGTACATAAGTACATAAACAGACTTACTGGTGGTAATTGTTTGGCTCAGTATGGAACCCAGGAAATCTCATACCAAACGATTCCTTCATGCGTTAACATAACTTAAAACTCTTTCAGCTAACTTTGCTCGCGTTTCTTCTTTTCCACAGATGAGGACGATGATGATGAAGACGACGAGGACTTTGAGGACGATGACGAGTGGGAAGACTAGCAGTTCTTCTCTCCTCCCCGACCCCCGGACGATCGTGACACAAAAAAAAAAATACGTTCTCGTCTTTCTCAACCGAAATCTTTAATTTCAAAACGATAAATGTAAATGTTCTAGCAATTTGCTGTATATTTTTGTTGCCTTTATGCTTTTTTTTTTTTTTTTTTTTTTGTACTAATCTGTGCAATACCTCATTTAATCTGTAAATGTTTTGTCATTCTTCATTTTAGGTTGTTGTTTCTTTATCTGCGTCGCGTTCGTCCGTACTCTGTTGGCTGACATCTCTGTCTCTCTATAGCAAAATGTCTCATCTCTTATTTTAACTTTCTTTTTTTGTTGTTGTTGTTGTTGTTGCTTTTTTTTTTTCCCATCACTGTGTATCTCTGTCTTCTCCTCCCACGTCTCAAACTCTGCTCATCACCTCCATCTGTAACTCAGCCATCATTCGTATCCGCCGCGTCCCGTCACACATGTTCCCTCCCCGCCGCTCTCCCGTGTTCCCAGATTAACGTGCGATTTTAAGTGTCTTCAAATTTAATAGTTGAATGTTTCTTTTTTTCTTTGTTTTTTTTTTTTTTTTTTTTTTTCGGTCAGTGATTTGAAGGGAGGGCTTACAAGACAACAAGAGGAGTTGCCACAAATCTTTTGATTAATCGTGTCATCGTTAGGAGTTGGGTGGGGGGTGGGGGGGGAGAATTACTATTTTCATACCTTTTTGCTCTGTAGTTTATTTTTACGTATTCAAATGATCCTAGTTTAGCGCTCATATTTTCTTAAAACGAAGAAGAAAATGCTCTTTTTGGAATATTATAGCTTCATTTGCTGTGGACTGTAAATTTGCTCCAGAGTTTGAGTCTTTGTTATATTTTTGCACAGATTTGAAAGAGGAGACTCGCTGCATGCGTACAGGACATTTTCAGATCGTAATGGAACGTGCATATGCTTTAATTCCACGAGACAGACTACACTTGGACGTCAGGCGTTTTGTAACCGTTAACACACCGCGTTACAAACAGTGCACAAATGGAGGTAGCCCCACAGTGTTGTGGCTGGCTATCTGTTGTGAATTTTTTTTTTTTTTTTTTTGTCACTGTAACACTACAGATTCAGTTGAATTTATGCTTTTCTTTTCCTTTTTTTTTTTTTTTTTTTTTACAGTAACAAGCAGAGTGTTAATAAATGCCTGTTTGTTGGAGTCAGGTAATTCATCATGTAAAGCTTGAGGAATAAAGACATTTTAGTTTTACACACCTGATACGCGAAGTTACTGTACAGAAACAGCAGGGCTGAAGCAGCGCCCTTCCCGTTGTAGACATTAAAAGCTGATGGGGAGAAACATTATTTTCATCATTGCATCCTTCTGACAAGTATAAATATTTTCTTGGCCAACGTGTGAATCACGAGGTGCAACATAACAATCACTTTTACGTTAAGAACTCAAGACGGCGGTTAATTATTTCCTGCAAAGACCAAATGATCACGTTGACATATTTGATCCGTCAAATATTTCCCGGTAATGTATTTATTTAACACGAAGGACAACACTTTTAAATGCAAATATTGTTACATCAATTAGGAAATTGAATTAAAAATGTGCGTCGTCAGTAGTGAAAGATAACTGCAATGGCATAACTTGTCCAAATTTGGTCGACTCAACCAGTTTAGTTTAAAAAGGAGTAAAAAGATAAAGAAAGAAATCCTATTTGCAGCTATTATGTTAAGCAGTAAAAAAAAAAAAAAAAAAAATAGCAGCCTCATTTACGGACTTACTAATCAACGGGAGTCTTTTTAAAAGCGAGAAGATGTAACTTTTGACAGCAGATGCAACTCACTTTAGGAAAGTGTTTAAATGCTCAAATCTGCTAAAAAACAACAACAACACAACAACCATGGAGAAGGATTCCTGTTTGTCATGAAGTGATATCCGTCTTAAGTTTGCTTACAGATTCCACTTCCGCTGAAGTTGTCAGAGGCGACTAGTTATGTGAAGGTTGTTGTCACGTGGAGCTTCTAAGACGAGAAGATCAAACTGGACCCAAGACGGACAGCAGTGAACTGAAACAAGTAAGAGCGGGTTTTTTTGTTGTTGTTGTTGTTGTTGTTGCATTTTTACATGTAAGAGGAAGTATGTCGTTATTTCTTCTTTTAAAAGGTGCACAGTCTTGTTTTGAACCTTTTGTCCCGAAGCACCGCGGACCCGCTGACTGGGTTTTGACCTCGCAAGGGTTTCTCTGCAGCGGCTCGACGGTAAAATGAAATTGGTAGCTTTTCAAACTTCGCGTGTGCTTCTCTTGTTGGCTTAAATTTGTTGAAATCCTGAATTGGCTTTATAAATAAAGACTTTTTTTTTTTTTTTCTTCCATCGTCGAGCTACGTGTTAGCAGCGCTCCGGTCCCGGGAGGCTCGTTTGAGCACGTTCGGCCTTGAAGAAGAAACGAAACCGAAACTCGGCGCGACGTAAATACTTAAGAGGAGAAAAGTGACAGGAAATGTGGGAAAAGTGGAACAACTCCGTTGTCTTTTTGTTTGTTTTTTTTGTTTTTTTTCCTCGGTTGGCAAACAGATGAACGTGTTCCTCTTCAAATTGCCGCCTGTTTGATGAAGTGACCTCTTTTGTCAAATATTAAGATCCTTATCGGGCGTTTGGGCGTCTTTGACCTTTCCTATCTCGCTGTAATGGATGTTTCTTCAAAACGTTTGTTTTTAGGACGCACAATGTCAGAAATAAAACTTTTGTTTCCTACAAAAAAAAAAAAAAAAAAACGTGTCATCGTACGAGCTTTTGCGTTGCCTGTGTGTTTTAGGTGGAGTGTTGACGGGGAGCCGGACAGATCTGGGAACAGCTGAGCGCAGGATTATTACCCCCCCTCCCCCCTCCCCTCCCCGGAGAGGAGAAAAGGAGTACTGCCGGCAACTGTGTCTACAAGTCATGTGAAGTGACAATCCTTGACCGTAAACCCGTGCACTCCCTCACACCCTCCTGTGTCTATTATTAGAAAAATGCAGCTATAAAAGTCTTTACATCTGTCTCGGTGAGACAAACCTCCCGGGGGGAGTGAGGGGGGGGGGGGTGAGGAACTAAAAGACATCTGTCTTCCGCTGCAAGAATCGCCTCTGCGGTGACCACAACTGATTTTGTGCCTTGGGACAGATTATTTTTAGTTAATGTCCACATCAGCTGACTCTGTATCAGTTCTCTGTGCTGCAGAGCTCATGAGGGATCAGAGCAGGCATGACACTTTCCACTACTTCGAGACAGTTCTTCCACAGAGACCCAACACACGAACACACACCAAGACGAGCAAAAGGCTTCAAAGAAGCACTTCTGTAAAGTTTTGGACTTGATTTAACGTCGGCACGAAACTGCTTAACGGGAATCGTTTCTAAATCTAATCTGTAGTAATTGTCTTCCTTCGGAAGAGGCGTTTTTTTTTTTTTTAAATAAGGTAATGAATGCGGAAGACCGCTAAATATTTTGTTGCTTATAGATAAATGGATGGATGAAAAATTGCAAGACTGAGGGTCCACGTGAAATGCAGCATAATGTCGGATTAGCTGAGCAAAGTGTTATGTAGACAATCACAAGTTGAATATATATATATATATATATATATACATTAATGAGAAAATAAAAAGTTAAATGTTGACTGAACAACAGCTTCAGTAACATTGTGTACGTGAAGAAATGCCGACCTCGCCATTTTTCTGAGGTTCAGAGGATCATGTTAAGATTCCCCGCAGAGCCTTAAAGCCTTCTCTCTGCTCTGAGGGCATCTACGAGCAGGAAGTCTCTGCGTCTTACGGATCAATTTGATGGAAGAATCTTCCCACTGACAGTTCGCCAAGACGTGACAAAGTACTCGGGACGCTTATCTAAAGGAACGCATTGTGAATACCGAGCTGCTGTACTCGAGGGCTGATGGGAAGTTCCAACATTTCGGGCAGGTTTCAGATGGAAAGGCAGAACAAACATGGATGTCAGGAAAGAAAACCAAAAGAAAAAAAAAAGATCATTTAACCCCCTCTGTATTAACAAAAAAAAAAAAAAGGTTTCAGTTTAGTGGTGAAATTTTAGATCTTGAATGCGGGAAACTTCGCGACTCGAGGGGGGGGGGGGGGGGGGGGACTCTTCCAAGACGCGTGAACAAACGTGGAGACCAGGATGAGGAGGGTTGACCGCTAACAGGTCGCATCTCTCGGCCCCTCCAGCCCCCCGCCGCTCGTTTTCACCGTCTCGTCTGTCATCCCGCCCCTCGTGCTCTCGGCCGTCTTCCTCCCGTCGTGTCGCTTCTGTCCCGTCACCTCCCCTCAATCAGCACCTGCCTCTCCGCCGCGTCGGCGCGCCTCTTGACGGGAGCATCCGCGTCGTTTAAATCGGCCACATGCCGTTGGTCCTCCGCTCTTGTCTCGTTGCCGCAGCCGTTTCATTCACTCGTTTTTTTTTGTTTTTTGTTTTTTTTCTCTCCATAATATACAAATAAAGTCTGTATTTACGCATTTAAAGCCAAACTGAGGTTTTAAATTCGCGAAAGTTGCTGACATCAGCCGTCGTAAGCTCCTGGTCACGTCGGACCGGAGTAGAAAACAAAGAGTTCATTAGACTGAAGGTGTCGTCTGCCGATTGCAAATGCGGCTTAGCATTTTCAAGAGGAAGCGTTTTTAATCTTCTTTCAAAAGTTGGCGCCGGCCGGTGTTAAAAATGCAGCATTTAACCCTCCCGGTGTGTTCAAAGAAAAAGTTTGTGCCATTGTAAAAAAAGAAAAAAAAAAGAAACCTGAATTATTCTTAAATTTAAAAAAAAAAACAACGATTTATTGAAATAAATCATGAAAAACGTGATAACACTAACTAAAGATCAAGCTGATACTAATTGAACTAAACATAATGCCTACGGAGACGGTTATCTGTGCACACGCTGCCGGGACGACTAAATTTCCCCCACTGTGGGATTAATAAAGTCTAATCTAATCTATCGGGTGGTTAACGGCTGAACACAACGGGAGGAAAAGCGGCTTTTCATTTGTTGCTGTAAAATAGTTATCAAACGTTGATGTCGTTATTGAAGGGTCTATTATTTCCCCTCGCTTGTAACGCGGTGCGAACTGTTCAAACAATCCATCACATAACAATAACACTGTTGACTGTGTTTCTTGGTTGTTTGTACATAATATATATAGATATATATACTGTATACATGTATACTGTATATACTGTGCATTTTATATTTTTTTACTGCTATTTACTGCTATTTTTATTGCTTTTCTATTATTCTATTATGATCTTATTGCTTCTGTATGCTGCTGTAGCGGAAAAAAAAATTCCCCTCTGGGATTAATAAAGTAACTACCTAACCTAACCTAACCTAACCTAACCTAACCTAAAGTGCGTAAAAGTCCCACTTTCATTTGCGCTCTCTCTCTCTCTCTCTCGAGGGGGGGGGGGTGGACCGTGAACCTGTCCGGGTGGGAACGTGCATCAGCGGCGCTCAACCAGCGAGCGGACTCGTGATTAAAAAAAAAAAAACCCACAGAGGCTTCCCATCCTGCTCCACAACAGCTTCACTCTTTTCTTTTCAAATGAAACTCATCCAGCGACCAAAGAAAAAGCAAGTAGTCGACATACTCGGAGGAGTGTTATCGTAAACAGCAAATGGTTATATTTGGAAATGAACACGACAGATCGTATTTACAATTTTACAACAAAAATAAACAACAAAAAAACAGCAATTTAGAAAACTCATCAGTAAACAAATCACTCAACTCATTTCAAAATTCAGATACAAATACCGGGTTTCTATTGTGAAATAAAAATTTAAAAAAAAAATCTTAAACATTATTAAAACGTAAAGCTATCATTGCAGTGCAAGTTTCCTGTTTATTTTTCTTTTCTTTTTTTTTCTTTTTTTGACGAGTAAGATTTCAGGTTTCAAAACCCAACGATTTCACCTTTCACGCCTTCGGTGCGTTCGTCCCCGTCGGTCACTCCTTCGTCATCACGATGCGGATTCCTGCTTCAGCGATGACCACGAGTCGATCTCTTTTACTTTCTGCTCGCGTTATCGTAGATGATTTGGGACTTCCACCTGGGAAACGACGAGGACATGTCAGTTTTGAATCCGGGGCAAAACAAATTCAAGCGTTAACGGAAACAGCAGAGACGGGAACGAGATGAATGGTAATGAGGTGACTTGGTAACATTTCAAAAAGTTACCAAGTTACCAAAAAGGGGGGAGGTGGGGGGGGGGGCTGAAATGCGTGTTGTCGGTGTGTGCCGTGGTAACAACGTGTTATGTCTGTCGTTATCGTGGCTCCGGTGAACGCTTTCTATTAATACCTGCGCTAAGTGGCAGGAATTTCACAGCTACGGGAGGAGACCTCGCTATCTGAGGGCACAGACCATTTTCCACTCTTCACAATGTAACAAGCTACAGCGGCGGAAAAAAAAAAAAAAAAGAAGAAGTTGGCCCTCGAAATAATAACAGGAAAAACAGGGTTCGGATCTCGTCCGCGGTTGCAGTCCCCTCTTGTTTATTTGCTTGTGTTATTATCTTTGTTTTCTGTCCCTGTGTTTTTTTTTTCCCCCCCCCTTAATATCAGCTTATCTTCCTCCCCGGGGTCACTTGACCGGAGCGGCTGACGTTACTGGCTATATTTCTACTCTTCCCTCTCCGGGTGCGAAAGCGTTGCGGTCACACCGCCGTGCTGGCCGGTGGCGAGCGGCCTTTTGTCGGCCCGCCAGAGACGGAGCGCACCACGTCGGCCTCAGAGATGACTCGGGCACGGCTGACTTCTGCGTCACCCTCGTCTCTAAATTCAACTCCCCGCTCGTTTCGGTTCGCCTTCGGAGAGACTCGGCAGTTTTGAATTGAGCGCTTGTGCTTGCGCTTCTGCCCGGTGGGTTTTTGCCACACCTTTTGCGCAGTCGAGCGAGGCGAGGGGTCCGTGTCCGTCAGAGGAGGAACGGCCACTTCTAAGTAATCCGGCTTCAATTTGACGCGGTGTTTGGCGCACAATTAACAAATAAACGGCAAAACCTCGGGCGATAACACTTCCTTCGAACGTCGCCTCACCCGTCTCAGGCTGCGGGAGCTGCTGTTGCGGATGGACTCCATCAGCTGATCGTGGGCCGACCTCATTGGAGTGGACGGCCTGCTGCCCTCCTCCCCTCTCCTCTCCGCCGACACGGGCCTCAGGGCGTTCTTGAGCTCCTTCAGGATGCTGCTCGTCTCGTCCTTCCGCGACTCCTTCCCCTTCCCCTTCCCCTTCTTGCCCTTCTTCCCTTTTGTTTTTGACACCTTCTTGCTGCCCGCCTCGTGCGCCTTGATGACCTCGGCGATCGTCCTCGTCGGCCTCGCCTTCTCCCGCTGCGCGGGAGGAAGCGGTGGGGGGGGAGGAGGGGGCGGCGGAGGAGGCGGAGGGGGCGGCGGAGGAGGAGGCGGCGCGGGGGGAGTCTGTTTTTTAGCCAGGTCGCTTCGGGGCAGTTTGGGCGAGGACCAGGGAGAGGCCCTGGGCGAGCAGTAAGGAGATGAACTCGGTGTTCCTCTCTGCAGGGGGAGAAAGGCAAATAGATGAATAGATTACGAAATCATGGGGAACTTGAGAAAGATACATGTTTGGAAGAAAGGGGGCTCGCTTTCACCGAAACGCGTGCGGGCGTAAACGAGGCTGAATATCTTCAAATGTTTATTGTTTGCGTTGTGAGACGTTTTAATCGAAGGCGGAGCTTCGACTTTCAAGCATTCGGAGCAGTTGGCGCGGCAGCTGAAGTAAAAGTTGAAGCATTTAATAGTGCCAGAAAGCAATTCATTTTCATGTTCAGCCGCATAGAGCTGAATTTGCAGTCTGTAATACCGAAAGCAGTCGAACCAGCAGTCGAAAGGAAAGAGGCGAAAGCAGAAGAACAAGAGATGAAGCAGCCGAATCATCTGTCGAGGTGTTGAAATGAAAGCAGTTAAAGTACATTTTAACAGGAAACAACAAAAGCAGCTGAAAATGTGTGACGTTGAAGTGCAAGGGTAAATATAAAGCATGTGCACTGTGAATAGTTGAAGTGTCAGTTTGCATGTTAACACTGAAAGCAGCTGAACTGTCGAAGTAGCCGAAGTGTCCGCCAGCGGTTCAAATGTCGAGGATGGAATTTGAAGAGTAAAACATTTCCAAGTATCAGTTGATACGTATCAATAATTACCAGTACAACGCGATTAACAATCCACAGGGTGAACCGGACGTGACTGCGAGCCGCATTAGCACGCAGCTTCTCTGCTGAGGAGCTCATCGTCGTTCCTCACAGAGACGATTGGTTTGAAAACGGTTAAGGTTAGTAGGATGCAGATGACAACAGGTGACATCGTCCAGCTTGGACCGAGTAAAGCTGCTAACCAGCACGGTGGTTCGGGGGTTGACGGCCCCGTCCTGCTGCTGCTGCCTCTGCTCCTGCAGCCGTTTCTGTCTCTGGCGGTCCTGGTTCCTGGTGAGGATCCCCGTCATGCTCATTCTGGGTCCGGGGAGGTTGAACTGGTAACCCAGTTTGATCAAGGTGCAGTTTTCCCTCAGAATCTTCACCATCTCCATTTCTACCTGGAAGGCGGTGGTTGCAAAACAAAGTACAGTTACCGTAATGGCGTTGGAAGAGCATCGCAGACGGGTTTTTTAGTGACGAGAGGGAGCGAAATGGGAACCGACCTGTCCTCCGCACATGTGTCTCTGGTTGTGGAAACGAAGCTCAGTCAAGGTGTTGTTTCCTGGGAGCGCTTGAACCAGCGCCATCACGCCCTTCCCGCTCACATAGTTGGACTCTATATTCAGACTGGTGATGGACGAGTTCTCCCTCAGCATTTTAGCAATGGCCAGAGCCACGGGGTCGTCAGCTCGGGTGTTTGCGAGGCTGAAGACCCGTACGTGCGCGTTGGACCTCAGTGCTTCGGCAAATCGGATGAGAGTTTCCTGAGAAGCAAATCAGAATGTTTACATTTTCCAGAACATACGAGAACCTCTTAGCATGAAAGTATAAAGAAAATATTTAAACTGTATGATAATAAAAGAAATAGCTACTGTAACTTTTTTCAAACTTGAATCAAGGATGTTTAAAGGTCATTCAATGATACCCCGCCACCGCCACCACGCTGAGGTCAGAGCAAGGTTCAGTAAGGTTACTGTTTACCATGCTGATACAGGGACTTCTGTTACACCTGGATGCGCTCTTGTTGCAAATCGGTTTTTTTGGTGACCTGAAACATCTACACGTACAACGGAAAAGATTCAGCTGTAGTCGAAAAAATAATGCAAACGTAAACTCAGGAAGTTGTTAATAACTGATGAAGAATGAAAACATCTCTCCGCTTCCTGTTTACGTGTGGTCACGGGCGGGTCGGCGGTGATATTTCTAAGCAGTCGAGAGCTTGGGAGATGTAAAAATGTTGTGAGAGTCAGTCGTCGTGAAAGGTGCGAATGCCTACCTGTGTGATGTCGTCGATGTTGTTGAGATTAACCTCTGTGAGCTCGGGGTCGTTGCTTAGGGCTCGTTGCAGAGCGTCGTCGACAACGGTTGGGTTTCCTGTCGTGTTTGGGTCAGCAGGCGGAGGGGGAGGAGTCAGCCTCATAGGCTCCACCCTCAGAGGCTTTAGTTGCATTGGGTTATCGGCCCTTGACATCGGCGGCTCTGAATGTTTTGAGGGTTCCAGTTTTGATTTATTATCTTGTTCCTCCTCTTCCTCATCGTCGTCGTCCTCCTCCTCCTCTTCCTCCTCCTCATCATCATCCTCTTCTGTTACAGGTTCCTCTTCTTCCTCACTCTCCTCTTCTTCCTCTTCCTCAGCATTATTGTCTTCCTCCTCTTCTTCCTTGTTTTGTTTTCCATTCTTTTTCTGATCTTTCTCATTTTCATCATCTTTTTCCTCCTCTTCTTCACTGTTTCCTTCGGTCACACACTCCTCTTCTTGTTCTTCATCCTGTGTTTCAAAAGAAGTTTTCAGGGATTTAAATGCTGGATTGTAACTACTCATTTCTACTCTTTCAAACGTATTTAACATGATTACTGTGACACTAAATGATTGTAGGCTGTTTCAGTGTATAAGAGTGAGCTATTTGTAATGTGTTTCCTTCCTTTTAGTGATCCAGACAACTAATCTATTCCATTTGTTACAATATTAAACACACTAGCATCGCTTCTGGCACATTTAACAAATGTCAAACAAATCAAATTAAATGCCGTCACTGACCAGTTTGGGGCTTCCTCCACCAATCTCGTCCTCCAGCAGTCTACGTGTCTCGGTTTCCCAGTACTTCATCAGGGCCTCTCTGCTGAAGGTGCCCGTCGGAGTCTTATCCGTCTGGTCTCTCTGTCTGAGTCCTATGGGGACGTTGGCGTCAGGATCAATGTCCACCAGCTCCTTTTCCAACTCAGCCAGCTCCTCGGGGCTGAGGGACGCCAGAAGCTCGTCCTCATCGACATCTTCGTACTTACTCAGCTCTCGGCGATACCCGAAACAACTCATGGCCAAAGTGTGACAAGTCCGATCCAACTTAAACTAATACAACAAGACCAGTTCTTCGGTTCTTCTTTTGAGTCCAACAGAAGATACGGTCCACCATGAGGCTGCTGGAGACCTATGGATATAAGGGGCTCATTACAAATTCAGAGTCCAGTTGTGATGTTCCTTCCCAAGCAAAGATGTTTGGACATACTGGTCCCAATCAAAGCACTTCTGATGAGAGCCCACTCCAGTCTGAACCGGATCCGTCCTGGCCGTCCAAGTTTATGTGAGGGTCACTCAGTGTGTGTGTCCTCTTCTCTCTAATCTCCCCAGCTGCTGTTCAGACCTTAAGAGAGGGATCAGAGGGGAACGTACCAACGTGTAGCTCCTATGATGCAGCGTCTTTTTTGGGAGGCACCGCTCTGAGAGGCAGCGCTACAAAAAGCCAGTGAGCTCAGAGACCGTGTGGCTGTCAACGTTGTAGTCTGTCACCACGACGTGAGTGAATTTGTCCATGGCCAAAAAAGACCAACTGGAACAAACAGCTACCCACAACGAGAAAGATAAACAGAGATAACGTATCGGCCAAAAAAAATGGCACTGGCTCGGCCTTTGAATGTCCATCAGAAAGCTCAAATTTGATGGCCTCCTTTGTTGCTGTCAATTGATCTCGATCATTTTAAAACTGTATAATATATCCTACTTACTTAAGTGATCACCAGACCTTACCTCTAATGCCACAAAAAGGCTTCCAAAACAGATGTGGGGCAAAGATGTTTGTATGGAACAATATGGGACAAATTACTAATGCTGTGAGGTAATCTAAAATGTTGATGTGTCTATTCAAAAATTAACCCAGTCAATATACTATGGAAGTTCCAGGTTAGGCGACGTATGCTTATTACTGCAGCTGCTCTCTCATTGTCAGTCACGCAATCACCTTTGACTTTCAGCAAACATCCATAGATGGTCTCATCCCTATTTGAGCCGTATGTTTCTGTTCTGTTTTTGCTTCACGGCGTATTCTCCTCTGTGTGAATCTGAGATATAACTCTGGCAAAAAAAGGCAAAATACAATTTGGGAATCGCCATTCGCCGGCTTCCCCCAGTTTTAAGTAACTTCCCAGTATTTGTTGTTGCTGCATGTCATTTTCTTTGTGGTCGTTTCCATCATATTCTGAAGAAATCTGCACAGCTTGTGACTTTGTGGTGACTCACAATTTTCCCCTTTGAGTGTAGTGTTGGCAGCGATGACGATCACAGATTAACCTGCACTTGACCCACGTATACACAGTTTGATTGGCATCAAACATAGCACCATGATAAGAGCCCCCGCGGCCTTTGGAAAAATGACAGATTGTAGAAAAGCGCCTGTCCTGCAGTATTGGGACATCGGCAAAAAGTATGACGAAGTTATTTCTATTCAACGTGTTTAAGTATAGCCTTTCATCTCCTAATTATTATAATAAGGAGGCGTCCCAGCTCCCCACATTAACAAACTGCTGCAGATTATGTCAATACATTAATGTGCAGTAATATTAAATCAGGTTGCTGCATTTAATAGTTTTTGAGAGAGAAAAATAGCCGCTCGATCAAATGATTTCTGCTGTAAATTAGGTTGATCATTTTTGGAGCAGGAAAAATAATGATAGACGAGGAATTATTATTACAGGCTCTTAAACAGCTCAGGTTCATCGTAATCTGCTGTTGTGTGTTGTGTTGTGTTGTGTTGTGGTTACGCTCACACTCTGCAGCGAACTGTTGTATTAACACACATATCGAGCTAAAACACTTGTGTGATGCTGCTGTGGTGATTTCAGCCAGTAAGCCTCAGATCCAAAAGACACACTTGGCATATCTTAAACGTTGTTTCTTAAAAAAAAAAAAATGACAAAACGAATTCATGTTGTTTTTAAGTAACAATGCTATTACTTTTCAAACCCGATATTGACTGTTAAACAAAGTACAAAACTTAAAACCAGCACAAAGTGAGAACAATATCGTCCACCAACACAGCTGTTTTCCCTTACTCTGTCTAATTAGACCGTTTATACAGGCTGTACTTGATTGACATGTCTCTCGCACTGGGTTGCGCCCGGTGGGGCGGGACAATCCTTCTGATTGGCTGATGTAGTTTAGCGACCTCTTCGAGTTCCCTGCCCAGCTTAAGTCTAATTAGTGAGAAGTGAAAACACCTGTGTGGGTCTATTTCATATATTGTACACTCTTTCGATGTATTAATGGTATTTTTACCACAATGCAATGCAGTAGATAATACACATGGACACTAATAGAAAGAAATCACTAACTATACAGCAACACAGAACTGTTGGTTTATGCCGAGGTGGCATAATATACAGCATCATTTTGAGAAAAAGGGAAATAAAATGCACTGTGGCAATGTAACATACGCCTGTAACAGTGGCTAATTTTGATTTGTGTTGGGGGTTTTTTTCAGTCTGAGTGTTTCACGAGTTCACTGAACGGGTCGTACTGTTTGTGGGTCAGGTAGTTTTTCAGTCTGGGAGGCAAAGGAGCAGCAGCCATCGCTTCAGGGTCATTCAGCATCCTGAGGCTCATCTGACCTCTGATCACCAGCCGACACAAGTGCTGCAGAGACCGTGGCTCGCCTGGGGACACACAAACACACAGAACCACCAGCTACTTCATCCTCGGTCACGTCAAAGTTTACTATGCCTCATCATGTTTGTTTCCTATGTTCTTATTATGTGTGTGTTTCTATCCAAAGCAGTGGTTGTTTTTTTTTTTTACTCAGTATGTCCGAGATCTCGTCCCACTCCGGCCTCCTCTCCAGGATGCCCCTGAGGTTCGAACAGATGCTGACGTAGCTGACGTAGTCCAGGAGCATCCTCACGACGCTGCCTGCCAGGTGAACCAGCCACGACACCGACACAAAGTCGCAGAACTGACAGAAAAAAGATCAGGTATGTGATTTAAGCCGAGTTATTCCCTCTTTTATTAGAGGACTTTAGTAGCCTGACTGTGGCAGATGAGGACGTGTCGTCTCTTACTGAGATGACTTTAGGTTGACTGTAAATCTGGTAGGCTTGGTTATTGAGGGCAGTCCAGGTGTCCTCCGGCTCTTCACTGTTTCCATGGCAGCACTGAAAACACCTACCAGAGACAGGGTTCAACATGACCATGGGAATTTTTTTTAATTTAAATTCCTAAACATGAAATCCAACATCAAAAAAACTGGTGCCTTAAATTCTATCAAAGCACATGAGCCCGCTTCATCGTACAGCAGGTATCCATACTTGTGAGCTTGATATCCGCTGTTGAGCAGCAGTCGCAGCATGGCAGGGTCCCTGAGGCAGTACTGTAGGGCTGTGGGGAACATGGTGTTGCTGATCACTCTGAAATAACAGTTCACTTCCGCTCCATAGGACAGCAACAGCTGCACCAGCTCGTACCTGCATGTGGACAGAGAGGTCAAAGGTTACGGCAGCGCTGCTCTGCCACTACCAGCTAAATTCTGAATGAGGAAAAACACGTGCTTCTCACCTCTCGGCCCGTAGAGCCACCAGGAAGCATCGCAGCGGGTCCAGGTCGGTTCTGGCTCCAGATGCCAGCAACATCTGGGCACACGTCACATCACCGTTGGAAACGGCAAAGTACAGAGGACTCTTCCTGAGGTCCCCGTAGTTCTCTGTCACACGATGTACAAAAGATCAGAGGTTTCCCAGAGACGGTTATAAAAATAGATTAGAAATGTTAATTATTGTTTCTGAACATAAGTGTTGATCTACTCTTCAACTTGTGAAACTGTGCGAGTGGTTTTTAGCCTTTAAAAATTATTTACCTGACACTGTGAGCCACTCTATTTTTCATTGATTACACAGTATGGAAACCAGCTTGCAGAGATTTCAACTTTCTTGACAGATAAACGTCTCACTGAACCCTCACTTATCTTTATTCTCTATTTAAAGATGCATTTTTGTTGCCCTGTAATGTTGCCCTGTAGTGGTGCATTCAGGAACCCTCTACAACCTTTATTTACAGTTGTATAAGTGTGGGTGCATACATCTTTAGATTTAACAAACCTTCTGTGCATGTATGGATGCACTGATTAGGTCTTGCATATTTTAAGAAAAGCATTAAGGTGACAATATTTCCTGAGTTGAGGGTGTGTCGATTTGTGCATCCAGCTCTGAAATACCAGAGATGTGTGCATCGAGCAGTGCGTTGACGTCATAGCCCTTCTGGATAAGTAGCTCCAGACATTCAACATGTCCTCCGTCGGCTGCAGAGTGGACGGGGTTCTGGCCCGACAGGCGGATAGCTCTCTTCGTGGTGATGGGGATGAGAGTCCTCAGGATTCTGAGGAGAGAGGGCGGGGAAGGGTCGGAGACAAACAGGAAGAGAGGGAGCGACAGAAACGGCTCAAAACAGGAAGGAAATGAGAAGAATACTCATTAGATTGTGGTTTGTGTTTTTTTGTGAAAGAGCTGAAAAACAGCGATTGAACAGAAGGCGCTTTGTGGAGGAAACACTGCAGAGCTGTGAGGTGGACTCTACAATTTGTCAAATTTGGCTGCAAAATAGGAGCAAAGGAATTTTAATTTGTCTTGAGCAATTTCTTTAATGCAGAAACCATTTAAATTCTGATGTTTTGAAGTTGATGACATGAGAAAATTGCCATATGCTCTTCCGGTCAGTGTACAGTCACACAGCTTCACAGCTCACAGTATGTGTCCTTCATATGCAGCTCGGTGGATGGGCAGCTGGCAGGCGTAGCTGGCTACATTCGGGTTGGCTCCGTGCTGCAAAAGCAGCTCGACACAGTCCAGGTTTCCAGATCCAGACGCATCATACAGGACTGTGTCGCCATTGCTGGCCTGGGCATTGACATCACCACCTAGTGGAGGGCAGAGGAAGTACAACACAGCCTCATGAGTGGAGGAATTTTAACACCAATGGGTTTCTCAACAGCATGCCAGCGTTTTACCGTGCGCTATGAGCATTTCCAAAGCTTCAGTGTTGCCGTGGTCAGCTGCGATGCACAGAGGTGTCACCCCATGAAGTCCTCTGGCCGCGACGTTGGCGCCGTGGCGAAGCAGCAGCATCAGAACAGCTGGACAGCCCACCTGGTGGAAGAGACGGGATGCAGGTAAACACAGAGAAGGGAACGGGAAATGTAGCCTGAATGTTGAGTTCTGATTCTCCCGCCAGTATTAACGCTGTTCACCTTTGCAGCTTCGTGGGTGGCCGTCCACTTCGTGAGACACACCTGCTCCATGAAGGCCCCGCCCAGGATGAGGGATGAAACCATGTCGTATGAGCTCTGTCTCACGGCTACAAAAGAATACAAACGTGAGACGGTAAAAACATGAAGGAAAGATTTATTTTTTTCATTTATGAAGAAGTTACTATTACAAAACAGCTGAAAATGCAGACAATTAAAAAAAAAAAAAAGGAACATTTTAACAATGGATTTGTGACTTAAAGCTTCATGGCTCATTGTGAAGATTTGTAGCTGATTAAACAGACACATTAATGGACAACACACAGATCCATCTTAAATGTAGCTTCATAACCTGGCAACCCAAAATCTTGTTTCATTTAAGAATGCTATTTGTTAAGTGTTCATTAATGACTTAATATATATATTAACCAGTAATATGCTGTTAATGAGGCATTAGCGAGTGTGTAAGTGACTGTGAGCTTTCTGTGGTGTGTTGCGCTACCGATGAGCAGAGGAGACTCGTTCCTGCTGTTGGTGTTGTGCGGTGAAGCTCCGTGCTGCAGCAGCAGCCGGACGTTCTCCACCAGGCCGGCCTCCGCCGCCAGAGTCAGAGCCGTGTCCCCGTCCGCCGTCTGCTCCTCCAGGTTCAGGTCTGTGGATGTCATCGCTGCAACAAAAAAAAAAACACCATTAAGAGAGGGTGAAAATGAGAAATATATCGCCTTATCCTGCAGGGATTCTAACCGACGTCCACCTGAGTGCTTTTTGTTTCATCAGACTCTGGTTCTCACCCTGCAGCACCTGGTGCAGGACGCTTTGCTGCGGCTGCACAGCGGCTGCGTGCAGAGGCTGCCGGCCCCTGCTGTCGCTCTCTCTGAAGTCAGACACGCAACCTGACAGCACCTGCAGCAAAACCACGTCACCTGCGGAGATACAACCACGACCCACACAGGACACACAGAGAAAACATTTGTAACGTTCATGGACAACAGGCATGGAGACACGTGTGAAACTACACCCACAAAATCTCGCATTCATACCGTAGGAGCTTCTGCATTATATAACTGAGCTTAATGATGCACATGGCTGTTTATTGTGACACCACAAGCACACATTTTAAATATGAAGCCTTACCTTCGTGAATAGCCGTCATTATCTTCATGAAGTCTGCACTGTTTGGTTCTTTTCTAATGAACAAGAGGAGAATAGTGAGTCAAATCTACACTTTTACTCTACAAACACTATGATTGAACTTCTTTACAGTGTTTTGTTCAGGTTTAAATTTATTCTTTTTTTTTTTTAATTTGTCCGCTTCCCCCATCAACACATTTGCATTAACAATAGATATTAACTTGGCGTTTCGATTGGTAGCTTAACCCATATTTGTTTCGGCCCATTCAGACTCTCTCCTACCTGTTTCTTTGTACTGAACACGACAACTTGTCGGCATCTTGAATGCTCTCTCGAATGGCAAACTCAATCAGTTCTTCATTTATGCCCTCCTGCTCAAAGTCATCCATTTCTACATGTAGGGACAAAATGACAAACAGGGCTTACACGTGTTTCCTTATGAACACTAACCATCTTTTAGCTGCATAAAAATGAGTTTTGCACAAAATTAAGTGACATTTGCAGGTCAATTCTAAGACATTGAAGTCACACGTTTGTAGCTGGCGTGCTTTGTCTTGACATGCAGCTTGTTTCTCGGTGAAAGGTGTCATATGAGTGTTAGTGTAAGCCTGTCATATCTGGCATGACACCATAAAAATGAAGTATCATTTCATATTAGCCGTATCAATCTGTCTCACCTGTTAATCTGAACTCTTGTCCTTTAGCTCCTCAGCCTGCGGCCTGTTTGTTTTTGTTTTGTTGGGTCCTGAGCTGTCCAGGTTATATTTAGATTTGGCCTGCTTTAGATGACCTGACTCAGCTCAGAGTGCTTCTGCTCAGCAGTTATCAAAGAGCATCTCACTAATTATCTCTCAGCTCATCTGCTGGTGTTTATTTGCTTAATCTATCCTTTATCACCGGTATTGATTTGGTAATGGGGATCAATTATGGATAATGGCTTTTACTTCATCAGCCTGCATCATCAGTAGATTATGCAACTCAACTTCTGCACGTGTATACAAACACTCGAGCAATCCAATAATGACAAATGGGTATCTCCGAGCCAAAATAGAGAACAAAAAAAGAGAAAATGAATTATATATATATATATATATATATTTATATATTATGATGAATAGAGATGATAAACCGATAGAACAAAGAGCACAGATGAATATCTGAACTAACTGGTCATCTCATTTTCACTTTCCAAACAACAGCTTGGGGAATAACCTTGACATATTTGAAGCGCAATAATGCTCTGGAGAGAACAAGGACCCACTTTCTCCTGACGAACAAATTGATACGTGGGAGTTTGTGGAAAAAGTCTCAGACAGCGTCAGCGTGTGACATAATGACTCAGCCTGTAGGCGGCCTCTCCACCGCGTCAAAAGACTCCAGCAGTTTTGCCTGAAGGGAAGGCAGACTGCCGGCCCATCCTCAAGTTTCACTCTACGCTTTTACATTACACACATACACACACACACACAGAGATGAGCTCCGTCTTTGAACTGAAAACACTCATTTTCATGCACTGCATTTGAGAAACCTTGGATTTTTGCTCCATATGAGGAAGAAAGTAAGTAGTATGTTTTCATTTTCTTACATATTTTTGCACAGATAGTCTAAATGTGTTATAAGTGTATAGATAATTATACTCATACAGCTTTATACTTTAGCTAAATTCCCACTTCTGTTGTACTTGTTAAATATCCAAATATTACAGTTTATATTTAAAAAAAAATTACACTCTGGTATATTTTTTTGTCCTTTGGAAGCTGTTTACCTACAATGAGAAATCACTAAGCTCATCCTGTGTTTCCACTGCACTTTGGAGGGTTAAATCAAATTTAGCTTATTTGATTTCTGACGTTCCTTTTTAGTTCAGTAACAGGAAACATAAAGTAATCCTACAATTTAATAATATTTTACTAGTTTGCACTAAATTGATCTTTAGAGTCCACAGTAAAAGTATTCATGTTACATGCTTCCTTTTGAAGCTGCATTAAGAGGTATTTTAATGTGTTAAGAGGTCTGCAGTCACTGCTTCTTATACTGCTGCTGCAACACTCGCTCAAAGGGGGCGTTCAGTAACATGATGATAAAATGTGTCAAATGGATTTGTGGAATGTTTGTTGATGATAAAAGGGCCCAACTAGTTTGTAGTTTGCTTAAAACTGTTTTCTTTTCTATTTAATTGGCTTATCATTTTCTTGTTTAAATGCGTAAAATTAACAGTTTGAACCGGAAAGATACTAAATTTACTCAAATAATTAACACCAAACATCCATCGAAATAGTTGGTCAATTTAAATAATAAATGTATCACTCTTCTGTGGATTCACTAATTGATTAGTTGACTGCAGCTCTGTTTTGGATATAAACCGGGGGGCATTTTTAGTTACAGATCATGTTATCCAGCCTTTTATTTACCAGCTTTAATACTTAGGACAGACATCCAAATCTTCGCCCCAACCTGGGGGAGGAAAGGGATTGTGCTGTCCTGTGCAAACATACAATCGTGCTCCCCTTCAGTAAGATACTGTAGTTATCGGTGTGGTTTTATTGCTCAGCTTCCAGGTGAAAGGGTAAAACTGGATTCATGTATATCAGAGTTATTGTGAATAAATACTCGGACATCCTTAGAAACTAACGTCATTGTTATACTACATATCTGCAGTATGAATAGTCTGAATGATGGCTGTATGTTTTACCTGCAGATCTTGAAAACACCTTGTCTCCTCTTGAGTCTGGTAACAAGTTTGAATCTCTGCTCTGGAAAATTTGGAGCACCGATAACTGATGATGTGAACAAGCTGTCAATATTGGTGAGATTAGTGAGTTGCTGCAGGCTTGATGTACACATCACATGTTACTGTATGTACATGTTTATATGCGCTGTATGTTAAAAGATTGTCTCCGAGATGCTACAGTATGTTTTACAAATCCTACTCTGTCACTATTTCCACTGTAGAAGCAGAACATCCCTTCTGATTATGAGATTCCTGTCAGTTACATTCCCAAAGAAGTGGTATGTATGAAGCCATGTGAAACAGCCACTTAGAAAATGAGGAACGCTTTGGTTTTGTGTTGAACAAAAGGTGTTTTGTCCTTGCGTCTCCAGGCTGGCACGTGCTGGGTGGTGTTAAATATCTATCCTTTGGAGCAAAGTCTTCAGAAGCTGGCCAACATGTTCGGTGCCATCTCCTCCAACAAAGAAAACATCATCGTCTTCATTGCAATGCTCAAGAGTTTACGCTTCACCTTTGACCACGAGGAGCTGGTGGGTAATCAGCGACTCCACCCGCTGTACGCTCTTCTGCCTGTGTGTGATCGAATTAATTGGTGTTTGTGTAGTGATATGCATGCTTTCAGTGAGTTGAAAGTCTGATACGTATAAGATTAGATTCTGTGTCTGTCAAGCTTTTGTAGCAGAACTGCAAAGCACGGCAGCTTAATTTTAGGCAGAGCTGTTTCTTATTTTGTGACATTGAGCAACTGTTTTGCACATTGAATTGCACCACTGAGTTATTTCAGCATGACTTGTTGTCTGATTTTCTAGGAAACAGCGATGCAAGTCTTCCAATGTCACTATCAGGAAGGGAGCTTATTGTCTGGCCTTTACTTCAACTACATCAAAGACGTCTTGCACACTGCCGCTCAAGGAACATCCAGCTTCTCCTGCAAGCCACCACCGTGCCTTAATCTCCAAGCACCAGGTGCATCATGCATTTTAATTTTAATTTTGTAATTTTTTTTTTTATTGATGCTTTAAAGCAGCTCAGTGGGCAGATATTGATTGAGGGTCAAGGACCACAGCCACAATGCCCTCGAGCTCACACACAGACAATACATGTTGCTAAAGCGGCTGCCTGATCAAAAGCATTTAAAACGAGTTTTACGAAGTATTGTTGCTACATACGTTTTTTTTTATACCACTTGACATCACAAAAAGGAACAAAATGGGGAAGCTTGACTCCCACCAGGGTCCCTCAATACATAAAGACTGAAGGGAGTGACCTGCCCACTATCATGTTTCTAAGAAGTAACTGTAGTCGGTAACATTTCCAATAATTTCCCTCCTACAGGGGGTGTGGAGGAGAATCGTGGCTTCAGCTGGTTGAAGAGATCTCCTTTTCTCTTGGTACTCATCCCCTTCACAGCTTGTGTTGTTCTCATACTGTGGCTGGTAAGGAAGTGAACCATCGAATTGTCCCCCGTCGAACCCCGTGAATTAGCTTTTTTCTTGGGGATCAAGTCCAAATACCTGAAAAATGAATGAAATGACCACTTTTAGGTTTTGTGCTATCAAGAAAATGCTAACAAGCTCGCATACTAAAACACGATAAAGATAAAGATGGTAAACACGACCGAAACGTCTCCATGTTAGCATTTACTTCATTTCCTGCTATGTAGCCTCCCGGAGATTTTAGCATGAATGCAGACTTGTTATTACTATTAGCACACTGATCTTAGCATTTAACTCAAAATACTGCAATGCCAAAGAAGACTCTTTTTTTTTTTTTTTGGGGGCAGTTTTCCTGCCAATTTAAAAGCTAATTTCTCCCTCCTTTGTTGAGAGTATTGTAGTTATTGTACTCTTCGGGCGGATAATTCCATGAATGTATGAATAGTTAATGATGCAAATGGACAAATTTTTAAATCCTTAATATTCATACCACAATTATTGCAATTCCTGGACTCTTTTGGTTCTTTTCAAGTAGCCTGTGAAAAATGATCCTTTCCGATCTAATTGTTCAGAGAGGACGATGTCCTGAGTAGAAATCCCACAAACTATTGTGGTTCTCTTGCTTTTTGTGATATAAGAAACCTTCCTCGGTGCCAAATTTCCCTCAACCATACTGACTCTTGTGCCTTCTGGTCCCAGCGGGTCAGTCTGATAAAGCCTGCCTGTTATGTGTCCTCACTTTAGTGAGCACTTCCAGGAAGTCAATTCCTTTAAAGTTGACAGCAGCTCATCAAATATTCAGTAGTACTTTGAGGCTCTGTTAATATAAATGGCCACTTCTGAGATGTATTATGTGCCTTTTATATTTACTTGACAAACAGGATATAGGACCACTGTTCACGCTGTGTATTTTTTTGTTCTTATTTTTAGGCTAAGACTGGAAGGTGTCTACCTGTGTTCAACACTGAAAATAGCCAAATGGCACCTTCTGACATGATCCCAACTGTGTCTATCTCCATCCCACTTCAAACACTCGCCCACGCCGCTGACACTCAGCCAGCGGGGGAGGCGATCGCTGAACATGAAAGTGGATGAAGCATGATTAATAAAGAAGGAAAAATTGGACGGCAGTGTAACAACTCACTCTCCAGGTTGTTCTGATATCAGCGGGAGACTGCTGGAAACACGAGGGTGGTATGACACTCCTCTGCTGAGTGCATGGACCAGAGCAACTGTACAAGAGACAACTCACCTGCTGGGATGGCAGGTGTGTCACAAAATTCCCCAGACTCTTCTTTTGGAGGCAAGAACTTGCTACACAACAGCTGGTAATCTGCTTAAATGGCTGGCGAGGTACCTTCATTGTCTCATCTTGGCTGGTGTTTAACAGCATTTGGCCGGTCTCTTCTTTCCTGCCAATCTGCGCTGGTGTCATTCAGGGTGTTGTTGAGTTTCAGTTTGGAGTTGCGATCAAAATTACTACCACAGCCTCAAATCAAAATGATATCACACTGCGTGGAGGACTGTTTTTTATTCTGAGACAGCACTGCGTTCATTAACTCATTGGCTGCGGCCCGCTGGTTGACAGAGACTATCCTTACGCTGCTGCAGAGTCACACACCAGTTAACACACCGCTCCTTACTTCTGCCTGCTTCTGAAATGCAGCTTGTCTTGTACTTGTTATTGACATTATTATGATCTGTGATCTGTCACAAGTTGCGAACCTGCTTGTTACAAACAGCACGCTGAGCAGTTCAACAAGCGTCCTACTTTGTGTATCAAAGATTTGACCAGATGGCAGATAGCCATCGCCGGAGGCACTTTGAATCCATTCATTGTTTTTCAAAGCTGTTGCCCAGTGAGCTATAGCTTCTGCTCAGCCACAGTGAGTGTGTTCGAGTTTTTAATGCCTCATTCACTGAGTCAATCATGTTCAGTCATGAGAACATGACTCCCCGAGTGTGAGTGTTGCGGCACTGTATGTGTCAGCGTCAGCGAGGAAGAGACAGGACGAGGGAAAGTGAGGGAGATAGGGAGGGATGGATTGGACGGACGGATGAGCTCAGTGAGAAACATAAGGAAGGCTTGTTCTCGTCACAAAAGAACTGGCCGAAGGCTGGAGGAAATGGCAGTTACAAACACGAGCGATGTCGACAGATCCCTATGAATCAACAAGCGAAGAATCTTTCCAGACCGCAGGCGATGTAGCCTCATCTACAGCGGCTGGTCAGTAATTCAATAACAGTTTTCTGTATTCAAATGATTTACTTCCAAAAACACACCACTGGAGAATGGATATATCTTTGTTATGTTTTCCTGTCGTGAACGAGGTCTAAAAATTATGTTGCTTAACATCTTTTTAGTGACCAATTGTTTTTGCGTGTGTATTTTGTGAAAATGTGTTTTTGTATGAGATATTTAACTTATTTTGTCACAAGATAAACGACTTACAAATATATCATGAACTTTAACAGTTGCAATGTAACGCTAATGAAAAACAAGACCCATTAAATGTCATGAATGTACCAGGGGCTGGACAAAATACTGTGAATAGGAAAATACATTACAGCTCAGAAGAAACGAAATCATCATCATCATTACAAATTGCACTTATGGTGGTTGGTTACATTATTGTGGCTGCAAATTGTCTATGTCGTTGTGATTCCTGAGACTTTTCAGCCTCGCCGTTTCTGTGACTGAACCTGCTGCAGTTTAGGGAGATTATTTGGTCTTTTTCTCATGTTGTTTGGATCATTCACATATGACAATGCTGATTGTTACTCGTCTTTTACGGCTAGTTAAATGGCATTAAGTGAGCATGAGACACTCCACATGTAGAGCAGTTTTTTTTTTTTTATTGAAATGTTTGTATTAGGAAATATTGGAATCATTTTGTCAATCCCTGCAAGTGGCCTTTGAGCTAAATTTCATTGTACTGGATATATATTCTGATACTCCTTGTCAACAATGTAAAAATATATTAAGGCACACTAAGCCACTTGCATTCCTGATATCCTTTTAATTAACAGAATTACAGTACACAGTTGAACCCCAAAAACATGTGAACCTCTCTGAACAGTGGAGGGAAATATTTGGACTTTGTTAATAGAGATTTCCGAACAGAACAGACATCATGCACTCAGTCTTTATTTGTGTTACATGTTCCCCCGGTGGGACACAGGTTCATTGACAGGGACTTTATTTGACATCCTGTTTGCCGCTCTTAACATGCTATGGTGACTCATTTTGAAATAATAAAAGCCGTCCTGCTCAACTAGAAGCCTCTGAGTTGAATATATTCTTTATATTTCTCCACTGGACCTTTTGACTAGCACAGTATTGTCCCACAGCCTGTCCGTGCTCCAGGTATTTACAAAAATAAAATGTGTGCAAGTATTTTGAAGGAATTACTATATAAACCGAGTTTTTCCAATGTGGTAAGAATAGCCCGTTATTATTTCCAAGTAAATCACGACTGTCGTAATTCATAGTCACTTTTTTTTTCTCTTTCATAAAAATTTTTTTTAAACACGATGCTTTTACATTATATGTGAACATCCGCCGGAAACGCTCCGACTTTTGTTTTGGAAAGCCGCTACCCAGCGGCCGCCATTATTCTTCCTGGCTTGACGGTCGAAATAAAGACGGTTTAATACTTTTAAAACATTTATATCTCGGGCCAAACCGCCGGCGTGGTCGGTGTTTGCCGCTGGCGGCGGGTCATCCGCGGAAATAGCGACGCGACCTTTGAGCGCAGGATGGAAAAGCGGTCCGACACCGCGGGTACGTTTGCTAAGCTAAACGTTAGCACGCTTTTTAACAGGCAGCCGCCGCCGAGAAACGGTGATTTAGAAAATAAAGACTCGACGCCATCCGTCTGCTTGTAAAGACAGTTTGCTCTGAATCGCCGAGACAACATGAATGCATCACCGTCCGGGTTTTTTTTTTTTGGTATTTGTGGGCGATGTTTGACAGTTAGCGGGCTAACGAGCCTTTTAGCGCGGGCTGTGATGATCTGAAATGAGATCCTTCATCCTCCCGACGCACCGATCAGCTGTTGTTGTGTTATTGACCGGCGATCACTCTCACGAGCGTTAGTGTGACGGACGCAGCGTCTATCTAAAGTTTGAATCTAACTCGACTCCGGGCTTGGCGCTCAATCTCCTCGCTTGCACATGCACACGCAAAACGTGCACTTTTTCAAACCCTCCGCAGCTTTTTTTTTTTTTTTTTTTTTTTTTGCACGCAGCCTTCAAAGGCCCTGCAGCGCCACCTACCTTCATTACACCGGCACAAACTGTTCCTGCCCCGGTGGCCGGTTGGCATCGAGCAAAAACAAACAAAAAGCATGGACAGAGGGGAAGACATTTAAACTGTCAAATAAATAAATAAGGACTGAAGCGGTGATCCGTCCAGATTGAGGAAGTGTCCTCGTTCATTGTAAGCTTTTAAACGTAATGTTGTTTTTTTTTGCAGGTGTTGGAGGTGCACTCCCCTTGGCCTCCCTACGCCTCATGGCGTCTCCCCTGCAGCTGACCTATTCCTACATATGGCAGGTGATACGGCAGAGAAACGTGAGGCAGTATGGGAAGGTGGAGGAGTTTGTCACCATGGTGACACAGACGGTTCCTGAGCTGCTGAGTTTCAAGCAGACCGCCCAGCTAATCTTGGGGTTGAGAGCAAGGGTGAGTTTGTTTTTGTTTTCTATGTCATATTTAAGCACTTTATGTATTTCATTCGTTTTCCCTAAAAAAAAAAAAAAAACTAGATAACAGTGGTTAACACACTTTTTGTTTATATAAAGCTTGTGCTTATTTTCCTTTGGTACTCTAGATCATTTTGGATTTGCTTCACAAAGACGGCCCACCAGACTCCAAGGCTATTCAAACTCTCATAAACAAGTTGAAGGTCTCTGCATCTTCAGGGGTGAGCATGCAAAAGCCTTTTGCGCTGAAGAAGCGTACGCAGCCGTACCGGGCGAGTGTTTACAGATTAAAAGCTCGAATTTTTGAATGCGTGACTGAAATCTGACCTTTGAGTGTCTCCTCTGTTGCAGAAGGAGACAGAAGTGGAGAAATCTCAAACAAACTTCATGGTGCTGGTCCAGAATCTGCTGAAAAACCCTGCCGAGAGGAAGCGCTTCTTCCAGGTGTCCACATCTGTCTTGATGCGATGTTACACGGTGTCATCACACGAGGGCATTTCTCATTCTTACATTTCCGCTCGTTCAGATGTGGAAACCCTTTTGTTTCTTCTAATACCGTCAGTACTGTATAGCCTCTCTCACTGTACACCACAGCTGCTGTCAGCAACGTGTACCTATAAAGTTGGCCGCATTAAAAACCCAGCGCACGTGGAGATACAGCACATTTCATTCTGATATTCTTCCTTTCGAACAAATTGTTTATATCGTCTGTCACGACACAGTTAAACACATTCGTCCCTCTGCAGGATGTCTTCCCTGTTCAGTACGGCACAAAGTTTGACACGGCGCTGCAGGCTCTGACTGCCGGCCTCGTATGCAAGCTGGAGCAACTCCTTCCTGTTCCCAATCTGTCCCAGGTACGCACACTGGATGCCACAAGTTCATGACGTTTACCTTTGAAATCTCTCATTTGGTTGATCATGATTCAGTAGTAAAAATGTGCTTAAACAAGGCACAGAGTTTCCTCCGGCTCCGTGGCTGTTTTTTTTTTTGGCATATGTTTATTTGTCAGCCGCCACAAGACCGTTTCACTGTAATTATTTATCCCTCATTACAGTATCTGGATACTTTGGGGTGTCTGAGCGAGTCGATCACGTAAATTCCAGACGTCTTTAGACATTTCTAAACCCAGCAGGAACGTAGCATCAAATCCCTTTCACCGTGTAAAAATAGAAATTTAAAGCCTCCTTAATGTCGATATCAGGAATTTTAAGAAAGTATATTTAGAACATTTTACATTACACGACTCACTTATTATTTAGCACTTTTCAGGAACTGGATTCAGGTTTTTGGATGTATTACACTTCCTGTTGGTTATCTGTTACTAGAAGCCTTACAGAATATCTAAGAAAGCTTTTCGTACATCCATATGATTCGTATAGAATGTTCTTATGCTGGACTGATTCATCCTGAGAGGTAAAAGGAAATCTGCACTGCAAATGTATTCATTCTTTCAATTTCCTGCCCAACAACTTCAGCTTGGTGCCATGATCTCGACGGAGCCGAGCGTCCTGGAGGCGTGTGGCGTCTTCATCCCCGATCCAGGCGACCTGAAGACTCTCCTTCTGCACCAACAGGCCAAAGGACTCCTCAGTGTTAAAGGTACACTTTAGGTTATGGGAAATACTTCAGTTATATCAAAGGATTTTTGTGTAAACAAGGTAGACAAAAGAAATCACAAGTATTTAGTAGTACCACCAAAAAAAAAGAAACAGTACAGCGTTATTACTCACAACATTAAATTATCTTTTGTCTACTGGATCAAACATTCAATGAGGGTGACTGAACTTGTTGAAAACAGTGCTTTGCTGTATACAGTAGATACATTGAAAAGGAAATATACAGAGCTTCTCCTTTTTGTGCAGCAACTATCTCGTCTTCGGTGGGCGACTGTGTGCTCTCTTCACTCGCCTTCCGGCCCAAACCAGCAGAACCGCCGCCTCCACCACCGCCACCACCACCCGAATCACCAAAACGATTAGAGGTCATCCTCAATGAAACAAGCCCAACCTCCCTCAGTGACACCGAGGACTTGGGTGTGATATCAGACAACTGTGACAGCCCAGCAGTCGCTGCTAGCAGACCTCAGAGAGGAGGACGAAACGGTCAAAAGGCAGCTGATGGCAGTGCAGTAAAGGAAAAGAGTGCGACAGCAGCAGCTCAGAAGGAGACTTTAGTCCAGGAGAAGAGCCCTACACCGGAACAGTCTGCAACAATTCTGCCAAGCACAGAGGGCGATGAAGCACCGCCGCCGGCGGAGAAAACGGAACAACAGCGGACGCCCCTGAAATCCATCCCTTTCAGGGTCGTGCAAGTGCCGGTCAAACCCGCCCCCGCCGCACAGAATGCCGGCGACGCGGCAGCAAAAGACGGCCAGAAGCCGCAGACCCAGCGAGTCACGTTGCATCAGTGGGTGTCGCAGATCGCCACCAATTCGCTGTCGCTCCCGGCCCTGCCACCTCTACCGCCATCCCGGTTCAGTGCTGACGACGACATAAGGCCGAGCATCAGAAGAAAAAAGCAGATCAGGCCTCCGGCTGACAGATACACTTGCACCGTGTGTGATAAGAGCTTCCCCTACCAGTCCAAGCTGATGGACCACGAGCGCATTCACACCGGAGAAAAACCTTTCGTGTGCACGGCATGCAACAAAAGTTTCCGGACGCAGGCGTTCCTCAACAACCACTTGAAGACCCACAGCACTGCGCGTCCTTACGCTTGCGGCCAGTGCGGCAAGTGTTTCACGAAGCTGCAGAGCTTGACGAAGCACATGCTCGCCCACAGCGGCCAAAAGCCTTTCTACTGCAACATCTGCAACAAGGGCTTCACGCAGTCCACCTACTTCAAAAGACACATGGAGTGCCACACGAGTCAGATGACGTTCCCCTGCAAGCACTGCAACAAAGTCTTCCCCACGGCGTTCAAGCTGTCCAACCACGAGCGCTGGCACATCCGAGATCGTCCTCACATGTGCGAGCGTTGCGGGAAGCGGTTCCTCGTCCCCAGCCTGCTGAAGAGACACATGGGCTACCACATCGGCGACCGTCAGTACCTCTGCTCCCAGTGCGGCAAGACCTTCGTCTATTTGTCCGACCTGAAGAGGCACCAGCAAGACCACGTGCCCAAAGCGAAGATCCCCTGCCCCGTCTGCCAAAAGAAGTTCTCCAGCAAGTACTGCCTGAGGGTTCACCTGAGGATCCACACCAGGGAGAGACCCTACCGGTGCACGATATGCGACAAGACCTTCACCCAGGTCGGGAATCTGAAGGTCCACATCAGGCTGCACACCAACGAGCGGCCCTTCAGCTGCGACGTGTGCGGGAAGACCTACAAGCTGGCGTCGCATCTGAACGTCCACAAAAGGACTCACACGTGCAAGAAGCCCTGGACGTGCGACACGTGCGGGAAGGGATTCTCCGTGCCCGGCCTTCTGAAGAAGCACGAGCAGCTGCACACGAGGGAGGCTAACCCCGAGTTCGCCGGTAAACGGAGGCACAGGGGTAAGCACAAGAAGCACCCCCTCAAGAGGAAGTACGACGAGGAAGACGAGGGCAGCGATGATTATTAATCATGGAAACATTTTGTTATGAATAGGAAGGCTCAGATCAGGATTTTTAAAGTTGATGCCGATCACTGATTACAATAGGCTAACCCAGAGATCTACTGAACAACCATGTACATGTCAAATAACTACTTGCTAACTTATGACTGACAGTAGGCGATCGAGTGGTTTGACCAATGACGTCACATTTTTTAGTAATATTAGAATCATTGAATGTTAAGACTAGAGTTATAATTTCAGTCGTACGGCGTATCGGCGCGCTCCAATCTGTGCCTGAGCAGCTGGAGCAGCTCCACTAACACAATCCTTTGTTTTAGTTCTCTTTCTCATATAATCAGGTGATGTAACAGAATGAAATTAGGTGATGAAGTTACCCAAAGATGTCACGGTTTGAGAAAACTTAGGTAGCTACAGAGCATTTCTCATTATTTTCTGATTTTTTTTTTTTTTTTAATTTTTTTTTAAAGTTAATCGCTGGTAATCATTTCCTTCATAAAGAAAGTAATGTGTTTGGAAAGTTGAATAAATATCTTCTAAGCATCATGCTTATCGATAATTATGCTTATAATAATACAATGGCAAACATGGAAGAGATGACCCTCATGTAAGCAATACCGGTATTTCAAAGGCGTGTGTCTGCAGATAATTTGTCTGCTGTGTAATAAAATGCTGTCGTGTCACTAGGAAACATTTAAACTTGTTACTACTGTGACCTTGTGGAAATTGTAGTCGTTCCAAACTACTTTAACCACGCGCTTCTTTTATGCAACCCTGAACTGTCAACATTTTAAACTACGCTGCTTTTGTTTAGAGTGAAAGTAGTGTTGCGTAACTCAACCGTGCCGTGCCGTGCCGTGCCGGGGGGGGTTGGAGGGGGAGGAATCCCTCGAGATAGTAAACCAATGAGAAGTTCATCCCAACGAGCTACGTCGGGTGAGTCAAACTGGAGTGAAATAGTCTCATTTGTGGGTTTTTTTTAATTTTTTTTTTTACCGTTTCACTTTTCCCCTGCCGTTTAGTTGCTCTGATGGTGTAAAGTAACACGGAGAAACATTCACTACCGTTTAATATTATGCAAATGTGTGATGGAGGTTGTGCTGTAAAATCCCATGTTTCCTTTATTTCATCCCATTCTGTTCAGCCGTGTGTGTGTATATATAACCCAGTAAGCAATGTACTTGTTCTCAATATTTTATTTGTTTTTGATGTTTTTCAGAAAAATAAACACCCCTTTGGCAAAGAACTGTTTTCTTACTGGTGTATCTTGAGCACGCATGCGCAAGCTGCCCGCCATCAACCCTGAAATCGGTCTTGGATATGGGCTTTTGTTTAGTTTGCATTGGTGGGAAGCATTCGGACCCTTTATTCACGTGACAGTTTCAATACTTCAGTCTTGTTTTGAAGTATCTTTAGTGGTATCCAAAATATGTGCTTAAAGTACCAAAAGTAAAGACACTCCTCAAGGTGTTATTATCGTATAACGTTGTCATATTGTATGAGCTTATATTTAACAACTTATGGAAACAAGCTGTAATAAAAAGGGATGGTTGGTTTTTTTCTCTCCCTCGGATCAGGCAGATTTATAGAAGCTCATTTCTCCCAGTGTGATGAAAACAAATCTTAAAATTTAAAAAAATTCTTATTTTGAGAGAGTTTATAATGACTTACCGGATTTCTAAAAAAAAAAAAAAGTATTACACTGACAGAAATATTGCATACTGGCTGGACATTGGCTTTGTTATTTTTTTAAACATGGCGGTCATAAAGTTTTCGTTGTTCGTGATAGTCCCGCCCCCAGCCACTGACGTAGGCGGTTCTTGGCGTGACACCAAGCAAAGTGTGGTTCCGCTCTCGTGACAGTTTTCCTCGTGGGTCCTGGTTCTTTTGTCTGTCGTGGAGAACTAGTTCGAGACCGGGAACCGGCTCCGTAACGGCCCTCGGAACTTTTTTTTTTTTTTTTTTTTTTCCCATAAAAGGTGGGGGCCTAACACAACGAAGTAACACCAGAGCTTTCAGCATGGACGTGAAGAGGAAGCACTGGTCCGTGGAGGAGACGTACTGTCTCCTGGCCCAGTGGTCCTCAACGAAAGTTCAAAACAAACAACCGGGAGCTTCGAGGACGAGGCTCGAGCAGGTACAGCGCGAGATGGCTGCGGCGGGTTACCACAGAAACGTCGAGCAGATCGTAAACAAACTCAAGAAGCTCAAAATGGGGTACAGGCACCGAAAGAACAGCCAAGGGGGAAGTGGCCGCGGTCGGCCGCGAAAAAACACCAGTTTCGACCTTCTCGACTCGGTGCTGGGCGGCGGACCGGCGGCGTGCCTACTAACCGGGGCCTTGGACACGGCGGCGGGAATGCTTGAGACGGTGGTGGGAGACATGCCGTTGCAAAATTTCCCCGGTAACGGTAAGTTGTTTTGGTTTTTTTCTAACCGTGTTGCCTTTTGTTACCGGCCGGGTTTCTTAGCTCGTCTGTGAGCTGTTAGTTTCTCCCATTAAAATGCTGCGAGTGTTACAACTGCTGGTTAGTTTCCATCTTCTCTCTGGAGAACAACCACCATCTCCGCCCTCGGCCGAGCCGCTCGTACCTAGGCAACGGTCATCTTGACTGGCCCCGCGGTGTGTGACGTCATTCAAGCGACAGGCGTGGAATAAAGCATCGAAATGTGCACTCGCTAGAACTGGGCGGATATTAAACAAGTTCCGGGTTGAAGGTGGTGTTTGGGAGCAGTTAGAGCTTCCCCAGTAAACGCTTCCAACTCCCGAGTTGGAGCGTTTAAGCACCGGATCGATCTCAAGGTTGATGGAGATGGTCATCCAACAAAACACTAATAAAAACAACATGTAGAATCGTGGTTTTGGATGCAGTTTTATCTGATTATGAGAACTGGTGCAAATGAAGGCAAATGTATGCAGACTGGACTGGTTTTGTTAACAGATATGTTGACAGCCAGATAGATTAATATGTTGCATACGGACAGGCTGATTCTTTCATTATTTTTCTCAAGCAGATTCACCCACCGTGGTCGACATGCCCGGAGGCAGCACTACGCCCGACCACCTTCTACCATTCGCCATGTCCGACCACAGTCCACCGTTTAGTATGTCCGACCACGTCCTCCCATTCACGATGCCCGACCACCTTCTACCGTTCACTATGTCCGACCCAACGTCTGGTCCCACGGAGAGCCCCGAAGAGTCCAGTTTCTTTCTCATTCAACTAGACGACAGTGACCTTCCTTCTACAAGCAGCGCGGTGACCTCCGCTGCAGTGCAAACGTCAGCCAAAGGCAAGTAGTCACTGTGCCATATAGGGAGGATAAAAGGGAAAGAAATCATAAGGTGGCAGATAATGTTGTATTATTCAAGTGCCTTTTTTCTACCTGACAGGAAAGGTACTTTTATTAGGGCAGGTATCAGAATCTGATTCTGTTGAATTACTCACTGGTCGTCAAGGCTGCTGCGCTTTTTAATAGAGGCGTGATGAATCAGCGAAAGATCCAGTCAGGAAGGGAATGTGGGTTTTGTGTCATCCTGACTAAAAACACAATTACGGAGTATTAAAAAAAAAAAAAAAGGGTCCAGCAGCGTTTTTAAAGGAAGGTCTCAGTCAGGGTTTCAAAAACTATAAGTAGTGAACTCGCTAGGTGTAAATGTAGTAAACGTGATGTGTTTTACAGTGAAACGTGTGGATGGAGCCTATTAGTAGTTCATTCTGAAGTCTTTCAAAAGCAACAAGTAAAGTTGATAAATACAGTGTGAACAAAATTAGACTGCACTGTGTGGCAAACTATTTATTATAAAAATCATTTCTGAATTTGTTTATTTATTGAGCTTTTCTCCATCCACACATAAGAAAAAAGTGTATCGAACTATTTTAATGGTAAGTCACTTTCCTGAAGTTTAAATGCCTCCTAAGAATGAACTTACTTTGTGTGCTGTCATGACTTGATCAATTCTGCTCTCTCGCTTTCACAGACGCGCCCGTGTGCAGCTGGTCAAAAGGCGAGGTCCAGGCTTTGTTGACGCTTTGGGCGAATCCAGCTGTTCAGCAGGAGCTTCGCCTCAACGTGAGGAATAACCAAGTTTACAATCGCCTCAGTGCCAAACTGGCGTCGCTCGGATTTAACAAAACACCACAGAAGTGCAAGGAGAAAATCAAAAAACTGAAGCAGGACTACAAGAGAATCAAGAACTCAATCAAGAGTAATCAAAGGAAAGGGGGCAGCAGTGTGTGGTTTTCCATCATGGACGAAGTGCTCACCTCCCCGGCTCCAGCGGTCAGACACTCGGAAACATCAGAGCTCTCCCTGCCCACTCTGTCAGATGTCTTGGATGTGGAGACGGATGGTGAGTTTGATGAAAATTGTTTCCTCCTGTGTACATTTTTTTTTTTTTTTTTTTATTTGCGCAATATCAAATAAGACCCAGAAGGTGCCGCTAGAGTTCATATCAGCCCCGCAAAGTTGAAGACTTGACGATGGCTTTGACAGAGAATACGGCGCAGGAACTCGACCGGCTTCGGCTTATGTTCTTGTTCCAACACGGATAACCAACTTTAACCGTCAAAGTGAGGACTTCTGTTACACGGCAAAGTCGCCCATAAGGCCATGTTCTCAGTGATTCAACACGAGTCATCTCACAGCTTCTGTGAGGAGTATTTTAAGAGCACAGTGACAACAACGCATGCTTTGCTGTCCAAAAACATTAAACTCTTCCAGTTCAACCTGTAAACTGAAATTATTTTTGAAGAGAAGGTGAAACGCATCTAGATGTTGTATTGGCATCAAAACAGTGGGCATGCGCAGAAAGAGAGCAGCCAGGAAGTGTTCAGTTTACTGCTTTACATGGTACAGGTTTTTCTTTTGAGCAGTTTACAGAACGGTTTTAAACTACTGCTCTGTAACAGATTGAGTTTTAGTATCATTGAGGTGTTTATATGGAGCATTTTTTTTTTTTTATTGCGGTTAAACACGTCAATTATTAAATGAATAAATAAATGGCACTGAAACACAGACCGCATTTAATATCAATCTCATTGTATGCACGTGTTTTTCTTTTCAGCCTCTTCACTCTGTTGTATTTTTCAAATATATTTTCCCAGATGAAACCCAGTGGCTGCCCGATGAAGTCCAGGTGCTGATGACCCTCTGGGCTCAATCAAACATTCAGAGGCAGCTCCGCACCGCAGCAGCGGGCAACGTTTTCACGTACCTCAGCAATGAACTGGCGTTGGTGGGGTTTAACAAGACGCCACGTCAGTGCTGTCGCAAAGTAAATAACCTCATCGAGGAGTACAAAAAAATCAAGCAAGAGGAACCGAATGGGGAAGTTGAAGGCGACTGGTTTTCTATTTTGGACGGCGTCGTTGGCTCAAGAGGAGTCGAGCGTCCATCTGCTCCGCCGAAAGAACCCACGTCAACGGACGACGAGCGTGTGAACGGTGTGTGTTTTAAATCTGTCAAGGCTGCACTGAATCTACAAGAGCCGTTTCTGTATTAATTCGGGTGCCGTTGTTTTCAGCAGACGCATCGCGGGCTGTCTGGACCTCACACGAAGTCAAAGTGCTGCTCGCCCGTTGGGCCGAGGAGAGCATCCAGCAGCAGCTCAGAGCGACTCCGAGGAACAACATCGTGTTCGCTCAGCTGAGCTCTGAGCTCGCCACCCAGGGTTACGATAAGACCACCAACCAGTGCAGGATAAAAATAAATCAGCTGAAGGAAAAGTACAGGAGGACAATGAGGGAGCAGAGGAACCACCACCAGCGAAAAACATGGTTTGCCATCATGGACGAAGTCCTCGGTCGCTACGAGCCGGCTGCGAAGAAAGCGGCGGCTAAAGTCCCACATCCGGTCGCTGCACCTCTGCAGGCGTCGCAGCAAGACCTCCCTCACACAGGAGAAGGTAGAATGGGCAGCGGGTTCTTCATTTTACGGTGGCTCACGTGGCACTCGCTGAATTATCCTGCTTTGGTAAACGCGAGCCGTCCCAGCGGGAGACAAGATGATAAAACTTTCTCTGGCTGTTCCGTGCGCATATTTTTGCGGCGTCATTTTACAATACGTCGTTTGCAAATTCGGTGGACACCAACATGCTCCCTGAATAAAAATGGCCTTAATCCCATTTATGTTAAAGTTGGAGGTGGATATTTTCTGAATTGCATGCAGGAATGTGCAGTGTTTGTAATTTTTCCTCCGATCTGATTTTTGGCAACTACTTTAGGGATCAGATGGAAACTGCGTACTGAATTATTGCCGTCACCGATTTGCAGTGGCGAAAATGACGCGTACATGTAGCAAGTAACATCATTTTGATTGAACTGTTAACGTTTCTTCTCCCTTTCGCAGCTCGCCGCCTGTCCGTCTCCTCGTTGTGTCTCCTGGTTCCAACGCTGCGTCTGATGTGCGCCTTTGCCTGGCAGGCGGTGCAGTGTTGTAATGTGGCACACTACGGAAAAGTGTTGGAGCTGGTGGAGGTGGTGACGGAGTTGGCTCCGGAGCTGCTCACGCCCAGAGAGAAGGCGCAGCTCCTGCTCAGACTGAGGGCAAGGGTAAGAGGCGAGGGCTTGTTCTGAAGAATCAGTGGGGCGAACTGTAACCAACGACCCCTCACCTGAGGTTATCGTATTCATATTCAACAACAAAACTGGAAGGAAAGTCCTGCTTTTAATGGCGATCGTGACAAATAAAATAAAAATAAAAAACGTGTTACAAAGAACTTCTACGTGTCTTGTTTCAGCTCGTGCTGGAGTTGTTTCTCGGCGAGAGCTCAGCCAACCTGCTGAGTGTCCAGCGCCACGTGAAGGCCATTCAAGACCTGAGGATGAGCTCCAGCTGTGATCAGGAGGTACGTCGCTCAACATACATCAAGGTTTCTTTGCAGATGAAAGCCAACGGAGAGCTGCAGGGTGCTGTGCTTATTATCAGACTGGTGTACATTAAAACTGGGATCGAGGGGCACAAATTGGGCCCCCCCCAAAAAAAATTGCGAAAAATTAATTTACAAGTTAAAGTCATTAAAGGCCATTAAGAGCTACAGAAAAGTGTCAATAGTTGTCTCCTGCTTCCTTTCACACGTACAGATGGTATGCTATACACAAGAACGACTGCACACTTATCTTTGGTTTTCATTTAGTCCTGTTGGTGAACGTTGGCGACGCATTTTAATCTGGATTCATTTCACATTTAAAAACAGCAACTTTGTGCATCAATTAAGCTGCTGTTTTATTTATTTTTTTAAGGTGTCCCTAAAGTTTTGTATGTTCGTAAGTTTATTTAAATAATTTCCTATGCCGGCTGGTGTTGCCCAAATGTTACTGGTTGACAGTTAACTGATGCTCGGTTGTTATCAAATGAGACACAGAGATACTCAACACCCTGCCTTGCCACTTCTACTTTTGAAGCATTGAATTTATTTTTTATGGATTTTATTATTTTTACCTTGCATGAACGCATTGTTTTTGGTTGAGGTGTCCTCAGTCTGCCCAAATCCCCTCTCTCTGCCAGCTTGTCAGACCCCACAAGCAAAAAAGGTGGAGAGCCCCTGCTGTCTGAGACAGAAGGTCTGAGGTCAGATCTCCACTCTTTAAAGTCCAAATGTTGCAGCATTCCTCCTTTAACCCTCTTTAGTCCTTCAGAACTCATTCAGATCTCGGCTTCACTTGGCCCGACGCCGTGGATCTCCTCCCGAACGCTCAGCGTCGTGTTGTTGAGGCTTTATGACTACGCTCTCTGCGGGATTTCAGTCCCGCCACATCTCTCTTCGATGCAGTGAACGCACGGGAGGAGACCATATTGTAAACGGGCCATTTTCATAAACCTTAGTGTAATTTCCTGTATTCATTGGATGTTTGAATTCAGGACACGTGTATTCAGTAAATACATATTTAGTTTAGTTTCTGTACAGGTGGCACCTTGCTTCGTGCCTTTACACCTCGGAGCAGCTGTGTCCTCCCGCGATTACACTCGCTGATCACGTCTCACTTACCGTTTACTGCTTCTCGACCCACATTCAGCGTACAGAAGTTTCCAATTTGTCTTTTCTACCTTTATTGTCAAATATCAAATGAAACCAAATGATTTAAAACTTTATTCAACTGATTGTTTTGTTTTTTCACTCTGAAATATGTTTATTTTTCAGCAAAGCGATGTTTTGATTTTGATGAAACTTAGAATTAATGGGGCACTTTTAAATGGACCGAAAGTATCTCTGAATGATGCTCTGATGACCGACATGTTTATTGTTATTTTGTTTTCTTTTGCATCCATTAATAGGAGCTGGAGGAGTTTGAAAATTCAAAGTCCAACTTTGCGGAGGTCGTTGATACCTTGCTGGAGGACTCGGAGGAGAGAAAGAGGTTTTTCAAGGTCAGACTCGCTTAACACAGTTAAAGTAGTATTAGATACCAGAATGCTGTAGCAGCGGCAACTTGTGATTTATTACTATAATATTACACTTGTAAGTTCAACTTCAATAATGTTTGCAAGGAAACTGAAACCAGCCGTGTGATGTTTCCCCTTCCTCGTTTTTTCCAGGACGTCTTCCCCGTCTACTATGGCCAAAAGTATGAAGTCATATTGCACACATTAGTATGGAAATTAATCTCCAGACTGGATAATCTATTGCCCGTCCCTGATATTAAACAGGTCAGGTACAGTATATTATAAAAGGTTCAATAGCTCGGTTTAAATCTGGGGCTTTGCGTATCAATGCGTGCCATCATTTTCTTGCAGAGTGAAGGTTTTATATACATAACTGATTAGACTTACATTTAAGTATGTTACTCAGCAAGATACTGATTTAAAAAGAAAGTTATCAAGGATGTTGTACAGACATGTTTTTTTGAGTTGTCTTTGCGTTACGCGTGTTCAACATGTGCCATGTGTTTTCCCTTTACAGACCGCAGAGTGGCTCAGCACCACCCCGTCGGTCATGGAACAATGTGGAGAGCTGGTTTTGGAACCAGATCAGCTGAAGTCACTTCTGCACTTTCACCAGCAGCAGTCGGAAAACGCAAACAAATGTAAGTTCTTCACTACAGGGTTCAAGAAAAGCAGTAAACTAAACTCAGCTGTCCTGTGAAAAATCCAGCATCGACTTTTTGTTAACACGTCCACGTGGCATTTTTGTTTGATGCTACAAGACACGATACGAGTCAAATAAGCAGTGCACACCATGGCTAAGCATCTCCAGTGTGGAACGGCCCCGACAGTCTCTAAAACACAGATTCAGACATTCTGGGTTTTATATGTCTGCTTGCCTGTATATGTTGGCCGGCGTAACGGCAACAGATTGTCTCTAAGATCCTCACTTCTGGCTCCAAAAAAAACAAGATGGTACCGGCCAGGCTGGAGGCTTCAAAACAGCAGTTCACAAACCGATGGGTTTTAAATGTTATTTTAATGAACAAAATATTGAAACTTAAGGGGTTTAATCAAAGCCAGGAGAGGAACTTTAAAAGACACACAGTGAACATTTCCACATTTCTTTCTTCTTTTTTTTTTACAACATTTACTGACTTTAGAGGTGACTCAAGAGTTGGCATTTTTCAACATTAACAGATTTTAGTACAAAATGTACGATTTTTGTTTTGTTTTGTTTTTTTGTGGTAAATCTTGTGAGAATACAAAGAAACTGGATGGCCATAAAACACAGGGTTTTTTTGTTGTTTGTGCATTTTAAGGAAATTTTGCAAAGAAAGTTTCTTCTTCCATTAAAAAAAAAAAATATATATATATATATATATATAAATGTCACAAATCTTTACAGCACACATCCACTTCGAACTTTAAGAAACCTCCGTAGTGGGATGTCGATATGAAAACTTCAAACATGATCTTATCTGCTGCTAGTTTGGATGTCCTTGGAAAAACTGTATCCTTAAGCTGTGGCGTCTAAGTTTTTAATGTTTCATGGTTTTTTTTGGTTTATTTTTCTCACAGGCTACACTCGCGCGCAGTTTTTGCCGACGCTGACTCTTCACCCCAGAGCAAACTCGAGGCAACAGGAAGTGTCTGCAGACGACGAAGATGACGAGCAGTTTGATTGCAGCGAGGACGAGGAGCAGATTGAAGACCGAATGGACGATGAAGCGACTCGGGAGGTCGGCAGCGACGGAGACGAAGAGCCGAAGTGGACGGATGAACACAGCGACGCCATGACAACTGCAAACTGCTGGAGTATGCACTCCGTTTCCATATTTAAATGAATGTGTTAATTTGTTTGAATAACTGTAGTAACATCGCAAGAATTGATTTCACAGACAGAAAGAAAGTGAGGTGAGTTAGTGCGTGGGGGAAAAATCTGTAACCGTGACGAAACACCGTGACGAACACCGTCATTCCAATTAACCGGTACCTCCGAAATATTCATTTGGTCAGCATTTTACTCAAACCGAATCTCTCACCATCTTGCAGATTTGAATCATGCACCTTTACAACTGCAGACCGGCTCGCTGCACGTCGACTCTGACAGCCGAGCGTCAGGACTCGTTAAGCACGAGCCCCCGTTTCGGGAGTCCATCTACAGTCCCCGTGAAGAGCCCGGGAGTGACAGCGTCCCTCGGGAGGTCACGACGAGGACCGCCACGGACACGTGGGAGTCCACTTGCGAGAATCTCTTCGAGGATGTGGCGACCCTGAGCGGCCTCATTAAGCCGCGCACTGCGCCGTTCCACTGCGACAAATGTGACAAGAAGTACGCCTCCAGGGACTCCCTGATCGTGCACGGGCGGATTCACACGGGCGAGACTCCATATTTGTGTCCGCACTGCGGCCAGGGCTTCAGGTCCTCGGGTATGCTCGGTCTGCACGTTCGCATCCACACGGGAGACCGGCGCTACAAGTGCCACGTTTGCGGGAAGACTTCGATCCAACACCTGATGAGACACATGCGCATGCACAGAGGGGAGAAAAACTACCTGTGCACGGTGTGCGGGAAGGCGTTTCTCTCCTCCGGGGAGTTGAGGCTGCACACCAGGATCCACACGGGCGAGCGGCCGTACGCGTGCAAACAGTGCGGGAAAGGTTTCATCGCAAAGTGCCATCTGACGGTTCACATGCGGCAGCATACAGGAGAAAGCCCTTACAGGTGTCCGGTGTGTCCGAAGTCCTTCAGCACTTTGCGGGCGCAGAGAAGGCACCTGACGATCCACTCCAACAAAAAGTCATTCCAGTGTTTGAAATGTGGGAAAATATTCCGGCAAGAAGATATTTTTAAAATGCATGTTGAAACGCACATGATGTAAAGGAGACCTGTTTTTAGTTTTATCTTTGAGCTACTTGGTTATTTTAAAATGGCCCTTTATGCAGCCCTGCAGTCCATCGTCTGTCTGAAACGAGTCGTTTCAGTACCCGTCCCTCGAAGCTCACTTCCTTCCGATCGGCCAGTTTCCACGAAGCCTAAAGAGAGGCTGCGTACTTTTTGGCGTTGAGGAAATAAAATCTCTAAACCTACCGAGACAATTTCTCGTTCTTAATTGGAAATGGCAACGTTGCAAATCAATCCGTACAGGCTGAATCTGAGAGAGGACAGCGGGGACATCTGCAGCAAAAAAAAAAAAAAAAAAGATTTACCGCAGAATATTTGGGAGATCTCCCGTTCAGTTTCTGTTTATTGACATAACAGCGGATTCAATCACAAGCCATAAAATTAAAATGTTTTCTACAATATATGCACCCCTCTTAAAGGACCAGGGACCTGAAACTAAGATTCAATGTGTTTTGTCAGCCCCTCATATCTCCATGGGGAGCGGGTCCCCCTCCTATGGAGCCTGCCATGTTTCCACCGCAGCCCACAAGAGACAAACCAAATACTGAGTCTATGGAGGGCCTTTTGTGGGTTTTTTTTGTTTGTTTTGTTTTGCAGTTACCATAGATGCTTCTCCAAACTTGGAAGAGAAGGGTGAGGCGAGGGAAGTTCGCCCGGTTGCAATCTGCAACATCGCCAGCAGATGCCACTAAACCTTACAAACTGCTCCCTTTTAATACATGTGTATGTGGGAAATGCACAAGACCGTAGTTTGACATGCTCTTGGCTGGCTGAGTCTGGAGCAGATGAACATTTAGGGGAATCCGTGTGAAGCGGATGTCATCTTGTTGCAAACCGAACGTTCAGAGCAGTCTGAAAGCCTGAGCTCCCCCCCCCCCCCCCCTCAAAGAAATTACTTTTACATACGTTCACCTCATTATTTGAGACCATATTTAAAATGACAAAACAACATTGTAATGTTATACGAATGACAGAAAATACCAAAAAAAAAAAAAATAAAAAAAAAAGCACAATAGGTCCCGAGTGTAAACTAAATCTGTCACCAAACCAGGTCAGGGTTCAAAAAAATTCCCATCCACCCCGTCGTTAGCTCTGATAATAGGAACCCTGCTCTTCCATCGGTGTTCAGCAGGTCAAAGAGGGTTATGAAGCTGTTGCGTAACAAAATGCAGTATCTCCAATAATGCATAAAGAAGCAGCTCAGTCATTATTGTCTACAAACTATGTAAAGCTACTGTTCCAAAATTAGATCAGTGCACAGACAAATGTTTGTGGTTTGTTAGAGCATCCAGCGACCTGCATCCTCCCAACACACATTTTGACAAGTTTCGTTGAGTCAAAATAAAAATTCTAAAAATGATTTGGTATCAGTTTTGTTTTTATTCACAAGAAGGGTAAAATCATTTAAAGGCAAGTTCACTCAAATTACAACGACATTATTTTCTCACTCATTTTCTAACGTTATCCATTGGTGCAGACAGTCCGGTTGTTGTTGTTTTTTGTTTTTTTTTCAGGTTTGGATACATAGATTTCTGCCTCCATCCTGCTACAATGAAGAAGAATGGAATTCGGTTCATGATGCTCCCCACATTGGAAAGCTGATGAACAGTTTTCGTCTGAACTACTTCCTACAAAAGAAATAGTCCGTGTGTAAGTAAGCAAATACGGTACAGTTGTATTGTTTGTGCAAACCCAGCTTGTAATACAGGGTGAAGGACGTGTACACTTTCTCTGGTCACTGGAATGTTGAAACTGAGGACCGATGTTGTAAAAACATGTCATTGTGTAACACTTGGAAATGTAGGCGCATGAAAGCAGCTTAACATTGAAATGTATCACATTTTCTTTGATTTAACTTAGTGCAACAATGTCCTGACTTAATCAAGTTTCATAATCAGAGAGGAAAAGGGTAAAAAATTGTACTCAGTCACAATAAAAGTGGCACATGAGGTTCAGTTTACTCATCATGAGGAGTTCTACGTAACCTAGAAAACTAATCCTATAATATCCTTTGTCGATTCAGGATTTTTTTTTTTTAATTTTTTTTTTTTTTTAACAGAAAGCCTGCGGTGTCTATAGGAAAGAAGTGTTCTTTTCGCAGGCGGGGAGGGTCTAACTAAAGATACTAAGGTCCAGCTTTTTTTGGTGTTTCATTAAAACTGAGCAAATATTAAAATGTCTGATCCTGTGCTGCACAGACATGGCTGCTTCAATGTTCTTAAAACACACAATATCCTAACATGCATGCGACGCTGTGCCCTAAAGGAAAATAACACTTAAAATGAAATGTACCACAAACAACATAATGTCATTATTATATCAAGAGTTCGTTCAGTTTGTATAATATAAGCATCATAAATTTTGCCAGTAAAGGAATGTTAAACACAACTCACTCTTAAGACAGACTATTGATCTTATAGGAAATTACCGTAGGGGCCCATTTGAACCCAAATGATGAAATTCTGCATTAAAAATGTCCTCACAACTACCTTAACATTTTACCCTTCTTGCTCTTTGTTCAGTTTCTCATCTTCATCCATGTCTGTCTGGATTGGTGCCATGTAGTGCGCGTTGCTGTCTGTTTCAGCGTCGCATAAGCTTTTCACCAGCCCCTTCTCGGACAGCCACCGCGCCAGGCGCGACGCCAGTAAAATAGTTCCCGTGGTGGTGAGCATAATGGCAGTGCGAAAGGGGAACAGGCGGTATCTGTGACCGTCCTCCTGTATCTTGTCCCACGGCAGGGGCAGCACATCAGGGAGGCCGAGCTGAGGTTCCCCAACCAGAACCCGCAGCAGTATTGCCAACACAAAGCCAGAACAGGCCCCAAACCGGTTCACCCACTGAGGTAAGAAGAAGGTGCATGTCACCTGGGGAGTCAGCATTGAATACAAGACATCTGCACTGAGGACCCAGAACAGGTGAACGGACCTTGTTGTCATGGCCAGGCCTGCTCCTACCGCTCCACACAAGACGATTGAAAGCTTGACCACCACAAGAATAGTTTTCTCTGATGCCTAAAAGAGAGGAAGGAATATTATAAACTATCAAGTTTGGGTTCAAGTTGACAGTTTCGTAACTCTTGTTTTGTCTGGCCGGTAAATCAAAACCCTAGTTACAGGTATTATTAAACAAACTACAATTACCAACTAACAGTTTTAAGTCTCCGCTCACCACGGTCAAGTTTCTAAATGCCCATGCACCTGAGCAATGTGAAGTGACAGTGACCTTTGAACTCTACGTCTGCCCACTTCGTCCTTGAGTCAAGTAAATGTTTGTGCCGAATTTGATTAAAATTCCGGTGAGGTGTTCTTAATACATCGCGTTCACAAGAATGGGAAAGATGTGAGTTCACAGTGACCATGACCTCCAACCTTTGACCAACAAAATCAGATCACCTCATGGTTAAAACCAAGTGAATATTTGTGCCAAATTTGAAGACATTCCCTTTAGGCGTTCCCCAGATATTGTGCTCACGAGCATAGGTGGATGTGAAGTGAGTGACCTTGACCTTTGCCTACTACTACTACTGATGAGCAGATAAGGTCAGACGTGAGGTTACATTAACCTTGACTACCAAAATCTACACACATCATCCGTCCGTCCAAGTGAATGTTTGTACTCAATTTGAAGGCGGTCCCTTAAGGTGTTCCTTAGATATCGCATTCTGAAGAATGGAAAAGTTGCGAGGTGACCTTGGGCTTTGACCTTTGCCCACCAAAATCGTATTGGTGCATTGTTGGTACGAAGCAAATGTTTTTGCCAAGTTTGAAGAAATTCTCTCACAGTGTTGGTGACATATTGTGTTCGTGAGAACCAGACTAACCGGCCAATCCGAAAACATACCGCCTCTGGCTATCGCTGGCACGGAGGCAGAGAAACTATCAACTCACCTGTTTGTAAATGATATTCTTGAAGATATTTCGGCCCAGTTGGGAGGCGGCAGACAAAAGGGTGGAGTCAACTGATGACATCACAGTTGCGGCGAGTGCTCCGATACCGACCACGGAGACGTAGAAAGGGCAAAGGTACTGGAGGGCAATTGGCAAGATCATTCCAGCTTTTCCCTGTTCGTACGGGCTGGGTGAGCCGAAGGTGGTCTGGTTCCAATCTGGCAGACGGAAAGCAAATGTAATTCAATCAACGGAGGAGTACAAAGCGTATCGAATATTTTCACGTGACTATTCTAACAAAGCAGACCCTTTTCAGACTCTTTTATTCCCTTTTAGTTGTTCTTGTCTCCTGACTAATTACGAACGGACTGTTTGTTCCAAAATGAACAAGTGTAGTGTAGGAAATAAGAAGGAGGAAGTACTGGTAGACGCCGCCACCGCCCCGATGATGAGCGATGGGATGCCGAGGATTGGACATAACACCGCTCCTGCGTAGCAGGTGATCTTCGCTTGGGCATCTGTGGCCGTGGACAGGACTCTCTGGTAGAAGGCCTGGTAGCAGATCCCTCCGACGGCCTTAGAGAGGAATAGAAACGGAGTTAATGCTGCTGTTTTCAGGAATGCAGTTATTGCCCTTTTGTTTTTTTTTTTAACTCAACAATTTAAGTACAGAAAATGGTTGCCCCAGCAACCCTTCAGAGAATGTGGTTTATGCCACAACAGTGTAGCCTTTGCTGACTTTGCGTATTTCCTACTGAAGAGATTTCAATGGAATTGCATTTCCAAACTATTTGACAGGGACCATCGAAGGTGTCTTATTACCAGTAGCAGGAGGTCGTCTATCCAGCGACCTGCATCCTCCAGCTCCAGCTTGCCAAGCCAAGGCTCCTGGTGCAGCCCTGTCTCTGCAGCCACAGTGATGTTCGCAGAGTAGGGGTTGGTCAGGATAAAAGGGACGCAGAGCCACTGAAATAAGGAGCAAATAGCATATCAGTCCTGAATGGTTCTATGAATATTACATCATAGTTATGCCTACCGAGATACACCACCCACTGAGGCTGATGAGAGCGTCATTTGCAGGTATTTGGTCATAAACCAAAGTATTACAGATGTGAATATTTGGACCGACAGTGTTTAAGACTTAAGGGGTGGCACTAGTAGAAAAAAAAACACAAAAAAAAAACAAGAAAGAAAGAAGAAAGGACAACCAAAGTCAGGAGGGTTCATCCTCTAGTGGCCATAAATGTTTGTACAAACTTTCGACGCCACACCGTCTTAACGGTTGCTGAGAAAACCCCGTGCTACGTCGCTATGCTGAAAAGATGGGATAAACGTGTGTACCAAGCCGAAGAGCATGAAGCAAAGCTGGATGACGTCAGTGTAGGCCACCGAGTACAGTCCCCCCATTAACGTGTAAAGGACTGCCACCGCCGCAGAGATCCCCACAGCCAGCGACGAGGAGATATCCATGACCACGCTCACTGTCCCACCTGCAACCACAAACAGACATTGGAGTGACGAACACGTAACTGAATCTCTAAAACCGACGTCACGGTGTGCTGTTTTAGCACCTTCGTTGGTCAGTGCCTCGAGCACAGTATCGTGCTAAAATACCAAAACTGTACAGTGTCTTACATTGTCGCAGAAAAACCGGTTCACACTTTGAATTTCCCTTCAAACTAAATACACTTTTTAACTAAATTCTGCCGCACAGCTTAATCCGGAGACAAGTCGTCTTCAAACCACGTCGAAGCTTAAGACAGAAAAACTCCGACCTCTAAAGTTACCATTTAAACCGCTGACCTTTACGGTCACCAGACGTCTTCATCACATCGGTCAGTTTAATGTGCTCCCATAAATGGTCCTTTTTTTAAACCCATGTAGACTCTTGAGTTTAATATAAAAGCAGACTAAAACCTTGCAGAAATAGCACGTTTCTTTTTTCACGACTCGGGCCTTAAACCTTTTGACCTGTTTCTTTAAACTGGGCTGAGAGTCACGTTACCGCGGTCAAGATTTAAGACACGCAGACGTGCGGTTTCCGTGTCGAGCATTTGGCCACTGAAAAATGCGTAAATGTGGATAGATGAAAGATGATCAACGTACGAATAAATGACAAACCACAATATTGACCTTAGAAAAGCTTCACGTTGTCATAAACATGCATAACGCAAAAAAAAAAAAAAAAAAAAAGTCTTGCTTTTGATTTAGACTTGCGGACCTTTGTTGTTTTTAACTCACCTAATGCAGCAAGGACGCACGCTATCCACAGGATATCCCCGAGGATGGAGGGAATGAAGAGGACAGCACCTACAGTGTTGCCGTATTTCTCTTGAAACGGGTCCATGAGGGTCACGTAGTTCTTCGCCCGAATAGGTTTGACAAAGAAGAGTCCACCTGAAGTCACACGGATACAAACGCTTTAACTCCGCACGAATTCTTTGCGCCGCTCGGACTGGCACGAATAGAAACCGGCGTTCTCCACCTTACCGAACTGGAATTTACTGTGTATTTTTCTTATTGAGGAGCGTGAGGTTCCTCCCCGTGCCATCGTGTTACACCTACGCGGTTGCATTTGACTCCACTCACCGATAATCAGATTCAATGCAAAGGCGATAGGTCCGATGGCCCACACCAGGCCCTTGGTTGGATCGTAGACCACTTCAGCGTTACCCAGAATGTAGCCTCCTCCCACCCACGTGGCTGCAAAACATCAGAAGACATACGGCCAAGGGAGAAAGAAAATGAATGAAATCAACTCCCCCCTCCTATTTGTTCATTGATGGAATTGAATGGAATTTTTTTTTTCTTTTCATCCGAGTTAATACCGTCATCGCCGTTCTTATTTTACCTGTCATAGTGAATATGCTGACCCAGATGTTGAGGTTTCTGCCTCCAACCATTACGACTTCACTGCGGCTCCCGGCGCTCTTCTTCTCCTCATGTTTGGACTTCCTGGATGCCCAGATCCCAGTGGCCAGTATGATGATGTAAAACACCCCAATGGACAGGAGTCCAATCCAGTTTACTGCCATCTTTCAATGTCTGTGGGGATGGACACACACACACACACACACACACACACGATTTAAATGGCTTGGCTTTCGTATACGTTTATATCGGGTTATTCAACTTTCAGGAGGATATAAAAGATAAAAGATAAAAAGCACTGTCATCATCACAAGTGCGTCGCTGCCACAGTCCACCACGATGACATCCCACCACGTTTTTCCTTCGAATCAGGAAATTCAATTTTCGGTTTACTTGTTCCGATTTCAATTTGTTCACATTTTTTAAATGCTTAAAAGATCCAATCGCCTCTAAAGTTATGTAACGCAAGAGAGCAACTAAAACCAAATGGGATGCGCAGAGTTGACATGTTGGGGACATTTTAGGTGTATTGATTGATTCAGGTCAATTCAAACCGCTGCCGTTTGCCCCGTTACTAGACTAAGCAACTAAGTCACTGCATTATACTGTTAGGAAAGACTCAACACCTTGTTAAAAAAATCCATTTATTAATTGAATGGCCTCTCTAGCATTTAAAAAAAAAAACCTTCATTTCTTTAAAAAAAAAAGAAAAAAAAAAGCTTTTATTGTGAAACATGCATGCGGGAATGTAAATTGGACTATCACACCTCGGATGAGTAATCCAGACCAACCAATGAGAATAGCAGGATTACATTGTTGAATTTAATTAAATCAACGTGATGGAAATATAGGTTATTGACTATCGTATGTAATCAATACCACCGCGGCGCTTATGGCACATGAGAAACGAGCCGCAATTCAAACCCTTTCCTCGGGCGCGCTCGGCAGGCTCCTCAAAATGAAAATAGCACTACACCTCCGGTTATCGTGTAGGCCTTTATATTGCGATGCTCGGAACAAAGGCTCCGCGTTAATTGTCGTGAATCTTCCTCGACCTGCCAATTACGCAGACGTGGTTTCTGTCCAGCCTTTGTCTCCGGGCGGCGGCGGCGGCGGCGGGCGGCGGCGGCTCACTGACGGGCAGACTCCATGAGGCAATAAAGGGGGCAAATTACGGTGGTCTTCATGCGCTCTGGACGCAGGAGGAGGGTGGTTGGGGGGGAAAGGGAGGTGGGGATGGGGGATGGGGGGGGGGGGGAGACCGGAGCACGGTGACGTACCTCGCATCCAGGGTTTTACTCATTGTTCTGAACACATCTCTCTCTCGTGTCGTCTCGCAGCGGGACCGCGTCTCCGTGTGAGCAGACTGCACCCGTGTTTCACCCCTCCCCGCCTTTCCTGTCATGCGGCGCCTCGAAGGAGATGCTTCTTCTTCTATGAGCGATGTCCGTGCGCAGAGAAGAAGAAGAGAGAAGAAGAAGAAGAAGAAGAAGAGGTGTCTGACCGCCGCTGGTGATCGGCCTCGGATCCAACACGCACGGGTCTCGCTTCTCGTGTGCGATGCCGCTTTGTTCCGGCCTCATACCCCACGCGGAGCGTTCACGAGCGAATCGTTTCGGTCCTCCCGGTTTGCTTGACTTCCTAATATGGTCATATCCATATTTGTGCCGTTGCCAACTGATGCAGCTCGCTGCGTTTTAGTTGTTTAAAATAAATAAATAAATAAATAAATACAAATAAAATAAATCCACCCTGGTAGTGTTTTCAACATCCCAGAGTCCGTAGCGGGACGAGAACGCGTTTCTTGACCCACTTCAAAGACGAGGAGGAAGCCGTAGATGTGGTGATGTGGAATAGGACCGTGGGTCTGCGCAGGGTGTTTTATTTTGAAAACTTCTGGTCTCCGTCTATCTGACTTCCGGCCCGGCTGTTCTTGTCTTTGTGGAGTTTGTCGGTACTTCCGTTCGTTATTTCAGCACACGAGCTGCATTGGAAACAATAGTGACGTGCCAGATTTCTCAAACATACAGTCTTTAAATGAAACACGGATTATTTAAAATAAACCCCCCAAACCATACACAGCTCTGTGTCTGTTCCTCTGGTGCATCTCCCGCTTCTTCTTTTTTCTTTCTTTCTTTTTTTTTTTTTTTTGGCGAGCGAGTCATTTCGTAAATGTACAATTATATGTCACAAATATTTAATGTCTCTCAGATTATTGCACGAGCGGATTGTTTTGCCCCGTTAAATAGCGAGTTGCGGGTTATTATTTGTGTATACAGTCGATGAGGGTACCCTCTCGGCGCAGGACGTAGTGACGTAATGCTCTACGTCGACATGGAAGTCACCTATTACTGGAAGTACATGAATGAATACTGCCCAGTAAAGTGAATCAATAATTTGTTTCAACAAGGCATCTGAAAGGTTGTAAATAAAATAATCATATCTCAATATAAATTATTAATGGCTTACTGGATGAACTTTTATATTATTCAGCTCTAGACAAATATAGCAGTCAAATTTCTCTTTGTCTAGTCCATTAGATCTATTTACAACGGGGACCGTGTGCAAAGTTAATTCATCTCAAAAAGAGAAAAGATGCTTTCTACCAGATTTAGCTACGAGCTGATTTCCATCTGCGGTCTGGGCGGGCGAGAGGAAAGAATACCACACTTTACTACAAATGGACTTACAGCCCATGACACTCACCCACACAACAAAAACACACTAAACAGGATTAAAAAAAAAAAAAAAAACAAGATCAAAATAGTAAGTACATACATCCAGACTTCATAACAGGTTGTCAATTGTAAAACTGATGTAAAGTAAAAGAGGATCATAGTTGTTGTTAAAGAAAACAGGGTTGTATTAGTTTCGTAGTGTGCTAATATTGACACTGATATGGTTATACTAATGGGAAAAAATATTTGGATATCGGGCAGACCTCCCCAGAACAACGACAACACCGGGTGATTGTTTAAGGCGAAAGAAACTAGAACCCCACTGACATTTCGCAGATATGAACTTTTTTTTTTTTTTTTACAGAACATCAGGCAGATAAAGGATGAGGCAAATTATGAACTGTTCTGCATGTGGCTCTTTTTTTTTTTTTATAAAGTTATTTATCATTATTAAATTCCCAGTGAAGTTGATTATTTCCGTGTACTGATGTCAGTGTACAATAAACTTTATAATATCCCGCCCGTGGTACGTATAATTGGCAACAGTATAAAAAGTTGTGTTTATATATATATATATATATATAGAGAGAGAGAGAGAGGATAAAGACTGAGGAGTCTTTCGTTGGAGTCTTCGGGAGGAGGCTGAGTATAGCTGAGTAGTACTACTGCCATCTGAGAATGTGTGCACTTTCCATACCTGTGTGTGTATATATCTACTCGTAGATACTACAGGCCTCACACTCGTTCACACCAACACCGTAACCTTTCCTCTGTTATCTGTCCCACCCGTTCCACTCATACCCAACACCTCGTCACAGGAGGACTCTGGAACTGCCAGTCAGCTGAAGGCAGACTTCATCTCCGGCTCTGGTATCCAGCAATCGCTGGACTTCCTCGCTCTCACTGAGACCTGGATCACACCGGACAGCACATCCACCCCTGCTGCTCTCTCCTCTGCCTTCTCCTTCAGCCACACCCCCAGACCCCCTGGTAGGGGTGGTGGTGGTGCAGGTCTACTCATCTCCCCCAAATGGAGGTTTTCTCTGTACCCACGTCCACTTCCTACCCCACTGTCTTTTGAGTTTCATGCTGTGACAGTTACTCATCCGGTACAATTAAACATTGTTGTTCTCTACCGTCCTCCAGGTCCTTTGGGAGATTTCTTGGACGAATTAGACGTCCTCCTGTCAAACTTCCCAGAAAATGGCCCTCCCGGTGACTTTAACATCCAGACTGAGACGTCATCTGACCTTTTGCTCTTACTGTCCTCCTTTGCTCTCTCTCACTCAGTCCTTCCCCTTCCTGCTCACAAAGCCGGTAACCACCTGGACTATATTTCACCAGAAACTGCTCCACATGTAACCTCACTGTAACTCCACTTCACGTCTCGGACCACTTCTTTATCTCTCACTCTTTCCCACTCTCTCAAACCGACAACCCGACCACGTCAACAGACTCTGATCCTGTCCGTCGCAACATTCGCTCCCTCTCTCCCTCCTCTCTGACCTCCTCTGTTTTATCTGCCCTCCCTTCAACTGACTCTTACTCACCCATGCATCCTGACTCAGCCACAGACACTCTCCTTTCTACTCTGTCTTCGTCTCTTGATCCTCTCTGTCCTCTTACGTTACGACGGGCTCCGTGGTTGTCTGACTCGGTGCTCCCAGAGAGCCACGATGAGAGCGGCAGAAAGGAAATGGAGAAAATCTAACCACCCTGACGACCTGCTCACCTATCCATCTCTCCTCTGCTCTTTCTCTGCCTCTATCTCTGCAGCCAAAAGCTCCTTCTACCGAACCAGAATTCAATCCTCATCTTCCAACCCCAAAAAGCTATTCTCCATCTTCTCCAACCTCCTTGACCCCCCCTCCGCCCCTCCCCTCCCTCCACCCTTCTACCGAGCCACTTTGTCAACCACTTTACTAAAAAGATAGATGACATACGCTCCTCATTTTCAAACCCAGCTTCTGTAACTACATGTCCATCATCATCATCATCTTCGTCCCCTTCTCTTTCCTCTTTCACCCCCCCCGTCTCCCAATCAAGTTCTCAGCTTGGTAACCTCCCCCCCTCCCCTCCCCCCCACCTGCCCCCTTGACCCCATCCCATCTCACATTCTCCAGTCTATTGCTCCTGACCTTCTTCCTTTTCTCACCCATCTCATCAACACTTCTCTGTCAACGGTCTGTTTCCTGAACTCTCTGAAGGAGGCGAGCGTGAACCCTCTCCTGAAGAAACCCACCCTCAGCCCGGCTGATGTAAACAACTACAGACCCGTCTCTCTTCTTCCCTTTCTTTCCAAAACTCTCGAACGAGCTATCTTGAACCAACTCTCCTCCTATCTTCACCATAATAACCTTCTTGACCCTCACCAGTCTGGTTTCAACAGACCACTCAACAGAGACGGCCCTCCTTGCTGTCTCTGAGCAGTTTCACACTGATAGAGCAGTCTCTCCCTCCTCTGTCTTGATCCTTCTTGACCTTTCTGCTGCATTTGACACAGTGAATCACCAGATCCTTATTTCCTCCCTTCAGGACCTCGGCAAACTAAAAACACACCTCTTCCGACTTCACCTTGAACAGTAGAACTTTAGTAGCGCTTAAAATGATAAAATGACACTTACTGATGGCACTTTGTAGTTTGGCTTTCTTGGAGAAATTGTATTTTCTTGATTCCTGTTGTTCTGGGTTTTGTACCCTCATGGTTGAAATTCACTTATTGTGAGTCGCTTTGGATAAAAGCGTCAGCTAAATGAAATGTAATGTAATGTAATGTGGAACGATCTCCTTCCAGCCCTCTCTCACTCTGCTTTCTGCTCTGCCTCACTTCTTCAAAGCTTGTCAGAGAATCATGGATTAGCTGGTAACACTGGCATTAAACTCAGGCCGGATCCCTGCTTTCTCAGCTTTACGCAGCCTCATGCCTCCCTATCCACTCCTCCGCCTCCCTCGCCCAGTCTCCCATTACAGAAACAAACTCTGACCTTGACCAACTCCCTCTTTCCCACTGGGTTCCAGGGGCCTTGCTGATACTGAAGACAACGGATTCACTCAACAGACATTTCCATCGCAAACTTGGCACTTTTTACTCCTGCTGTGCGACAACACATTAGCCGAGTTCTGTCGGAGATGTAACAAAGTCAATGTTTCACAAGGCAGGCGCCCCTTCACCAAAAATAATATTATAAACACAGTCAGAGTTAGTAAAAGAAAATGAACTACATTTGCATTTATCACATTTAATGTCATCTATCTATCTATCTATCTATCTATCTATCTATCTATCTATCTATCTATCTATCTATCTATCTATCTATCTATCTATCTATCTATCTATCTATCTATCTATCTATCTATCTATCCATCTATCTATCTGTAAATAAACTATAGCATTGTTTATAACACCGTGTATTTATGTTGTAGGTGCTGGTGAAAGGTTTACTGCTCTTTAACAGCACTTTCAGACCAAGAAAACAATATTATTGGAACAAGGACTCCACATGAGATGAGACACCATGAATGTAGTGTATATAAAATGAAGCAGGACTGAGCTGTGATTTTATTTTTAAACCACTGATTTCTAAATCACTGAATGTTTTGAGTTCCAATTGCAGCTGATATTCTGCTACTGTATGAAGCCGTTTCACCTCAGCTGACAGTTACAAGAATTAAATCTGAACATGTCGAAGCTGTTTGTTTGCAGCCAACTTGAAGACACGTACAGAACATCTTATACTGAGGCTGATTGACTTCAGGCAGAATACTAACAAACCAAGAGCGAGTATAATACATGGTTAGGACGTTGAAATTGTTGACACATGTAAGTATTTAAGAGCAGTGTTTGACTCAACTCAAGTTTGATGTAAACACAAGAGTTGGTCTGCAAGCGTGGAAAACTTAGAATTCACTTCGCTCTTTTAATGTCTGTGATACTATTTTATGTAACTTAAATCAGTTGTTCATGGAAAATCTTCAAACTCTCTCTCATTAGTTTGCTGGTTTATTGGGTTCTCTCTGAGGGGACAGAAATAGCCTAAATGGTATTGTAAAAGTCCGCTCTAAGATTATTGGCGTCCAGCAGAGAGACTTGTGCTCCCTCTGGGAGAAAAACGTGGCCCAGAAAGAAAACCTATCAGCCCATCGGATCATGTTGTATCCAGTGAATTCACTGCGCTGCCCTCAGTGTGATGTTACAACGTGCCCCTGAGGAGAACAGATCACTACTATGAGTCCTGCATTCCTTCTGCTATCAGGATACTAAATGCTGACAGTGGACAATTTAAACGACCGAAACATTCTTCCAACTTGGTTACTTGTAAAATCTGTAATTTATTTGTTATCTATAACTTACTTTTATCGACTGCTGCTCGTTTCCTTGTATCGACCTGCATATGTTCATATGTTGATATTACTTTGAACTACTTTGTGAGTTTTTAAAGTTGTGCATGTGTAGATTTGGTAAATTGAAAATCATTGCCCTTATTGGGATTATTAAAGTTACCTGAATCTGAATATACACAAATAGTTATTTTCATGCACAAGCATGGACACACATTCCAAATCCCCCATCCATATGAACACACAATGGGCTTACACCATGCAACTTCAAATTAAAAATGTGTATGACAGATTAATTACAATGTGTACTGACAAGTTAATCCTTGCTCTGTAACTTTACGTAGAAAAATTCACACACAACTAAGCCTAATCTGCCAAGTTATTTTCCACTATAGTGAGACTCGTGCCAGCCGCCTGGGTTTTTTTTGGGCACTATGGTGTGTGAAGTGAAAAAAAAAAAGAAAAGAAAAGAAAAGGCATAGCATAAAATGTGTAAAAACAACAAAAAAAACAATGTTGAAAATGTAGAAGTATATATTGTAACCAGCGATTTCATAAAATCTACCTTTAATGCTCTAAATGGCCGCTGATGCTGAGGCTGCGTCTTGGTTTATTGTTAGTCCGATCTTCTGATATTAACCCAGAAAAAAATAAAAATAAAAAAATAAAATCCCCACAAAAACCCCCACAACATTCAAACGCAGTGTAAAAAAATATATATATATAACAGTCCCAAACAAAGTCCGTTACATGGCATCATTTTCTCTTTCAAAGCAAGTAAAACAGGAAGTTGGATTATTTTTTGTTTGATTCAAATAACTTTGTGTTCATAATTACCTGAGTTGTCTTGTAGACAAAGTTGAGTAGAGTAAAAGTTGAATACGCCACCGTTACATCAGTGAAGAGGAGGCTGCATGCGTTTCCTGAGGGAGAAACGGACACTGGCTGTATTTCTTCTTCTTTTCTTTTTTTTTTTATATCTCTTTCTGTACTCAAGCCGTAACTGACACCTGAAACCTGTTCTGATGTCCTTACTTCCTGACTCCGAGCAGCATGGTCTGAGTTTGTCATCAAATATATTGTGTTAACATCAAATGACCTTGTCAGAAAGAGGAACTTGTGCTCACTTCAGAACTCCATTCACTCGGTCCATTAGACCTTCATCTGCGGCTCCAGCTCCACCCCATGTGCTCCACCCCAAAAGTGAGGCTCCGCGATGTGGGCGGGTCGGAGTTTGGATTACCGTTACCGATTGGTTGAGGATCAGTTGACTGGCAGTGAAACGAACGAATCGCAGCAGCGTAAATTCAATCTGGGCGGGGTTAGCGCTCATCCACCGCCTCCGCTAAGAGCGGCTTCTCAAAAGAAGGTCCAAATTAAAAAAAAAAAAAAAAAAAGTGGATGCAGCTGTGGCGCTTACACCCAACTCAGGTCAGTCCTGGCAGTGCTGGCAGACATGTTAGACAGCTGTTAGTGTAGTGCCCTGGATGTTTCAGGGGTTAAAAGTAGTTTGTGTATCTTCTGTTTTATCGCTCTGTACTGAGTATTATTATTTTTGTGTAGCCTGGAGCGCTTTGTGTTCAACTCACCTGCTTTTTTACATTGAGCATTTGCAGAGCGATATTCATTTTCGCCAGCAGATGGCGGTAGCGTCAACAGAATCTCCTGCCGCCTGCTTCCGTCGGTCCAGTTATTACGTGACACGGTTATGACAGACACGCTGATGGGCTCATTCAAGGGTATATTTGCAGGTGAGAAAAGTACAAAACACCTTTACACGTGTATTAAGTTCGTTCTTGTTCGAGGTGCCGTGTTGCGCGTTTGGTTATACAAGATAGAAGTTATAAATGTCCGTAAGTCAGGGAGCCAACAAGCGCCAGCTGCATAAACTAAGAAATGAACTCAGCCTTGTGACTATTATTCTGTAATATTATGTATGTAAAATGTGCATGTAACGTTGTCAGTCCCCAGTGCGTAATATTAGCAATTTTTTTTTTTTTTTTTGCAGCCAGAGGAAGGACACCGGTAACTATTCTGGGAATTGTATCTCCCTCAAAACATTGAATTCAGAGTTTATTTGAGTAATTGAATTTCTACACGTTATCAGGCGCACACAAAACCGTCTACCTGCTTCTCTCCCACCAACATTCAATAAAAGGAACAAAAGGAAATATCGGTGCAGAGAAGGAGAGAATAAAACATAGAAAGGATGTGGCACCACACTTTGTCTCCTTCAAGTGAGGAAATAAGATGTTTGCAGTTTTATTGATCCGGTTTGAAAACCCAAAGCTTATGTCCCGATAGAGAGCCATTAAAACAAATGAAAATGTCAAATTTGTCCTAATTACAATTAAGATGTTTTTTTTTTTAAGCCTCCTTAAACTCGCCGACTATTTGCACTGTCAAAGTTGCTGCGTTAAGTGTTCATACAAAGTCAACACTTCCTGTGTTATTTCAAATTAAAAGCCTTATAGCATTTCATTAGGCCGAAGCCCCTCGTTTCTTTAAAAAGGCTTTCATTGTGAAACATTCGCAGGAATGTGTTGTGGACTGAAGTTGGACAAACATACTGGAGATGAATAAACTCATCTGAAGATTGCAGAATTCTCTTGTTGATTTTAAATTGAAATTAAAGGCATGAAAATAGTTATTATTGATATGCCGCCATAGGAACAGTTGTTACACCTCAGAAACGATCAGTCTGTGCCCCCATGTGTGCGCTCGTGCCGGCGCTCATACATATGTAATGGAATTGTTAATTTTTGCCAGTAATGGAATATTAAACACAGACCAGTGATCCCGTAGAAAATGATTGTAGTGGCCCATTTGACCCTCATTAGAAAATCCTGCATTAAAAAATGTCATCACAACTATTTTTAACATCTTTCCCTCATTGTCCTTTAGTTTCTCTTGTCCTCCTCGTCTGTCTGGATTGGTGCCATGTGGTGCGCGTTGCTGTCTGTTTCAGCATCACATAAGCTTTTCACCAGCCCCTTCTCGGACAGCCACCGCGCCAGGCGCGACGCCAGTAAAATAGTTCCCATGGTGGTGAGCATAATGGCAGTGCGAAAGGGGAACAGGCGGTATCTGTGACCGTCCTCCTGTATCTTGTCCCACGGCAGGGGCAGCACATCAGGGAGGCCGAGCTGAGGTTCCCCAACCAGAACCCGCAGCAGTATTGCCAACACAAAGCCAGAACAGGCCCCAAACCGGTTCACCCACTGAGGTAAGAAGAAGGTGCATGTCACCTGGGGAGTCATCATTGAATACAAGACATCTGCACTGAGGACCCAGAACAGGTGAATAGAATTTGTTGTCATGGCCAGGCCTGCTCCTACCGCTCCGCACAAGACGATCGACACCTTGACCACCACAAGAATAGTTTTCTCTGATGCCTAAGAGAGAAAAGAATTTTAAAGGCCATCAGATGTGGATCTTGGAGTGGATGTTTTCACTGATTGAATTGGTTAGGAAGTTAAATTCTCAATTTCCCTTGGTCCAAGTTGATGTCTTCAGTTTGCTTATGTTGTCTGATGAGTAAAAGTACCGATAAAGTAAAAAACTTATCAACTCACCTGTTTGTAAATGATATTCTTGAAGATATTTCGGCCCAGTTGGGAGGCAGCAGACAAAAGTGCAGAGTCAACTGATGACATCACAGATGCGGCGAGTGCTCCGATGCCAAACAACGAGACGTAGAAAGGGCAAAGGTGCTGGAGGGCAATTGGCAAGATCATTCCAGCTTTACCCTGTTCGTACGGGCTGGGTGAGCCGAAGGTGGTCTGGTTCCAATCTGGCAGACGGAAAGCAAATGTAATTCAATCAAACATATGAGGTACAGCGATATGTGGGTTAAACGCAGATGTTCCATTGTGGCAACTTAATCAGCCACCAATCATTCAACACTTTGGCCACAGGCAGGAGGACGTAGCCTACATTATTTTCACACAAGATAACAGCAGAAGTTGTAAATGTCCTAGAAGTAAAGAAATGCTCATTCCAAAAGAGATTAAAGACACTCGTGACAACAAGGAAGAGGAAGTACTGGTAGACGCCGCCACCGTCCCGATGATGAGCGATGGGATGCCGAGGATTGGACATAACACCGCTGCGACATAGCAGGTGATCTTCGCTTGGGCATCTGTGGCCGTGGACAGGACTCTCTGGTAGAAGGCCTGGTAGCAGATCGCTCCGACGGCCTTAGAGAGGAATAGAAACGGAGTTAATGCTGCTGTTTTCAGGAATGCAGTTATTGCCCTTTTGTTTTCTATGCGACAAATTAAAGTACAGACAACGGCTGGTAACCCTTCAGAGAATGTGGTTTATGCCGTCACAGGCCGTGTAATCTTTGTTGACTTTCCATATTTCCCAATAAGGATATTTTAGTGGAATTGCATTTCCAAACTATTTGACAGGGACCATCGAAGGTGTCTTATTACCAGTAGCAGGAAGTGGTCTATCCAGCGACCTGCATCCTCCAGCTCCAGCTTGCCAAGCCAAGGCTCCTGGTGCAGCCCTGTCTCTGCAGCCACAGTGATGTTCGCAGAGTAGGGGTTGGTCAGGATAAAAGGGACGCAGAGCCACTGAAATAAGGAGCAAATAGCATATCAGTCCTGCATTGTTCTGTTCATATAACATCACAGTCATGTTGATGGAGGATACTCCACCCATTTAGGCTGATGAGAATGCCATTATGTTTGCAAGTATTTTGTCAATTTTGACCCCATTTCAATCAATTCAATAGCTTTCAAAACATTAAACCAAAAACCAGAGGCTGGCACCAGATGAAAAGTGAAAGGATAACCAAAGTCCTCAGGGTTCATCCTCTGGTGACAATGAATTTCACAGCACAAAATCCAATAGGTCTTCAGAAAGACCCAGTGCTACGTCGCTAAGCTAAAAACGTGCATATGTCCTCCAAATAAAAGATCTGTACCAAGCCGAGAAACATGAAGCAAAGCTGGATGACATCAGTGTAGGCGACAGAGTACAGTCCCCCCAATAATGTGTAAAGGACTGCCACCGCTGCAGAGATCCCAACAGCCAGCGACGAGGAGATATCCATGACCACGCTTACTGTCCCACCTGTAACCACATCAGGATGAAGCGATCATGACTTTAACAAAACTCTAAAACTGATGTTGTGATGTAGTTTTCACTGCAATTTCTCAGCACCTTCAAGGAGCAGTGCTTTGAGCCCGATAGGAGTATCTTGTTCAAATAACAAAGCTTTACAGTTGTTGTTGTTTTTTTTTCAAAGAACAACTGCTGAACGATTTGAACTTGGCTGGAGATAGCGAAGCTCCAACTATTAAAGTTACCTCTAATCTATACAGTCGGCAAAAGCCTTCATTCCACTGGCCAATTTTAACATACTTCCTTAAGTGATTTTTTTTTTTTTTTTTAAATAGACAAAAGACAACATGTGAAATGTTGAAACTGAAAAATTCTATTGTTATTTGAAAATTATATGCTTATTTTGAATTTTAATGCCAGCAACACGTCTCAAAAAAGTTGGGACAGGGGCATGTTTACTATAGTTTCGCATCATCTCTTATTTTAACAACACTCTGTAAACATTTGGGAACTGAGGAGACCACTTGCTGGAGTTTTCAAAGTGAAATGTTGTCCCATTCTTGCCTGATATAGGATTTCAGCTGCTCAACAGTTCGGGCTCTCCTTTGTCTTATTTTTCATTTCATGATTTGCCAAATCTTTTAAATGGGTGACAGGTTTGTACTGCAGGAGGCCAGTTTAGCACCCAGACTCTTCTACTACGGAGCAATGCTGTTGGAATATGAGTAGAATGTAGTTTGGCATTGTTTTACTGACACAAGCACGGTCTTCCCTGAAAGAGACGTTGTCTGGATGGAGGCATATGTTGCTCCAAAACCTGTATACATCTTTCAGCTTTAATGGTTTGTTCCTAGATGTGAAAGCTACCCATGCCATGTGTACTAATGCATCCCTGTACGGTCACGGATGTTGGCTTTTCAAATGAGCGCTGATAACAATCTGGGTGGTCCCTCTACTCTTTAGCCTGGAGGATGCAGCATCCATTATTTCCCAAAACAAATTTTGATTTGTCAGACCACAAGACAGTTTTCCACTTCCCTTCAGTCCATCTTAAATGAAGTAGGGCCGAGGGAAGGCGGCGGTCTTTCTGGATCGTGTTTATATCTGGTTCCTTCTTAGGATGATAGAGTTTTAACCAGTATTTGTGGATGCCGCGATGAACTGTGTTCACAGAAAAGGGTTTTCAGAAGTGTTTCTTAGCCCAGACTATGATTTCCACAACAGATTTGTGTTTGTTTTTAATGCCTGAGGGCCCGAAGGTCACCGCCATCCAATATTGTTTTTTGGCCTTGTCCTTTTCGTACAGAGATTTCTCCAAATTCTCAGAACCTTTTTATGATATTATGTACTGTACATGATGAAATCCCCAAATTATTTGCAATTGCGGAACATTATTCATACATTTTTGCAATATTTTCCCATGCAGTTTTTCACAGAGTGATGAACCTCTCACCATCTTCACTGCTGATAGAGACTGACTCTCTGGGATGCTCTTTTAAGGTTACTGACCTGTTGCCAATTAACCTAATTAGTTGTGAGATTTTCCAGCAGGTTTTATTTTTTTGCATTACACAACTTTCCCAGTCTTTTGTTGCCCCTGTCCCAACTTTGTTGAGACGTGTTGCTGCCATCAAATTCAAAATAAGCCTATATTTTTCATTTAACAATAACATTTCAACATTTGATATGTTGTCTTGGTCTCTTTTCAATTAAATATAGGTTGATGTAATTTGCAAATAATTGCAATCTGTTCTTATTTAGATTTTACACAGCATCCCAACTTTTTTGGAAACGGTGTTGTAGAAGCACTAACACGTTGCAGAAATAACATAATTTTCTTTAAAGCCTAAGAAATTTTGATCTCTTTCTGTAAGAGAGTCACATTACATAGTCAGATTTAAGATACTTAAGATTTTGCAAAAATTCATTCATTAAGTCGTTTCTGACTCACCCAATCCACCTAGAACGCATGCTATCCACAGGATATCCCCGAGGATGGAGGGAATGAAGAGGACAGCACCTACAGTGTTGCCGTATTTCTCTTGAAACGGGTCCATGAGGGTCACGTAGTTCTTCGCCCGAATAGGTTTGACAAAGAAGAGTCCACCTGAAGTCACACGAATACAAACACTTTAACTTTGCATGAATTCTTTGTGCCAAACTCCCAACATGTCCGGATCCCTCTGACCCTGCGTGTTTTAACCTTTGCTCCCCCCAGTTAAATCCCCTCCTGGGAGTATATCAACCCTGGTTCTGCACTCCAGCCTCGTCAGTTTGTTCTGTCTTCTCACCCGGTACCAACAGCTGCTGCAAGTGTTTAAGCCTAATTTTTCTTCGTCTGGTTCTGACCTCAGTTTTTGCCTGCCTGCCTCAGCAACGTGCCTCTGCAGCCTGCCTGACCTGTCCCCTCGTCTCGCATCGGACTCAACTGATGTCCTGCGGAGATCCCACCGTCTACCCTCACCTGCTGTCCTGTGTCGGTCCACGGAGGTCACCAGTCAGCTCCGACCTGTAAGTCCTGCATTGATCCACGTAGATCACCGTCAACGTCGAGCCTACTGCTCCCAGTGTCCCGCCTCTGGTTCCTCCACATCCGCCTCGCTGCTGCTTCAGTGTCTGAACACGGGGCTGCTCCATCAGTGCGGTTCAGACTCACCAGGATTGCAGGAGAACACTGCTCTGTCTCTGCTGGCAAACTCTCTTACGTACACACTCTTGTTCTCCGGATCCGTGGACTCTGCATCACTGTTAAACCCTCACACACTCAGACTCACCTTCAGCTTGGAAGACCTCCGATCTTCCCCAGCGTACACATCTTCATCTCAAAAGAGACTGCGGATTACACATTCACGCTTCATCCACAACTCCTGTTTTCAATGTTTCCGCTCTCGGGTCCACAACCACACAATTTCAAGGACACTTAAATTTGTAACAAACATGGCAAATAGTCAATTTACTTCAGATTACATCCAGAAGCACCCAGAATAGGAATAAAACAAATTATAACCACTCAAATACAAATATCAGCCAGTAATGTAATCTCTAAAATAACCCAGCATTTGCCACTTTATAGCACTGAGAATCACCTGTATATTTTTCCTATTGAGGAGTGTAAGGCTTTTTTCAGACTGCCAGCCCAAATCAGATTTTTGTCATATCCAGATTATATTTTGACAGATTTTTGAAAGGCTGAACAATAAAAAAAAAAAAAAACAACAACACATGAAATGTGATTTTTGCAATTGGATCCAAACCACATTTGGAGACAGTTTGAGATGAGATTCCAATCAGTCCTGAAGATCTGATTTGACAAAAAAAAAAATTCAGATTTGCCTGCAGTCTGAATACAGCCTTAAATTCCACTCTGTATGTTATGTAACATTTGACTTCACTCACCTAAAATCAGGTTTACGGCAAAGGCAATAGGTCCGACGGCCCACACCAGCCCCTTGGTTGGATCGTAGACCACTTCAGCATTACCTAGAATATAGCCTCCTCCCACCCACGTGGCTGCAAAACATCAGATACGTTCAGCCAAGGAGAAATAAAATCAGCTGCACCTATTTATTGATTGAATTACAATCAAATTGAAAACTTGCGAAACAAATTGAAATACTATTACAACCTTTTAAGTCAATGTTGATTGATCATCCTTGTTGCTTTTATTTTACCTGTCATCGTAAATATGCTGAGCCAGAGTTTTAGGTTCCTTCCTCCAACCATTACGACTTCACTGCGGCTGCCAGGGCTCCTCCTCTCCTCATGTTTGGACTTCCTGGATGCCCAGATCCCAGTGGCCAGTATGACGATGTAAAACACCCCTATGGACAGGAGTCCTAGCCAGTTTACTGCCATCGTCAGTGTCTGTGGGGATGGACACGTACACACAAAAAAGGGGGGAACAAAAAAAAAAAATCACATCCCTTTCAAGCAAATTATGTACATTTCAAAATGTGTTGCTTCCAGCAAATATAACTGTCAAATTTCACTTTAAAGTAAAATACGATTGAGGAGGAAGAGTGTCGTATGAATCGGCACAAAGCCGTCACAGGAGGTCAGGACGGTTCAAACGCAGAACTTTAACCCAGGAGACCACTCTTCATGTCCAGTGTGAAAACAAAAGTCAATGTTGAGCTATCGCAACTTATGCACGAGTTAATTTATGCTGAATCTTTAGTTAGCATGCTGCAAACTAATAGGGCAGCATGCTCTGTCAGCTAATTTATAGCCAGCAGCATGCTGACTAATACACAACAACAACAACAACAACAAAAAAAGACTCTAATGGTAATCTATTGTTCCAGTTTTTATTTACCATTACTTCACAGGTAGGGTTTAATTTCTCGGGCGGACCATGAAAGGAGTACCAGACTTTTGCCGTTTGTTTGCAGTTTATTGAAGAGACGTAGTTGAACAGGATGAGGAAAAGTACACTGAAATCTGTCGGGTTGTGTGTTTCTGCTCTGGTGAGTCTAGTCTCATGCTGTCTGGTGAGAACTGTGTGCTCTTCCTGTGCCTTTGCTGCCCACTTCCTGTTTCCTGTGCCCTATATATACAAAAACTCCACACACCCATGTGTATCCAATTACTGTCACTGGGTGTCCAAAAAAAACAAACATTATAAAACATCTTAACAAAATAATACAACATGCCAACAACAACAGAAATAGCTTCTACACTAGCCCCTAATTGTTTAAAGTGTATAAGAAAACAATTACCAACAAAAAATAAAAAGGAGCCATGTACAATACTTAACCATTTACATATTTTAAAAGGGCCAGAGGTTCCAGAACATGGCACCTGTTGGGACCTGGTCTTTACCACCAGTCCTTGCTGGATTTAAGTCTGCCTCTTGTAACAGGCATATTTTAGTTATCGTCTTTCAAGCTAGTTGATGTCAGCCATCAAAGCGACTGGTTCTTGCCTGAATCGTATCAGAACACCAATGAGCGGGTTGGTAAGGTCTGGACCCTGCAGCAGTTGGGAGTTTGGTGACGTCCCCTTGAAAACTGCACTACAGTAAAAGACAACTCTCAACGTCCCCTTCTTTGAATGAGAGACGCCGTGATGTGGGATGTACCATAGCTCTCCATCACTTCGACTTAGCTGTTCCACCGGTACCATTTCAGCATGGTCATTGTCAGTCATATCCTTGATGAAAGATGTGTGCTCATCATGAAATTTCTTGTTGTTGTGAAACTTGCATTTTAGACTTTGAATGCGTTGCTCTGCATTAGAATGGTTATTTGGCATGCTGGGATGTTCTCGTCTGAAAGGCAAATCTAAACAATAATATCCAGCTTTCTTTTTTGCCGCGTGATTCGTGATGTCCAAGAATTTGACATCCTCTCTGGACATCTCCGTTGGTTCCTTGCTGGCTCTCTCGCTGAAGTCCTGGTTGTACTGTTTGATTAACAGCTCCTCTAGATTTCCCCTGCTCTTCTGGGCTGAATCTTGGGAACGCTCATGCAGGCAGTCATTAAGAAAAGCCGAGGGGTCCGACTTGTCCCGAAACATCTTTTTCCATCAGAAAGCCCGTAGTGCGTTTTATCATCGATGACGTCATCAAAGACACGCGATTGTAAAGGGAGAAACACCCATCTTTGAATACTTTATTGCCTTCATGACTTCATTCAAATCACCTGTGCAACTTTATTGTCTGTTTCTAATCATCTCGGTAACTGCAATCAAATATTAATCAAACCTCAAGTAATAATATAAACAGTAGTCTTTATAAAGGGAAACTTCTTTTATTATTTATTTTATAGCAAAACTTCCCTTTGACAGGGAATAACTGTAAGAAATTGGTTTTTGATCAGAGTAAACACAGACTCAAAGGCACCAGGATAAGTAAGCCTGGCTGTCAGTCTGGTCTGGACCAGGCTAGTTTCACAGAATACATCTCCATGGTAATTTATGTGCTACTGCTTTTGTGAAACCCAACCAAGGCTTAATTAAGCCAGGATACCTGGAAAATCCTGGTTTATCTAGGTTTTGTGAAACAGGCCCCTGAAGTGTAAATCACTAATACAAAAAGAAAAAAAATACAACAACAAAAACTTACGGTCCCGAAGTGCAAATCACGAATACAAAAAGAAAAAAAAACAACAACATTAAGGAGGAGTCCTGAAGTGCAACTTGCGGCCCAAAAAGTACGGAAATAGCGTCATCAGCTGGTCCGTCAACTTTAGCTCCGTTTCCTGGAGGATTTAAGGAAGCAGCGCCGTGATGGGGAAGCGGCTGTTGCATCAGTATGACGATCACTTCAGCGGTACATCACTGCACTGTACCGATCCCGAGTGGTATGGCACTCCTTTACCACCGATAGATGTGCCGAAAGCAAACATTAGAGCTGGCCGTAATTAACGGAGTTGATGTTTGCCTAGTCAACACAGCCAGTCGCACCAATCAATAACAGAAATTCAGTCGCAGAAAAGGCTCAAACGTGTATTTAATTTGGCACGTTGGATTCACAAGTGAACACGATCACACATCACATCAGATGCAACTCCGTGTTGCGGAACATTAACCAGGCATATGCATGGCATCATATTCATAGACACGAGGGGGATGAATCGTTTCCGACTGCGCGCATGGCACCGTGACGCGCGGAGCAGGAGAAAGACATAACCCTAATAAGTAACTGGTTCAGATTTCGTCGCTTGATCATCATCAGTTCCTGTGTTCCACACTTTTTGTGAGCAGTAAATCAAACGTGTCGGTGATATTTTACGCACCGGAAACTTAAGCAACAAGCGCCCAGCAAAGTTTGTGACAAATTATTGGGGAACAGAGAGAAGCAGCGGGGAGTCATATCCAGGGAGCTAGGATTGTGTTGTTGTGGGCAGAAACTTGTGCGTTACGATTGCGCTACGAGCGGGCGCATTGGAGAACCCAAGTGCCATTGCGCACACAACTTCCTCAGACGCCTCAGGTCGTCTCGGTAGAGCTTGGGGGGTGACGGCCTAACCGTTGGAGATGAATTCACGCCGTACACCCCCGCGAATGTCACAGAAAACCCACTTGGTTGAGCGCCTTTCTTCAGTGACTCCCCCCTCCCCCCCAGAAGCGCGAATGTTATGTTGTAATGAAATTATTGAGGAGCAGAAAGAAGTAGCAGGGTGTCATATCCAGTGAGTAGGGGTGGTGGGGAGCGACAGTTGTGTTGTTGTGCCCACAACGTTTTTTTATATATTCTGTCTCACTGTTAAAATAAACCTACCATTACAATCATAGACCGTTCATTTCTTTGCCAGTGGGCAAACTTACAAAATTGGCAAGGGATCAAATAATTATTTCCTTCACTGTAAGATGAAAAAAGTTTTCTGACATAGAGCTTGGATTTTTTTTTTCATTTTCTAAAATACTGCTACTGCTTTCTAAACCACTATATGTGAACACACGGTGGACATGCATTGTGCAATTTAATATTCCATTTGATCGATGCATTAATTAGTGTGTGATGATAATTTAGTCCTTGTTCTGTGTTACTTTACATGCACCACTGCTGCTAAAGTCACACACTACAACTCCGTGTTTTTTGGGGGATGGGATGGATTTTGTTACTAAATTTACAAGACTAGGATATGGAAAAGTGAAACAATCTTAAATTTTTTGTCATATTCTGGTGGATTCTTTGGATATTTATTATCATAACATTATATTCAACATGCAAGCTTTTTAGCAGCACAGTGAATATTGAAAATCTAGATAAATTTTTTTTTGCAGTGTGAATTCATAAAACTATTATAAATGTACTACATTTACACCACTGCTTTTTCAGTTTTACGGCTTGGGTTTATTGGTAGAACAGAACTGATCTGGGCTCCTGCCACTAAATAATAAATTTTAAAAAAAAACAACAACAACAAAAACAGCAAACCCTTATAGAAACTCATTGTTAAAAATTAACATTCCTAAAAAAAAAAAGTATTTATGTTGACATTACTGCTTTTCTTTCAGTACAAATACACAGAAAATTTGAATGTGTTGATTGTGTCAAAATGATTTTGTTTTGGTAATTACCTGTGTTGTCTATAGACAAAGTTGAGGAGAGTATACGTTGAAGTATAGATCCTCAAAGTCACCAGTCACAACAGTGTTATTCTCTCAGGAACTCATCAAGCCTCCTCTTCAGAGTCGATGGATTTTCAGCAAAATCCAAAACAAAAGGCGTAACTGCCACCTGACACCTGTTTTTTTTTTCCTAACTTCTGTCAGCATAATCGGTTTCTGAGCAAATGTTTTGTTTTATGATCAATTTGGAAAAGCCAAATTTACTCGACCAACATAGTGTGGGAGGGTGAATTTTGTGATTCGGATTAGAGGTAGGGGTAGGTTAGGAACAAGTTGACTGACCGTGAAACAACCAATAATTGGAACTTTCTCAAATTGGCCCAAATCAGAAAGTGGAAGCAGTTGTGACGTGCCAGGAGGTGTCGCACATGTCTCCACTTGACTTCTATAGTAAACTGTGGTATTTACTTTTACAATGTCATACATTAATCAGTATAACACACTTTCAAATGCTGTACATCCACCAGCTATTCATGAGTTCAAACTTAGACTAGTTTTAACCTCAGTGTTTACCTAAATAACTAAATTCAACTGGATTGCAGCACACAACCTGGTTCCTAGGTATAGATTAGCTGTTAATATTTTTAAACCTGGTTGGTGTAACTTGTGTAGCGAAGTGAACCAGCTGAGAAAGCCGACGTCAGGCTCGGGACGCATTGCCTGCGCAGCGGTCGCTGAACATCCCCCCCCCACACACACACACACACACTCAAACAGTTGTTACACCTGAAGATCTCTGCCTGCTCCTTTTTTTTTAATTTTTTTTGTTACCAGACAAAATAACCTGTGTCAGCTTTATTTTCCCCCACAGCTGTCCCTGGCTGCTGGAGATGGCATTTTGCCCCGTTGGATGGCCTTCGAGCGACAGACTAGCAGTCTGGCTGGCCTTGCTTTGGCTGAGGAATGTGGGATATTCCACTTGAAAGTTTCTGTCACTGGCAAGAAATGCACTGCTCACTTTTATCTGCACATATTAAACGTAACGGTCACCAACAAGGACCCCGTATGGTAAGAGGGCAGGAAATCAGTAGACTCTGACTGTGTGACCGGTGCTTCATATTTACAAGGGGATGTCAGTGTTTTACAGTTTATTGCACTGCCACCAAGTGGCCAAAATCTGGCAGTTAGATTTATAGTTTACGGTTAAGCGAGATCCAATCACAAGTAGTCACTGGAGACGCATTTCTGCTGCACGATAACGCTTGGTGTGAACTGCTGTATTTATATCTGGCCACTTGTGATTGGATCACCCAGGATGGATTGTTAATGCCAAGTGTGCCAACCCTCTTGGTTCTCATTGAAACTGCAATCGTGAACAATGAATACTTTATGTGATATGATGTTAAGGGGAAGTGCACAGGACATCATTAACATGCACTGCTTAAACAAAACATGTTACATTACTTTCAAACATGACTTTTAGTTAAAAAAAAAAAAAAATGCACAATCCTAAAACAAATTCTGGAGCAAGAGACTGAAGTAAGATCAGCTATCCGTGAGCTTCAGCCACAAAGTCATTGATAGAGTCTCCGGTAGTATTTCAGGTATCTTAGTAACCACTACTGACTTGTAACTGGATCTCCAGTAACATATCAGCGTGGAGCGAGCTGTTAATGACTGCTTTGAGGATCAGGTTCTGTCCAGCTACAAACATACACTGTTTGCTGGCGGTGCTTCGCTGTACTTACACACAGTCTGGAGGAATTTTTTTGCCCCTTTTAACCTGACAGATGTTTTCCCGGACAATAGACACATTTTGGGACTACTGGTTGCACTCTTTGTTGAGCAATGCCAATTTTTCACTGCAGTGTAAAAACAAAGAAGGACAGAGACTTACTTGATGATGGAGGCTGGACAGAAAGAAACAGCTAATTTCAGCCTAAACATTTTTCATAACCGCATCATTGATGCAGCTGTCTACTGTGCAATGCAGATGGTTAAAGGGGTATTTTTGTGTGCATTTTTGTGGACTTCCATGCACTTAAGTTGATGCTTACAATAACTTTTTTTTACTAAATTAACATTCAATGACACTTTGGATATCTAGTGAGATTCATAACTACATTTCTTTTTTTTTTTTTCCAGAAGAACAGCAGCGCTTTACCTTCCAACATAGAAAAAGATTCAAGTGAAACCGGGGTCTTTTACCTGGATTTGAGTCCCACAGTAACAGGCCATGGATGACCTCCGAGTCAAGCACCCAGATCCATTTAACCAAAATGGCATCATGTCACTTAAAACCCTGGACTTTTACCTGCAACTATTGCTGCTGCTTCACAATGTGATACACAACCAAAGTCTGCGCCAACATTGTCTCATAAGGACAGAAGTTGGCGGGTTTCCCAACTTCACGGCCCAGGCAGGATCCTCTTTCTTTTTTAGGCTCCCCACTCCTACAAACCAAGGACACGTGAAGCAGTACCAGGTGAGCTGAGCTTTACATGAAGATGGAGAAACTGAAATTATTGAGCAGATCTGTCGGCACATTAGTAAAGAAACACTGGCAGTAATTGAATTCTAACTACTAACATCAGCTTTACTTTCCCCCACAGCTGTCCCTGGCTGCTGGAGATGGCATTTTGCCCCGTTGGATGGCCTTCGAGCAACAGACTAGCAGTCTGGCTGGCCTTGCTTTGGCTGAGGAATGTGGGATATTTCGCTTGAAAGTTTCTGTCACTGGCAAGAAATGCACTGCTCACTTTTATCTGCACATCTTAAATGTAACGGTCACCAACAAGGACCCAGTATGGTAAGAGGGCAGGAAATCAGTAGACCCTGACTGCGTGACCGGTGCCCCATGTTTGAAGATGGAGGAATAAAAATGAAACTGTCTGCTGGCACATCTGACAGCAACTTTACAAGGGGATGTCAGTGTTTTACAGTTTATTGCGCTGCCACCAAGTGGCCAGAATGTGGCAGTTAGATTTATAGTTTCATCTGGACATTGTAGATTTCAGAAAATGTCACTCAGGCAGGAGTAAATAGAGCATTTGTTTCCAGCTGCAGATTTGGTGCACGTAGGAGTATTTATAGCAATAGGACTTTGTAGGATTGACACTTAATGTAGAACCATGTCACCCAGTACAACAGTGGGGTTCCCTGATGTGTTTTTAATAGTTTTTGGGAAACAATGAAGCTCTATGTCAAAAAGGATAAGTTGTTTTTGGCCTTTTAATGTGATTTACTGAGGAAATGAAAGAAAATGATGTTGCTTTGTCTCTAATAGGGACACTTTGTCCTGCTCTGAAGGGGAGACGACCATCTGGGCGAACCTTCTTCTTCAAGTGAACCCCGTGACTCTTGATGCCAGCCATCGTATCCGTTTGGTCAGCACCATGGCCGACTACCTGCACCTGCTGCTCAGCTTCGTCTCCCTCTTTACGCAAAGAAAATCCCTCCTACTGAGAGAAAAGCTCAGGGTTTGTGGGCAAGGCAGGCTTGCTGAGAAACAAGATGCCATTGGAGATGTTGCTGAGCTTCTGTGGCCCGTCGGTTGTCTCGAAGAGGAGCGACAGATTGATTTAGCTGAAGTATTGAAGCACAGTATGAAGGCAGGAAGTTTGGCAAATTTACTAGGAGCTCCCATTGTGGGATGGAGGGTGCTATGTGCAGCCGGTGAGGTGCAGCACAAAGTTAAGAGACACTTGCAAATGCCGAAATCTACACCTACTCCTGACATGGTCGTTCCACCTCCAACTCAGGTTCAACAGAGTATGAAACTTTCCCACATACACGCACTTCCTCTAAAACTGGAGCCAAATTACATTCAAAACATACCTTCAGCTTCCCTTTACACTGTAGAACAGACGAATCTCTACCCGTATAGCACCGGGACCAAGCGACAAGCGTTTTCTGACGGTCATCTCAAATGGCTATCGGTTCACAATTCCCAGCAGCAGACTAAGCGAACTGGGCGGCCTGCCTCAGAAACAAAACCTCCTCTTGAAGTGACTGGTTGCATTGAAGAAGTTACATTTTGGACCACAGAATTATCTCCGTCACCCTTTCTGCCTGAACATTTGTCAACGGTCGGACACTCGGGTCACACCGCGTCCGACATCGACAGCTGTTACACCAAAGTTCTCTCAACGCTGCGCCCATCATGTCGACCACACAGTAATTACCCTTCACCGCCACCGACCCCGGCCTCTCACGGGGTCACTTCCACGCTGACACGCGAGGCCGTCGGCGGAGACTCGCTCGCCACTTGTCTGACCTCACGACGTCGCCAGAAGGAAAACCCCGTCTGGAGTGAATCGTTAACAGCCAACCACACTGACTCAGAGAGGCACTCCGCGCTGAGCTCATGGGGTACGTCTGCTGCCCCTGACTTTAATATGACTGTATGGGATTGTTCTTGGTGCTTAGTCATTCAGATCATATGTTATAATGACTTGACCTTGTTTGAAAGAACAGCTGAATGAATGGATGAATGAAAGGAACATATACGTCATATACGTATATGTTCCTTTCATTCATCCGTTGAGCTCCATCCTGTAGTCAGGGGAAGATGATGGGCATGAAAAACAAATGACTGTTAAGAGTTGTGAGTTATGTTGAGGATCATATGCAGAAATACAGAACATAGAATTATGAGTCCAGTAAATGTAAACAGACGATTTATTAAAACCTTTATTAACTGACTTTTTTTGGCCTCTTTGGTGCAACAAGACACCGACACTCACATTTTAAGTCGCTATAGCACACTGTGAATTGTTACTTTGTTCTATTTTAATTACTGTCATTGAGTTAAAGGAAAATCCAAACAGTAATTGAATAAAATTATTATAAAAGTTAAATCTAGGAAATAACATTAACCAGCCAATTTCCTAAATTATAAAGGTTTATCTTGTTTAATTTGTTATTGAACACTATTTTTAGGCTACCTAAACGAGCTGTTGGGTAGCCATCTTGGTTCAGGATATGAACTGGAAGTCTATCTGTTTTTTCATTTTACTGTAATACTGCGGCTCATCTTCCATTTAGTGCTCAGCAGTTGTTGTTTTTTATGAAAACGGCTGCCTCCGACTAGAAATCATACTGATGAGAGCAGCGAGAGTGATACAAAATTGAATTGTTCCAAAAAGTTTGTGAGTTGAGTGTTAAGCGTGAGGTTTGTCACCATGATCAACCCATTTCACAAGCACCCAATCAATTGTTTATGTAAAAACTGACCGTAGAAACTTAAACCTTGGCGGTTGACTACGATGAAAACTTGTCTTTTTTGTTGGTGGGAAACCAATTAAGTGCATCTCCTCTCTCGTAGGTCACTCTGTCGACAATCAAGAGCCTACTAAAGACCACAACTCTGCGACTGAGATTCATAATGACGTCCTTCTACCGAGCTCCGCATCAAAGACAATACAGTCACTGCCGTCATCGAACAAGATACCATCCACTCAGCTGTTTTCAGATGTGTCACCGTCCTTAATGTGGGAGCAGTTATCAGGAACTCAGCGGTCTGATACAATCCAACGTCTGTCCGCAGCTCCATCTGGAATGAGTCGGGATGTGATGTCTCAGCTAAATGTAACTAATCAGGACGTGTCATCGGCAGCATTAATGGGTCAGCTGAAAGTGTCTGGACAAACTGACCTGGAGGCGTCACTTTCACCGACCTTCCTGAACGGTCTGGAGCCCTCCGTGACAACACTTACACCAGCTTTACCCTCAAAGCTTGCCGTCTTTAGCGGACAGCATGAGACACTTGATGTCACAAATTCAGTTTTTACTGTACAGTCTCTTCAAGTATCATCATTTATGATACAACGACAGCAAACATTTCCCACAACTTCATTTCCTGACATCATTGCTGCTTCTTTGCAGCAGAAGCTTGAAGGCCTGAACTCAAGCACTGAAGTATGTTTGAATCAAAATGGACAAACACAGACTTCTAGTTTAGAAATTGAATCAGTTTCAATATTACCAACACATCTGTCTTGGGCTTTGTCAATAAACCCTTGTTCATCAAACCCTCCTCAAATCGTTTCAGACCCAACAATGTTCAAAGAACTATCTGTTACTGAAAAACTACCTTTCAAATCCAGCAGTGGGAATTCACAAGTGAAGCCATCACTGGAACAAAGTCTTATCCAGACACAGCAGCTCCAGATGTTTTCCCACATATCCTCAGTCGCTAAAAAGACAACATGTTTAGATATGATACTCCTGACTGTGATTCCCCCAGTCCTAAAAACTGGTGTGACTGAACCACTGTCTGTATTCTGGACTACCACGGCAGCGTTCGAGGGACATTGTGATCCAACTGCTCCCTCTACTGTTCAGAAACCACACGGTGCATCCTCCAGTCAACAAATCCTCAGTCTGGAGCCTTCTTTCCCGCTGTGTGGCATATCTGTGGCACAGTCTGTAAGTGGTTGTACTCCACTGATAAAAAGTACCACAATGGAGCATGCTCTGAACTTTTTGACCAGGTTTTCACATGACAACAAGTATCCAACTGATTTTAATACTTCTGTGATGTTTGATTCAAGCAGACAGTTTTTTTCAGCCGAGACTCTGGTGGAATCTCTTTCATCACGCAAAACCAACCTCCCCTCAGGACATGTTTTAGAAGAACATACTCCTCGAAAACATACTCAGTTGGTGTCGACAGAGAACCTGCAGACTCGCATGTCAACCTCATTGCCAACATCATTACAGGCTGAAGGCCTTTCCTCATATCGAAGACAGAGCTCAGTCCAGCCACCACGGCCATCAGCTTCCATCTCTAGTAAGTACCAGTCGTCTGTGCCATTGAGCAAGGCGCTTTGATCTCTGTGGCGGCAGTTGAAGTGGTTGAGCTAGAGTGGCAGCAGTAAACTTTACCTTTGTCACCTATTGGAATTAATATATAGTTAGGCTGACACACACCTGCGAAGTGCGTGAGCCTTTTATTCCGATAGCTTGATTTTAAGAAAATGCAAACATGTTCAGGCTTATATTACAGAGAAAAGTATCAAATTGTCGCATTTGAGAAGCAGGAAGCAGCAAATGTTCGTCGTTTTTGCTGTAAGAAATTACTAAACGGATGACTGGATTATCAAAATAGTTGCAGTTCTATATATAAATACTTTTTTTGGTTCGATTATCCAATAGAGCTTTAAAAAAAAGGTACTAACAAAATAGAAACCTTTTAAAATATTGCTTTATAGCGCTAATAATGGTCTAAATCTCCACAAGGCACCTTTAATATGATTTCTGTATTGGATCCATTACATTTATCAAATCTGTATTGTTTATTTACAGACATGTTTATTCAAAATGTCTACGCAATCATTTTTCTGTACATTCCAGGTTCCCTGAATCTCCCACCCAAAGTGTTACAGTCTATTCCAACACTTACAGCCACAGTCGGCTTCCCCTTCCACTTCTCAGTCCCACCTAAAACCTTTGTGAATCCAGAGGACGGCGAGGCGCCCGCTCTGTCCCTGGAGATGCAGCTGATTGAAGGCCCTCCCGTCAGCGTGGGCACCTGGTTGGCTCTGGACGGTTTGGAGCTTCATGGTGTCCCTCTGGAATTGGACCTGCAGTTTGCTCCTCAGGATCTCCTCCTGGTGGCCTGGGACACTCGGGGCCTGAGCACCAGACTACCGCTGACCCTGGATCTGCACCAAAGCCCTCTCGACCCTTGCCACGTTTTCACCCTGACAGCCCGACGCAGCCTCTACTCCATCCTCCGTCACCGCCACAGGGTAGAGCTGCTGTTGAGAAAACTCTCCAGCTTCTTCAACAGCTCCAGCAGCCACCATCTCGCCGTTGTTTCCATGACGCCTGGCTCCACCGTGGTGTCTTGGTACAACTACAGCCTGTGTGAAACGGGCCAGACTAGAACAACACAGTGCCACGTTGACCAAGTGCGCAGTATGTGGTCGGCAATGAGCTCTGCAGGTGGATCAGTCAACCCAGCTTTCAGAGAAGCAATGCTTCCCGAGTTCACCATCACCAAAGTTGGATCAGTGAGATTCAGACGTGACTGTTACCCCACACCCAGCAGCTCTACCCCTGCTCTCCACACTCCTCTGAATCCACATGTAGGCACCAATACTTCCCTCAGTCCCGCCTCTCCCTCCTGTGTCTCTACATCTCCAGCTGGCGCTGCCATGGACTCGTATCAGTGGATGGCCGGCATGTTGACGGCCCTCCTCGTTGTCTGTCTTCTCATCCTGATCGTCCTCCTCGTTGCCGCAGTCCTCTACTTCTGCAGAGGTCACGGAAGGTCAAGAACAGTTGCCATTTGGCCCGCAGGCCGGGTGCTCTCGGTTCGAAGCAGAGATTTGACGGCCATAAGACCGAGGCGGCCGCCACGACTCCAACCTGAGCTACCTCCGCCACCGCTGAGACTGTGGATCAGCCTGTCGCATGACGACGACGACTGGAAACCTCCAGCAGATTATAAACGGGAAAGAAAAACTCTTGACAAGACACTGCAGCCACGTCCTCTGCAGTGACTTTTCAAGAGCATAGACGAGGAAACAAACTTGATTTGTGATGCGGAACAACCAAACCTCATAAGCACAGTCCCTCTGAAGTAAACAGGGTTCATTCAGGAATAGTAAACACTGTTCTTCTAGTTTTATGAACAAGCTATTCTTACTTTGAATGATCTTACAATAACTACTATTTTACCACTCAATAGCTGTCTGCTACTGTCAATAAAAAAATAAAAAAATTACACTTCTAAAGGTGGGTAAATGGAGGCACGGTGCTGAAAATAATCCAAATAAATACATCATAATGAAATTATGACAAAAATGAATCGTGAAAAATGTCAAATAATACATTTTTAAACCTCAAATCAAAGCAGTGATATGATTGGCTGCAGCTTTGGTCTGAATGTACAGCGAGCCAATCACATGACTGCCTCTTCTGCTGAAATGAATATTTGCTGCGACAAATTATATTGTACATATTTTGGATAATTTCACAATTTCATGAATATATATTTGGTGTAATATGTATAATTCATATGTTCACTTGTTTCATAATGTCATATCTCACTGAAGACTCTGTTGATAATAAGTTTATGACACGATATCAGAATTCACAATTTCTTTACATAAAGCCAACAGCAATGTTCTCTAATGACAGTGTTTATTGTGTTACACAATATGTGAACAGCATATCTACAAAATCATGGGTAAAAAAAAAATTATAAATTCCTTGTTAAGAGTTCACCGTGTACTTTGCTTCATGTCCTCCTTGTGGGAGTATCAGGTGAGACCCGAGTCTGAAAAACACTGTGGTCCACAATCTCATTCTGGTAAAAGGTGACGTAATGGATCTGTGAAAACATCATCTGGTGGCCTTCCCGTTCTCATGAACATCCATCCTGTAAAACAGGTCAAAATGTCAAGTTTTAGCTGGGATACAAAAAATATACGTATTTTACCAGCTTGTATGTGTTCTTCTGTGTGAAGCAATCAGGATACATTAATTGTGGGTTGAGTATTTACACCCATAAAGAGACGGACAATACATTTTTTTCCATTCCTCACCCATTCTCTTCTTTTAAGGACTGGTACAGCTCGAACTTGTTGTCCACAGAGCTCACTCTTCCAACAAACTCCTGATGCTTCCTGGAGTTGGCTGCAGTGATCCGGTTGGTCCACATGGTGAGGAGCGAGACAGGACCTGCAGAGACAAGAAGACAGAATAAAACAGAGTAAAATACACTGAACGCATTCTGTTATAAAAAAAAAAGGCTTCAGAAGGCATTTTCAGACTGATTCAAGTATTTTGTCTTGCTTTAGACAGCAGTGTTATTTATAATGAGTTATATTTACATACTGCTGGGAAGTACTAACAAAATATTTGTCAAATTCATGTCCTTAATGAATAATAGCAAGTCTTAAGATGTGCCCTGGTTTTCCTTTCATACATGTTATATATATAAAAAATAAAAAAAAGTCTAATTGATTCTGTGAACAGTAAAAAAGTTTCATGCTCAGAGGTGACAGCAATTCAGAAACGTTTAATCACTGATGTCCATCTTTGTTACAAAATAACAAAAACAAAACACAGAGTGGGCAACAAGCCAACAGGTGAAGTCTGTCCTCATCTGGTTTGTCAATGATTTCTCCGATTTTCTTATTTCTACTCTGAACAGAGACGAGATGATGCACCTTTCGCTCTCTCTGGAGGCTGGACCTCCTCTGTGCTCAGGCGAGGCTTCTTGTTGAGCGGCTCCGGTGAGTCCGGCGAATCCTTGATCACCTCCGACTCCTGATCTTCTTTGTCCAGCAGACCCTTTAGCCTTCAGGACAGAGTGGCAGGAGGGAACACAAGATCACTTCTGTCAGTAAACTGAAGTAAGACCATCTTTTCTGTCCGTGTTGTAACTACGTGAAAGCTGAAATATTCGATTCTCTGTAATGGCAGAAATCGGGACATGACGGCAGGAACTTTTCCTAACACTTCTGATAATTATCACATAAACAAACTACAGACACAACAGACCTTTCCGACTCCTGCCAACTTTTGTCTTCAGTCTCCTTGCTGCCATTTTTCTCCGTCCTGTCCTCCCTGTCCTCTCTCTTCCTCCCCCTCTTCTTTCTCTCCTCCTCCTCTGGAGGTTTGCTGCGGCAGGCGACGATGCAGTCCAGAACTCGCTGGTGTCGGTCGGTGGCTCCGGCGTGAGTTTTTACTAAAGTTTCCAGCTCGTTCCACATTATTCGGTACTGCTCATCCCTAGAGACAACGGAGATGCAGGGGAACATTAGAAACTCTGCTGTTTACTTTCTGAAATTCTGTCGTTGCTGGTAAGCACGGGATGGGGTATGTTTTTAGGAAAAGCTCTCGGATCTGAAGAAATACCTCTTGGGGCCTTTGCCTCTGGATCCCACTGTGGAAATGGGGAGTGGGTCGTTCTTCCTCTCCATGTCTACCAGGTTGTAGACGGTCTTCTGGCAGGTTAGAACGTCCTCCTCAGTCAGAGTCTCTTTGACTATCAGGTTCGCCAGAGGAACCACCTAATGGAGGGAAACAAGAACACACAGACACAGAAATGTGAAGCTGAATAATGTCGAACGCAGAGGAAACTTCACTTGTGGGACTAAAATCTTTAGAGGAAATAAAAATGAGAAATAATCCATTTGAGCTACGCTATCTCTGGATGGTACTCACCGCCTGCATGTTGAAGATGGTGGTTTGGGAAATGATCATTGGCCAGTATCGGGTGTGACGTTCCAGCTGAGCTTTGGCCCTCTCAGCTGGTAGCTTCCCTGAAGGATCATGGGAAGATTCTGAAACAGGAGTCAGACGATTCTCCCTCATAAATTCACCAAAATCCTGTGGAGACAAATAAAAAAAAATTAAGTTACAATCAGAATAATGATTGCTGCTTATTTCCTCACAGCTGATGTGATTTGAACGCACTGTGATCCGGTAGTCCGTCACTCGTCCTCCGCAGCCCTCGCTGATGGAGGGCGGGTCCTCTAACGTGGAGCGGTTGCTGTTGAGGACATGCAGGAAGATCTCACCTCCGTGGCTGCTGAGCATGTGGCTGATGACCTTTGAACCCAACTTCCTCGGCTGCTCCAGCAGCACCGATCGACCTGTTGTTAGTCGATGAGAGAGGTAATCAATTAACTACTCAAACGCTTGGTCTGCATATCAATATAGAGCATTAAAATACTCAAGTTATACAGTAAAATCCAACTTCTAACAAATGTTTGATGTCTAAATGTCATTCAGTATGACAGTAAAAACAGAAGAAAGACTGGACTGGATAAATTAGGAAACAAACAGATTTTTTTTTTTTAAAAAGTTTATCCTGCTCACCGTTCAGGAGAAAGTTTGTCAAACATGACGAGGGACGACTGTTGACGTCTGTGGGAGAGATGCGATAGGCACCAGTGCAGTAATGCAGCTCTGAGGTGGGAAAAAAAACCCAAACACAAATAGAATAATGTTAACTACAAATCAGGCATTTTTAACTGCAGCCGTGTCAGACAGTTTGTGATACTACTTGAGTAATGCCTCCTTCATGGATGTGTAGTGCAATACAAACCGTCTTCTCTTAAATTACAACAACTTCAAAACATGACACCTGGAGGAGGTTTTTGGTCACAAAATATATAATGACATATTTAACGTTTGAAGAAAAAAAAAAACCACTCACCTACCATGGCATCGGGCTAATCTTTAAATATGTAACACCAAAAGTTGGAACTATTTCCTCTACCCGGTGTTTAAAAGTCGAAAACCTTTCTAAATTAAATAAAAGAAGTGGAGCCAACTGTGCCCACCTATGCTGTTGCTTCGTGGCGTGCACCATTTCAGTGTAACCGTCTCTTTGAGCCCATTTTCTCGAGTGCTGGTGCCAGCCATATGCAAATCTCCTGCACAACACAAACACAACATATGAATTGTTAACGATACATTTATGAATTTCAAATAACCAGCATACATAAAATCATCACGGATGTTTATATGTTATAATGTAAACAACGAAAGCTTCTCTGAGCCCAATTCAACATTTTGGTTAATAAGAGTTCATATTCTAAAACTACCGTTGTTATGCAGATGTTTTTGGAGTTCTTGACAACCAATAAAACAGAAACCTAAACCGTCATTTTGATTATGAACATGAGTACCCACCACTTTTAAAGAACTCCAGGTGAGCGTCTCTGTGATGCAGGAGCTCCACGTCATAATTGGCTGATGTGTTGGCATGCTGCTCTTCCTGTCCATCCGCAGAGACAATAACAGACATCAATCAGCTTCAAGTCAGATCGTAAAAATGTGCAAACACCCACATACACGCATGTAGGCACAAACACACATTAACACTGCTGATTTCATGTTCCAAAGGGTAAATGACAATGGACAAAGTAAAAGGAAAATGTTGGCTTGCTCTGGGCCTCAAGAATGTTTTCTCCTCTTTACATCAGAGACCAGTGTTTCATGTAAATGTGCTTTAACTCTCACAGTACAGAGCTTCTACCGAGTCTGAGAAAATACAGCTTTTTAAACAAATATATTTGACCTCAAGCCTGAAAAAGGGGCCTGGCACCCACTGCTCTGAATGTGACAACCTTGCACACTTAAAGTGGCAGTACGGGAATAACGAGGCGGAGTCAATCACACATTTAAGGGATGGTCATGTTTAAAAACTAGTTATCAAGACAGCACAATGGACCACAGCGAGACACTAAATGGAGGGTGTTTGTCATGGGAAGACAAGGAATTAAAGGGGAAGACAGAGACCAGGGGGTAGTTTGGATAACTTTAAAAGGTGTACACACCTAACAGACACTGACAGTATTTAATAATTCAGAGGCAACGCTGGTCGCAGATGTTCTGACATAAAAACTGTTGAATGTAATGCATGCAGTGTTTATTTTATTGTTTGCGTAAATATAATCTCTAAACAATCCAAGCAGATATTATCACAGCAATTTAAATTCTGTTAAAATCATATGTTAATTCAATGTCGCTATTAGATTATATTTGGAAAAAAAAAAAAAAAAAAAAAAGAAGCCAATTCCTGCTGTGCAAGTTTGAAAAACTTTTAGTCCAAACTGCATTCTCTGCGTGTCCCCATGAGACCAGCGTTGCCTGTTCTTTACTTGAGCCTCGCCACCCAAATCAATTTATGATAACTGTTGAGCAACAGCGGAGCTGGAAACATACACACTACATGGTGTAAAAGTAAACTCTGCCCCTTCCTCAGTTTGATGTGTGTGTGATCAGAGTACTAACCTGTTCGCAAACATTTAATGTGGGCTAGCAAAACAGAAAATACAGCATGAAACCAGCAGCAGGTTCACAGTCATATCAACATGCAGATGAGATCAACAAAAAGATGGAGAGTTGAATGAGGTATTTTAGTGGAGGAAGGGCTCACGCTTAAAGATTAAGCAAGCAAAAGGAAATGAGAACGTAACATAAAAGTAAGCAATCAATTAAAAAAAAATTTAAAAAAATAAAAGCGTGAGCGGTGCACTGCATTCTGAGCATGACAAAACTTTTATACTAGCAGCAGGAAAAAAACAAACATGTAAAAGTTTATGTGGGTTAACATTTTGGCAAGCGATGTGCAAGACCTGACAAAAAGCAGGAGGAAGACGTTCTTTACCTTCATGGGGATGTTTGTTATGGTGGTGGAGGCCAGGTCAAAGTGCTGCTGGACCAAAATGTTGAGTTTGGTGGCAAGGTGCCTCCCAGCACGAACGCTGTGAACCTCACTGGTGAGCAGAGGAGAGACCTGAGACAGGAATAGAGGGACACGGTGAGGAATAACAGCCAGGACAGGATTTTGATTAAACGGACCTCCGGGCTCCTCACCCACCTCTTTCTTGGGTCGGTCGGACACCAGCGTGTCCTCGCCCTGTGGGTAGATGTGAATCAGGACCAGCTCACACTGCTGGATGACCATCAGCCTAAAATCCACAACAATAAAATAAAAGAATGTCACATGTTATTGATCGAAACAGAATTTAAGCCCAGTTTAATGTCAGATAATTGATTTGAAAAAGTCAGTGGGACATTTCTTTGCGTGTCATCTTTTACTGACCGGTCTGAGCTTCCTGCCAGCTTGTTTTGTTCTAAAATGGTTTCCTGGATGCAGTCTTCCAACATGCGCACATGAGTATCACTGTACGAGGAAACACAAAAAGGCCCGTGTTAAATAATGTCCTTTAAATGAGGGCATACACACACACAAGCAGAGTGAGGACACATGGCTGCACACAGCCACATGTTTATGTACCGTCGATGAAAAAAAAGAGAATTTTACACTTTATGTAATTTTGTATGAAATTCTGCTGTTCTTCTCTGCTTCCTATCCCCGTGAGCTCTGAAACTGTGTCTCAATCTTCAAAACTCCAGTAGGGAGGAGAGTGTAATTATTGTCCTACATTAGCTTACAGGCGTAACCCAAATTGTACAATGTTTCCAGTGCAATCTGATTTGCTGTGACACTGTAAGACACTGATTCAACCCCAGCGTGACGTGTTTCGTCATTTTTCTAATCTTCTCCATAAACGAGTGCAGTGAACAAAAGATTCAAACAAGAATCTGCAACATTTGGTCGATGTCAACTGTGGTCATTGACGGCGTTTACCTTTTCGCATTGGTTAAACAGATAATTCGGCCTCTATTGGCAACTCTCTCCGCTGTGTCCATCAGAGCGGTGCGTCTCTCGTGCTGCAACTCTGTGATTTTGCACAACGACTCCACCGCAGCAACCAGGCCGTGCAAGATGCTGCAACACTCTGGGTCCTCGCGCGGGTTTGGTGGGCCAACAGCTGCCAGAGCTGACATGAGCTGCAATGAGAAAGAGAACAATGCTTAATGAAATAAACAAGTCAAATTCTGAAGCAGACTTCTGCAAAAACGTGGCCACAGTTGCTGCGTTTCTCCAGAATGTGACAAACGGAAATGAGCTGGTTTATAGAGTTTACCTCATGAGTGCTCTGGTCTTCTCGCCGCCAGCTATTCAATATGTGGAACTCCGAATCACTCACAAGGTAATTCACCTGGAAAACAAAGACGATGTCACAGGTCAACAACTTCTAGTCTTTTTTTTTTTTTTTTTTTTTACATCACTTCACTGAAACCAGCGGTGGAAAAACAGCTTGAGCGGAAGCATTTCATCCCGAGTTTAAAAATATTAAAAATCAAAATTGAAGAAGGCTAACCAGTTTGTCCTTTGGATAAATATCGTAGAGGATCCGGCAGTACTCCATGGAGCACTCCACAGCACAGGTCCACAGGGACTTGGACACGGGGGCCAAAGGGATGACCCCTTGAGCTCGGCTCTTTGTCAGCACGTCACACTCCACTTGCTGACGGCTGGACTCTGCCATGTAGGGACAGTGGTCCACTACAAACACCGTCTTGTGTGCCACTGAGAACATCCTCATTTTTTAAGTCTATAGTGAGCGCCGATCTGTAAAAAAAAAAATAGTAGAAAAGTGGTGCGACGTTAATCTCCGGGTACATTCTTCTTCTTCTTCTGTTTTCAGTTGCTGTTTCTTGTAAACTGAAATCTTCTGTTCCTCCGTCATAATCAGGGATGTAGCAGAGCGTTAACACACTATAATTATTATAATTATTCACATTTCTCCGTGTTCTTCTCAGGGAATATGTAGTTTGTCAGGATTTGGGTCAACATTAATTTTTTGTGAAACTATACAAGCGATCCAAAACTATGATATTTATAACTGTAATAAGTTTAGATATATTTTCCAAATGTTTTAGAAAACTTTACAGTTACATTTGTCAAAAAATGATTTGAAATTTGCATTTTTTTTTAAACTTTAAAACGTGAAATAAGAGCATCTAAATCTTCCACAAACGTCGGTAAAAGGCTGCAAAAAAGGGGTTAAATAATATGCATACAAGATAAATATGACAACATAAATCCTGTGTGTGTGTACGACACGTGATTTTATAAACAGATCTTAAGTGTATTGTATTAAAGACGTGTGACAGGTGTCACCTTCAGGTTCGGTCAATTTTCCCACTTCCGTTTTACAACTGCAGCGATAACCGATCGGCAAGCAAGAATCATCATTTGACGTGTTTTCTGGTGGTCGATGCACATGAATGACCACGTTTCATGTTGTTCAGTAAATCTTAACTCACCTGCAGAGAGAAAAAAAGAAAAAAAAACGTGTCAGTCGGGAAATAATATGAAGAGCTTTAAAAAAAAAAAAAAAAAAAAAAAAAACGGACGACGCCCAAAAGTTCTGGTTGTTAAACTTTCTCTGGTGAGCGTCCTAATCGGTCTCAGGTCATCTTCCTCACCGCTAACTCCGGGTCGTCAGTGAGCCGACATCGCACGACCTCCTAAAAGGAGCATGTCACCACCGACCACCGCGTAAGCTCGTTAGCCGACACTAGCCGGAACCGTTTATCCGCTGATTCACCTTTTATCTTCGGCGGTGGAGACGTTTACGCATGGTGGCGTTTGCGTAACGCTCGGCTGAATGTCTTCTATTCAACTCGCGTCCGAAACGATCGTTAAACTAACTATTTACACGCACTCGGAAAGGCGGGCACAAACAATACATTTCTAGCCGCCGCAAGCTAGCGGGTTTGTTATTGGCGGAAATGTGTCCGAACGCGGTCCGTCCTCATTTTCCTTCCCCGAGCGGATGAGCGGGACAGATAAATCGTTCCTACCACGTCTGACGTCAGCGTCTTGTACGGCGACAATGTTTGCAAGGGTCGGAAAGATCTACATGTCCCCACACGAGCACCTTACGGTGAAAACTTTAAAATGTAAAGTTTAAATACAGATTTGGTATTTTACAGACCTACTCTGTCTCCACACAACAATAGTGTGTTTTACTCGGGGCGACATTAACGCTTAAATCAAATTCTCTGCCGCAGTAACTTTGGAAACTTCCCGTGGAGATTGTATATACAGTGGTGTGAAAAAGTGTTTGCCCCCTCCTGTTAAAACATAACTTAACTGTGGTTTATCACACCCGAGTTCGATTTCTGTAGCCACACCCAGGCCTGATTACTGTCACACCTGTTCTCAATCAAGAAATCACTTAAATAGGACCTGCCTGGCAAAGTGAAGTAGACCGAAAGATCCTCAAAAGCTCGACATCATGCCGAGATCCAAAGAAATTCAGGAACAAATGAGAAAGAAAGTAATTGAGATCTATCAGTCTGGAAAAGGTTATAAAGCCATTTCTAAAGCTTTGGGACTCCAGAGAACCACAGTGAGAGCCATTATCCACAAATGGAGAAAACATGGAACAGCGGTGAACAGGAGTGGCCGGCCGACCAAAATTACCCCAAGAGAGCAGCGACGACTCATCCGAGAGGTCACAAAAGACCCCACGACAACATCCAAAGAACTGCAGGCCTCACTTATCTCAGTTAAGGTCAGTGTTCATGACTCCACCATAAGAAAGAGACTCGGCAAAAATGGCTGCATGGCAGTTCCAAGACCAAAACCACCGCTGAGCAAAAAGAACATTAAGACTCGTCTCATTTTGGCCAGGAAACATCTTGATGATCCCCAAGACTTTTGGGGAAATACTCTGTGGACTGACGAGACAAAAGTTGAACTTTTTGGAAGGTGTGTGTCCCGGTACATCTGGCGTAAAAGTAACATCGTATTTCAGAACAAGAACATCATACCAACAGTAAAATATGGTGGTGGTAGTGTGATGGTCTGGGGCTGTTTTGCTGCTTCAGGACCTGGAAGACTTGCTGTGATAAATGGAACCATGAATTCTACTGTCTACCAAAACATCCTGAAGGAGAACGTCCGGCCGTCTGTTCGTGACCTCAAGCTGAAGCCAACTTGGGTTCTGCAGCAGGACAATGATCCAAAACACACCAGCAAGTCCACCTCTGAATGGCTGAAGAAAAACAAAATGAAGACTTTGGAGTGGCCGAGTCAAAGTCCTGACCTGAATCCTACTGAGATGCTGTGGCATGACCTTAAAGAGGAGGTTGGTGCTGGAAAACCCTCCAATGTGGCTGAATTACAACAACTCTGCAAAGATGAGTCGGCCAAAATTCATCCACAGCTGTAAAAGACTCATTGGAAGTTATCGCAAACGCTTGATTGCAGTTGTTGCTGCTGAGGGTGGCCCAACCAGTTATTAGGTTTAGGGGGCAAACACTTTTTCACACAGGGTCATGTGGGTTTGGATTTTTTTTTCTCCCTTAATAATAAAAACCTTCATTTAAAAACTGCATTTTGTGTTTACTTGTGTTATCTTTGACTAATATTTAAATTTGTTTGATGATCTGAAACATTTAAGTGTGACAAACATGCAACGAAATCAGAAACACTTTTTCACACCACTATCGGGTGTCTTCAATGTTTTTCAGGCAAAGGACCCCCAAACTGATGGAGCAAGGACCACCTATATATATATATATTGTATACAATTGTGTTTTATATTAAACTGGAGGAGTGATGAGGCTTGAAGGGACAGATCCAGGCTAGTCTCGCGCTGAGTGAACCGGTGTCCAGCTTGAGAGAGCTCCTGTGTGTCGCTGAATGTGTGCATTTCTGACTGAAAGATAACATCTGCCTCCATTTATCCATTCACTATCTGCACAGGCTGATGGAGGGGACAGGAAGGGAGAGAGAGAGAGAAAAAGGGGGTGAGTGTTTGGGGAAAGAGAATATTGTTGGATTCACGTTAATGTGTATTTAAAGACATTTAAATTTGTGGGGAAAAAAAAACATTTGGGAAAAATTGTCTAATCAACCAAAAAAAAAAAAATCCACGGACCCCCTGCAGTACCTCCGCGGACTCCCTCGGGGTCGCGGATCCCCTGTTGAAGACCTCTGGTATGTACAGTATCTTCGAGGTAGTAAACAGGCTGCAGGACAGGTGAATAAAATTTAAGAAGTAGCGAGCTCAACCCGCTGTTGGGCACGAAACACGTCAACCTAGAAGTCACTTAATCCGAACTTAAAGAAGTGAGATAGTCTTTCACGTATTAATTTATGTTTGCGTATTTACGTTATTTTAGTGTTTTAACAGCGAGTTCCCTCTAACTCCTTTCTGCATGAAGGAAGCTACAGTGGGTGTAACTTGACTCGTCAAACATCGACACCTCTCCTCCTCCTCCTCTTCCTCTTCCTCCTCCTTCTCCTCCGCCGCCCCCAACCCCACCCTCTCAAGTCACAACTTGACCAAACTTTATATGGCTGAAACCATGTTGAGAAATAAAGCAGGAATGTACGGAGGCCGGGGCTGCGCTTTAAAACCACTGTAAAACAAAAAAAACAACAACTGCGGGCTGCTGTCAAAAGTTTTTACTTTTGGTGATGTGACTGGAACCTACGACGAGGACTATGGCCGAAAACTACATCCACGAGATGGAGTCTCTGTCCGACGCGGAGGAGCTGGCGGGTGGTGCGGAGTTGGGCATGATAGACGAGGAAGTTGGTGAGAGCTGCTTTGTCTATTTGTAACAGATGTGTTGTCTTGGTGCGCGCGTTTTGTCTGGGTTTGAACCCAGATTTCCCTCTCGTACTGTCCACCAGATTGTAAAACCATATGACGTCTGGGAAACCCCCCCCCCCCCCCCAACCCCATCTTCTCATCCATTAGTACTCTTGAGAGGACACTTTTTGTAACCTCTTAAAGATAACTCCCTTCATTGTGGTTATTTTCTGCAATTAACTTTAGTGTTGTCACCTCTGAAGTGTAGACGGGGTTTCAAACCATGCACACATGGCTCTGCCTCTCACTACTGCATCTGTAAGATATAAGAAGATAGATTAGAAATATTAGTTCATCACCAGTTAAATAACCCCACCCCGCCAAAAAAAAAAAAAAAAATAGCTCAAACCCCTTTATCTGCAACCGTGACTCCTCCAACAGGTTACAGATGGAAGTGATTGCGGATCTCCACACTCTATTGTTATTTAAATGTTTTACATTCCTTACATGAGGAGCTGAAACTGTTAACTTTATTGTTGAATTGAATTTGCTTGTCTCTCGAAGTAGATGTGAATATAGACCGTGTTGGAAGTCCACAGTTGCAGTACATACTTGTTGCCCTGTCAAAGCTGGGGGAGATTTCTCAATCTTGTGTCTGTCTTGTCTGGAGTGGAACGTGTTATTTATTTATTTATTTTTTAACTCAGCCCACTGAGGGACAATTGGTCCTTTTGGTTTACTCTAATAGCTGTTGTCAGTGATATAGAAAAGACCCTAACCACGTGGAGATGACCGCAGGCTTTTACGTGGAATCAAAAAGGGCATGGCAAAGTGCACTCTGGTTTGTCATGACTTATTAATGAGCTTGTAGTCCTCAGTTCTCTGCAATTATTACTTTAATAGGTTGTTGTTGCTTCACAACGTTCACAATTAACACATTATGGTGATTCAGGAGGTCTCATTTAATGGTGTTGGCGAGGATCTGTTCACCCATGTCACTGAACCACTCCTGTAAATGACATCATCAGCTGGAAGCATTTTGTAGTGAAAATGGATACTGATCTTTATTTCACATGCAAAATATAAAAATTACAGTCACTAACTGCTGATACTGAAGAAAGATCTTAGAGCGCACTCTGTTCCAGGAGAAGACTCATTTTCTGCCAAATGTTGGGTAATTCCCCAATGTTTGATATACAAAAGCATTTCCTGTGACTGTCAAGACGATGAGACAGAGACTTAGACTTGAGTCTTTAGTGTTAACATGCTAGGTCAAATATTCATGCACCTTAATGTTGCCAAAAAGCTGTTTCTGATAAAGAATGATGCTTTATTTTTCTTGTTTGTTAGGCCTGTCTCTATGATGTTGTGCGTTGATATGGATGATGTACTCTCGAGAGGAAGTTGGTGCTGGGTTTGGTGGACTGTGGCAAGATCTTTTTTTGCAGACAACAAGTGACTGACTCACTGTGTCGTAATGGTGTTTCTTTTCAAAGTCAGGCTGACAGATTCTGGGCACTTTAATGCAATATCTATTACTTTACTTCAAATTGAATGTGCTGAATGAAGAACAGAGAATAAATAACAAAACAAAAAATGTGTAACTGTCCAGCTAGTCACCGTCTAGATTTCATATCATGTCATAATACTGACTTTCCAATGAGTTTTGTTTGAGTGTAAACTGTGAGGCTGCCTGGAGACTTTTGTCAAAAGGAAAGTCTTATTTGATGAGCAGTGATTCCACAGCTAGTTTCCCAGCGTGTTACTATGGCCAGTGTTTTGAAAACAACATCTGTATTCAGTTAGCTTTCTTAAAGTGTTCCATTGTATCTGGAAAGATTACAGGACTTTCCATACCGGATGTTGTGTGATCCGTTTTGTAAAGACACAAAACAGCTATGAGGCATATAATGGAGCATACAGCATTTGACTGTGTTTAGTTTGTTTATTTCAGGTTTGACACAGTCAGAGGTGTGGATGCTGTACGTAGAGTAACTGGAGAAACATTTCAGCAGATGGTGACCTATTTCTTTTCCTTTTCCAGGGAGTATTATAACATTGTGGCGTGTAGGACACCGTGTGCAAGCAGTATAAGAGCAGCAACAAGATCATGACGTTTAGGGAAATGAATAACAGTCTTTGCTGCTTCAGTGAGCACCACTGAGGGAGCATGTGGACATTGTCCTGGTCAGTTTTCATGTGGAGTTGTAGCGGTGTGAAGGAAATGCAGAGTGCAGATACAGTATAAAGAAGTTGTAAAGTCAGCAGCATCTCAATGGGGAAAACAGCTGACAGGATGGACCTCAGAGAAAACACTCAAAATATATACAGTGTTTGTTTTATGTTGCCTATTTGATCTGCCTATGCTTTCAATACAGTATACCATACTGTAGAACATTTGCCCTTTAATAAAAACTCCTTTTATACTGTAGTATAAATAATCTGCCACATATCGCGAGACTTTTTTGGGGATTCTTTTAGCCTTGGGTGACTGAATTGATGACAAACTAACAACTTGCACGTGGTGGTGCTTTCACTTCCCATATTACTTAACCATAAGCATTATAGTGAGTATTAGATGCTCAGTACAACACTTCTAGGTAACACTCCTCACCCTCCATCGTATAAATGAAGACTAAGGCTCGTGATTTTTTTTTTTATGAACATGTAATAATCACTATAATTGACCATGTCAGTTTCTCAAATAGTCCCTAACCCCGTTTTTGGACCAAAGAATCATGTTAATTATTAATTTAATTATTTTTAGACAATGTTACATTTTACAACGCTGAAAAAGAATTACACATTTAGTTTGAGGTTCTGTGTTTGACAATAGCTCATAAAATAGAAAAGTCAATGTAGAGTTGACTAAAGCAGAGATGCATTTTAAACTGCAGCTGAGAGACAACATTCAGTTTAAACCCGTTTTACACCTTGAGCCACAGCTAAGCTAATCACAGTGACAAATGACAGTAAGCATGTAAGATAACGCAACATTTGTACGCTATAATGCGACTGAAGTTGATATCATTTTGAAAAACAGCTACACAAAATTGTATTGAATGAAACAAAATGATACAGTATTTAAATATAAATATAAAACATGTTTTGCAATATTTTCTCTATACATGCCATCAGATAGCGGTTTGTGATTGATATCGGCTGATAATATCAGCCTGCCAATTTATCAGTCAGGCTCTACAAAATATCCTTCCGATTTCAGGTTTCTTTGATTATTATCATGTTTTAATTCCCATTATTCTTTCTCATCGTCTTCTTTTCACAGTTTACCCACAGGAGTTTTTACCAACATATCACTCCATTAAAGAAGGATCAAAAGTAGCCAAAGCACAACTGGTAAGTCAACACTATCTGTCAGTGTCAACGAGAAGCACATCAGCTCATTATTCTATGATTTTTGGGTTGTAAATTGACTGATGGACTGTATATCCAGTGTGTACTTGTATCTTTAACTATTACTATGAAAATGATAGCTGATAGAATCTACCTTTTCTTCAGCCTTTCTCATGGAAAAAAAACATTTAGCACACAATAAGCAGACAAGGAAGTTATTGTTACATGAGACACCGTTTTCAAATCACTACACACAATTCTCTATGATATAAAAGTAGAGACATACTGACATACGTTTTATTGTGGTTTAATGGTATCACGGGTCTGATTGTGTGAAGACAGGGAGGGATGGAGACAAAGGGCGGGTGTCATAATGTTTGTTGACTTCTCCCATTGCTCCTGCATAACCCACATCACAGCTTAAATAGAGCCTGTCTACATTATCTCTGCTCAGTCTGACCACAAACCAGCCCTTCACTCTTCAACATGGGCAGCGCGTACGACATTATGGAGGAAGAAGAGTACGAGTTTCAGGCCGTAGAGTTACCTGATGAGCCTTATTTTTGTCCTCAGGCAGAGTTTAACGACAAACCCGACTCCTTATTCTTCAACGACGGCGTGAGGAGGATTGACTTCATCCTGGTGTATGAAGATGAGGAGAAGAAGGATTTTGAAAAGAGGCACACATTCCAGAGGCGCAAGGTAGGTTTCTCCTGTTTTCAATCTCTTGGACCTGGTCGGTTCAGTAAAGTACAAAGTATTTCACATTTAATCTGCAGGTATTGTAAGTGATGCAAGTGGTGCTTGCATAACTCTTATTTTAATATGTAGTACATAATGTACAGTAGAGAGGTGACAGGAAATGGGTGGGTGGGGGGAGGGGTTGAAGGAGGGTGGGGGGGAGACGTGCCACCTGCCATTTCATTGTCCTAAATTCAAAGGCTAACAGAATACTGAAAACATAATAAATCCTGATATGACAATGATGACAGTTAAGTATTGAAGGTTCGATTTAAAGTTTTTAAAATTTTACATACATTTGGTTGTACATCATATGACTTACTAAATAATATAATAGTATTACATTAGTAGAAATGATAACCAATGTGGTCTGTGTTTAAAACATCAGCTTAATGTCGTGTTCACACAAAAAAGTCGGTTGATGACAGAAATTGTAGATAAAACTAATTTATTTTGTCACAATATAGCGGTGAATTATAAAGTTAACTACTTGTAAGAAAGTATATAGACAAATATGATATAAGGGTATGTTTTATTACTCATACAAACTATTGACTCCTCCTTATTTGTAAAAGGAGGTTTTATTAGAACCAGGATGTCAGTGTATGACTTGAACTTATGTGTATGTAAGCTTGAAGTGCAACAGCACATTGTGACCATGAGGTGTTCAGTGCAGATGCTGACTACTTTCCCTAAGGGAGGACGGGGAAATGAAGAGCATCATTCCTTCACTTAGACCACCAAAACGTTGTCAAGCAAATTAAAATCAGATCGCTTTGGTCGTTAGCCTCCCTGAATCCAGTTGGTTTGTGACTGAAGAGAAAGAAAAACAGTTGTACTCGGTGTGCTTTGCTGTGTCAGAATGAAGGACACTGAGGTGTGAACTGGTATCGCCAGGCACGCTTGTTGTTATCAGTCTTTCGCAATAGCTTTGCTTGCAGTGAGGTCTGTACAATGCAATGCTCGGCAGAACTTACACATCCACACACTTTAGACACCTACTGTGTTGCAATTGTGATCCTCAAGTGGTTTTTAAATGGAGACTCTGCTCTGTGAAAGCTAAAATAAGCTTACTGATAGTTAGTGATAGATCCATGATGGTTATGTTGTTTTCATGCAGTTGCTGTGAACGCAAGTTAAGGGTGTAGACAGGCGACACGCTCTGCAACTCAGACCCACATCTGTAGAAGCTGATAAACCAGTTTTAGCCAGTTGCTTGGAAAAGTCAGGCAGCTAGAGCGCCTGGAAGTCAGAGTTTATGTCCTTCTTCACCACAGATCCACCGGAACTGAAGCAATTCCTCACTCATAATCATTCAAAGCAAAGTAAATCCAGTGAGCTGCATGGCACCAGGCACTCCCTTTACTCCCTTTACTCCCTTTACTCCCTTTTTTTTTTAAGAGTCAAATTCCCTGCACGACATCTTTCTGCTCTTGACTGTGACTGCTGGAAAGATTTGGTTCAGTTAGATGGTGTTGGCAGAATTGTCATCTTAAATTATGCTTTTTGACATTTTTTTTTAGGTTTATCAAACAGGGTAATGCTCTTGTGGTATTTCCTGTTTGACACAAATGTTTGGTTAGCTTGAACAAACAGCGAAGGTATTTTAGTTTTGCTTTGAGAAGGTGTTGCCAAATGTATTTATTATGATGGAGCTGATGATGACAGTCAGAATGTAGATGGACATCAAAGTTTCTATTCACCCTGCAAGACTCAATTGTCTTAGATGATGGTGTTCCCAACCTATCACAATAGCACTTGAGGTTTTTACTTTTATTATTTTACTGCTATTATTTGAATATTTTTCATACTTTTTCAAATTGATTTCATACTAGTTCGTTGTTTTTAATGTTAGTTCATTGTAAAACAATATCTGATGATATACCATCAACAAAAACCGCCTCTGACTTTCTATCAGTTTTTTTTATTCATGGTGCTTATTTACAGTGTAAATAATGAATATGTTATGTGAATGGAAATACCCAAATAAATGAGCTGTTAATACTAAATTTGACTTTTAATAAAACTTTATAAAAGGTCATCTCAAACGACAATACTCATTACATTTATTCACGTAAAGTTTATTAAAGTGATAACTTGCACATACTCTCTTCACATTCACATAAAAAACACAATTGAAATAACATCTTGGACTTTGTTTTTCTTTTGTAAACATGTCTGTGCTAGAATCCGGATGATAATGATCACAGAGGAAGTCTGAACTAGAAGCTCTTTTCTGTGCATTTCTCTGTAGAGACGGCGAGAGTATTTTGAGGCCAGCCTGATGAAGATGGGCCTCGAGCTGGAGGCCACACCGTCTGTAAGTGGAAGTCCTTGGAAGTTGTTGTCTCCCCTCCTGTCTCTTGCGCTTAAACTAAACTCTCTTTGTGTTCTGCAGGTGGTCAATGACAAACTCACTTTCGTGAAAGTTCACATGCCGTGGGATGTGCTGTGCACCTACGCCGAGGTGCTGCACATCAAGCTTCCCATCCAGCTCAACGACCTGTCCTCCCGGCCCTCCTTGTGGAACTTTTTCTCCGGCATCACCAAGTACTTCTATCCCAGCGAAGACCTGATCAGAAAGGAGACCGAGTTCTTCACCGCCCCCTTTGAAAAAGACCGTGTGGAGTACTTCCATGTCAAGGATAAAGATGTCTTCTTCACTCCTGCCATGAGGAGCAGGATGGTATGTTGTCCCATGTTGTTGCGGTTATTTCGGGCTGCCCCCAGGTTCTTCTCATGAGTTTATTTTTAGGACGGTAGCGGTCATCCTTTTCTCTGGAGATTAAGGGATTTCGTGATAAAAATATAAATAGAGTAGTTCAACTAGAGTCCCTTTAAAGTTACAGAAATCATAATATGTATGCTGTACTTAAGAATATTACACTGAATGTATAATAACACAGCATAAAGAAGCTGTTTTTCTTTTCCACAGGCATTGTACATCCTGAGCCGAGCCCCTTATGAAATACGAGGAAACGTGAAGAAGTTTGGCATCACCAAACTGCTGGATGGTGGCGTGTACAAAGCTGCCTATCCCCTCCATGATGTAAGTGATGCTGTTTTCTACTTTTTGTCTTGTTGACTTTTGGTGACAGTAGTTAGAAAATATATTGTACTGTGATGGCTCTTCTTTGTTGTGTATTTCAGTGCAGATTCAATGTAAGATCCAAAGAAGAGGGCTGCCCCAATGAGAGATTTCTACTCTATGAAGAATGGGCTCATCCCAAAAGCTTCTACAAGATGCAACCACTTGACCTCATAAGGTGTGCAAACGCTTTTCTGTTCTCTTTACAAAAAGGAACTTTTAAGTCCTCGAATACTTAAAAGTTCTGTATTTCACCAATAAATAGGTATACAGTTCGTGTTTGACTGCTGTTACCGTCTCTGTGTTCAAACATACGTATAATCTCCAGTGAACTGTAGAGCCACCATTGTAATTATTAAAAAAATACTTTTTTTTTGTACAGGAAGTACTACGGGGAGAAAATCGGCATTTACTTTGCCTGGTTGGGTTTCTACACAATGATGCTCGCTCTGGCTGCTGTTGTTGGACTTGGCTGTTTCATTTATGGATACCAAACTCAAGACACCAGCACCTGGAGGTACTGCAAATGAATGTAAAGCTTTGAAGAATTTATTTTGCCTACAAACGAGCACGTTACTTATTTTTCACATTGTTTTCAATCTTTACCTCCTGTGAAGCGTTTCCTCTCTAATCATCTCTGTTCTGTGTTTCAAATACTGCAGCAAAGAAGTTTGTGACCCTGAGATTGGAGGAAAGATTGTCATGTGTCCACAGTGTGACTTGTGCAAATACTGGACTTTAAACAGCACCTGTAACACTTCGAAAGTGAGTTTTATTTTTTATTTCAACAGTAAACTTCAATGATGAAGGATTTTGGTTTGACAACAACAGTGAGGCCAAAACTAAAAACACGAACGTCTATCTCTGACTGAATGATAAAGTTACACCGTTAGTCGGCCGAATGCTGCGACTTCCTCCATCTGTTTTAAAATAAAAGCCCAACTTTTACATTAAAAGCTATCAAGCATTTCATATTGAGCATGTTCCAGTCACTACTAGGGTTGGACTTAGTCTTCTTCACTTTGTCCTCCCACTAATATTGCTAAGAGATTTGTGTAAGTAACCTTTAAAAAGATAGCAAACATTATGTGAGCAGTGGGTTTCTTAACAGTTAATATATTATTATGATGTGATTTTTACCTTCATGTCAGAAAACATCATCTCGTACTGTATCATTTCAAAGATATGACGTTTGAATGTACTTTGGGATCTAATTGTGTTTATTTTCTAAAAGTGACTAACATCTTATTATCATGGCAAATGAAAGCTGCATTTGCAGCACCAGTGAGTGGTACCGTCCAACTTTGCAAAGTTTAAATGTGTGGCTGCTATTTTACTCTATGACACAGCAACAGTTTTATTTATTACTCATTAAGATGTAACTTCCATGTTTCCTTTTTTTCTTGTTTTTATCAGAACCTTTGCATATTTGATAACTTTGGAACGTTGGTGTTTGCAGTTTTCATGTCAGTCTGGGGTAAGTTTGATCCAATTTCAACAAAATGTTAGTTTTCTAACCTTTGGAAAACAATCTGCGTTATTGACCGTTCATGGAGGAAAACACGGATGTATAAAGTGTTGCTTCCTTTTTCTCTCTTGATAACTGCCCAACCTGTTTATTTCCTGCTTCTGTTCATTTCCTGTAGTGACTGTGTTCCTGGAGTTCTGGAAGCGCTACCAGGCGGAGTTGGAGTACCAGTGGGACACTGTGGAGTTTCTGGAGCAGGAAGAGCCACCTCGCCCAGAATATGAAGCCAAATGTATCTATGATAGGAAGAACTCTGTCACAGGGGTAAATCACACACTTTTCTTTTTTTTTTTTTTTTTCCCAGCTAAGAAAATTCTCATTCAAACAGATTTTCTATCCTATGGAGAGACACTATGTTAAAAACTTAGTTTTATGTTTTGCCATGTTGTTTCAAGTTCAGTATTTCATATCGTTTGTTTGTGATTCAGGTGAAAGAAAAAGTGCCATATACAGCCTGTGGACGATGTATTCGGTTGTCCATAGGAATGGGGACAGTCTTATTCTGGGTAATGTGATTAAATGCCTTTTTTTTTTTATTTCTATTTCTTTTCTTTGTTCTGGTAACACATTTGTTTTACATTCCACAGTTCTCTCACAATTTCCGAAAAAGAAAATTGTATAATTTGGTACCACATAAAAGAAAATGTCAATTTAAATCAGAGTAAATATTAATTTATCACTCATTTATTATTGGAAACTTAACTCTCCCTTTATATTTATTTGACATATTTCTGCAGGTTTAGCTGACATGTTGTGCATTGACCACAGACACTCATTTTCTTTCCATGTTCGTAAATCCCCCAAAAATACAGTATTTAAAACAGAACATACGATAATCTAAATGTTTTCGTTTGTATGTTGTCCTTCAGATTATGTTGATCGTGGCGTCCATTGTGGCCATCACTGTGTACCGCCTGGTTGTCTTCATTACCTTCTCAACCAAACTCAGAAATCAGGACCTGAAGGATTTGGAGCCATTGAAGGAGTATGTGACGCCTCAGATGGCCACATCTGTCACAGCCTCAATCATCAGCTTTGTTGTAATTATGATCCTCAATGTTCTCTATGAGCGGGTCGCCATCTGGATCACAGACTATGGTGAGTTTAACCTGTACCTGTGATGCTACTCTTTTCCTAAACTGAACATGGTTTAATCCCCAATCCTTTTATATCTGACACAATAACAGAGCTTCCACGGACCAAAACAGAATACGAGAACAGCTTGACTCTGAAGATGTTCCTCTTTCAGTTCGTCAACTATTACTCGTCTTGTTTCTACATCGCCTTTGCAAAAGGGAAAGCAGTCGGATATCCCGGAAAGCCTGTTTATCTCTTGGGAAAATACCGGAACGAGGAGGTACTATCAGCCCATCTAGCTGTTTTAATCCTAATGAACTAATTTGCCATCATTGACTCTAATCTGTCTTGCCTCTGCAGTGTGACCCGGGTGGATGTCTGATTGAACTGACAACTCAGCTCGCTATTATCATGGGTGGAAAAGCCATCTGGAACAACATCCAAGAAGTTTTGCTACCGTAAGCAGTCAGACGGTCAGATTGGAAGCTAATAAATACAGTATCTCCATCACAGTGAACAAAAGCGTTACAACAGGTGTCACAGGCACCAGGCTAATAGCAACGCCTGACATCAATTCTCTATTGTCATACTGAGCCATCATTACAGTTCCTGCATGTGATCTTTTCCACAGATGGGTGAAGAATTTGATTTTTCGGCACTGCACCCAAGCGGCCTCGGAGAAGGTGACACCTCGCTGGGAGCAGGACTACCAGCTGCAGCCCAGTTCAAAACTAGGACTGTTCCATGAATATCTCGAGATGGGTAAGATGGGGGGAAAAAAGTCTTTAGTCCATTTGTCTGTCACATTTGCAGCTGCAAACCTGGAGGCTGTTGCACAAGCCGTGCAAGTTCAAACTGAGCATAAAAGTAATGCAGGTGGAAATTTATGAATTGCTAAATATACAGATGAAGACACTTTCAGTTTAAATGTTGCAGCCTATTTTTTTTTTTTTTATTAAACTAGTTTGTAGTAATTGAACCTGATGAAAATAAGTTATCACACCTGCGGCGGGCGTGACTCCTGGGTCGTGTTGACGTGTGCCTGCCTTGTTCCTCACAGTCATCCAGTTTGGCTTCGTGACCCTGTTCGTGGCCTCCTTCCCTTTGGCTCCGGTCCTGGCTCTGATCAACAATCTGTTTGAGATTCGGGTTGATGCTTGGAAAATCACGACGCAGTTTCGCCGCATTAGTCCAGAGAAGGCCCAAGATATCGGGGCCTGGCAGCCCATTCTTCAAGGCATCGCCATCCTGGCTGTGGCAACAAATGTAAGTTGGTGAAAGTTGATTAGGTTCATTAGTAAAAATCTATTACAGTTTCAGCCGTGCAGTAAATCCAACGTTTGTAAAGCATAATGTTCAGCATTTTTCAGTATAATGCAGTCCAGTAAAATACAAAATGAAAATCAACTACAGACCCAAATGTGACCATAAATTTGAATGTACACCTCTGTGTTAAAACCACTTAAAATATTTTAAAATATACAAAAGAAGGCTGTACTGCAGGACTTAAGAGTTCATATAAGAGAGCACCTGTGTGTCATATTCAGCAATGACTCATGTTATTCTCTCATAATAACATTATCAAACTATAGAAAAGTACGCTGACTTAAATACAACCATTTTTCTGCTTTCACTCCTTCTACTTGTTATCTCAACAGGCCATGATCATTGCGTTCACATCAGACATGATTCCACGGTTGGTCTACTACTGGTCTTTCTCCGTGTACCCGTATGGAGATCAAGCTAATAACACCATGGAGGGCTACATCAACAGCTCTCTGTCTGTGTTCAATACCAGCGACTTCCACCGCAATTCGTTTACAACCGCTTCTGCCAACGTAACCGTCTGCAGGTACATCTCATCTCATCTGTGTGTGCTGTATTCAACTTTCCCCCTGTTGTTGCATGTTTTCTTTCATTTTACAGAGAATAATGTTTTTTTTTTTTGTTTTTTTTATGGTTTTAAAAATTAAAAAAAACCAATATGACCATTTTTCCCGAAACAATACTAAAAGTATGACACAAACATGACTATACCTAATTGCAAAGATCCTACAGATAATATTATTATGACCAATTTTCCCTAAATAGATGTAAAAGATATTGGGAGAAACAAAACTCTGTCGTTGCACAGCAGCATATTGTATTTGAGAAGATTCAGCTGACCAACTTCCAAACAATGTCTGTCAAGTTCATGCATATAAATTACAAAATGACCACATGTGAAGGTGTAATATCAATTCACTGTTTAGTGATGTGATTTATACAGACTGTGTTTTACCAGAGTACTAGAGCTGTGAGCGCTGCATGGAGGACACAGAACTAGCAAAAACTTTGGCACACACTTGCTGACTCTGCACAGCTGTTGTGTTCAGTGTTACTGGTTGACATGAAAAAGGTATTTTTCAAAGTTGGTTTAACACTAAATTTTGAAGAGAGAAAATTAGCTTTGTCTCAGCTTTTACAGGCTTCAGACTGCTGGTCATTTGCTAAAATCGGGGCAGGAACAAACGTTCACTTCCTCTATCCCATGTCCCTCTGCAATGACAGGCTTAAATTTGTTTTATTAATTGATCATTATATGTATTTTATCATATGCAGACATAAAATATGATGCAAAGCTTAACACCTGAGTGACGTCAGGAAGCGATTTGTAGTAAGTCATTCGGGTCTGAAGAAAACTATTAAAAACTTTTCTCTTTTAGGTATCGAGATTTCCGGTTTCCTCCAGGGCACCACAGACAGTACGAGCACAACGTCTACTACTGGCATGTCATCGCCGCCAAAATGGCTTTTATAATTGTTGTAGAGGTGGGTACAAACAGAACAAATAAACAGGAAGAGTGAATGACACCGAAAGATATGATTTAACTGTTAATTATTCCGACTTTTAAATTGAGGTGTTGTCTTCTTTCCCTTCTCCTCACAGCACATTGTTTACTTTACAAAGTTCATCTTGTCCTACATGATCCCAGACGTCCCGTACATTGTCAAAGAACAAATCAAACGAGAGAAGTACTTGACCCAAGTTATCCTCCACGAGACCAACCTTAAGCTGGTGACCAGACGTTTGAAACCAGTCAGAGATGAGACAATGGGCCATGAAGAGGCAGACGATAGAAATGAGGAGATGGAACTTGATTTCTGACAGAAGATGGAAGAAGACATCTGTCCTATTTAGGTGCGTTACAAAAAAACGATGTTCTTCCCCTATAATTTACATTTAAGTTATTGCAGCATTCACCCTGATTAAATACTCATCAAGACCTTGCGAACCAGTGACGGACTTAAGAGCCAAGGAATGCACTTTTGTTACGGCACGAAGACGACTTTCTAAAAGAGCTGCTGGACAAAGAGAGGAGAAACCACTGCTGTCTACTCTTCATCCATCACCACTGTGTTTTTACCGTAGTCTCCGCCCTCTGTCATCTCTAAGACTGTTATTTTTCTAGTGAAATTAGGCGAAACTTGCTTCAGACTGAACAACATACAGTAACAGATGGGGTGTTTTACAGCTGACAGCACCGGTGCAGAAATTAAATCTGTTTCTTTAAACTGATGAATATTTGTTTTTACCTTAACTGACTTTTGTTAAACTTTAGTTTGACTCTATCCGCCTGCAGAAGTGCCGGTAGCATCTCTCTCTGTCCATAAAACTCCATGTTGGGGGCTTGGAGTTCTCACACCCATGTAATGTACTTCAGGGTTATCGATTATGTTTTATGCAGTCATTGAATATCAGTATTTTGCACCACTTTTGAATGCAGTGTAGATGGTTTTTTTTAGTCTTTTTTTTTTTTATACACGTCTCTTATAAAGAGCCAAAGTGATCTGTCTTAATGTTACATTACATAAGTGATGATATCAGAAGTTAAAATATTATGCATGTGTGTATATACATGTATGCATGTGTATATACATTTGACTACATCTTCTAACTAAATGTGCCTCAGACTCTGTAAGTTTTAGAAAAAAAAATCTGAATTACTTGGGAGCTTACTTTGTAAGCTTATTTGAAGTGAACACATAAAAGGTTTCATGAATAGAAATGTGCAATTACACAAGTGTAGTTTCATTGTTATATTGCAGTTTAGTTCAGCCTGTATTTCCATGTACATAAACTAGACTACAGCTGTGAGAAGTGGTTTGATGATGATGATGATAATACTTTATTGTCAGCCAAGTCTGAAGGTTTTCTTGCACCACAGCAGCTCAATTTACAGTATCCCGTAGAATTTGAACATTGACAGAAACACAAAAATACACATTTGACGTGATAATCAGAGAAGTAATGATCAAACCCCTTCAGCTTCAACATTTGCATGTTATATTCTGAGTTTATAGCCAATACAGTGATTTAATCTTCTCATGTCATTGATCAAATCGTATTATTACTTCATTAAACCATCATGTATGTAAACAGTATCTTATTTCAGTATCTGATTTTGATGATGTTTATCTGCCTTGCCTCTGTTTTATCATCATTAAATAGTTTTTTACAAAAAAAAAGTTTTGTGTGCCTTACATGAAGTACTAAGAGTATTATATCAAGTATTTAAAAACTCAAAACATTTAAAGCTTTCCACAACTATATATTTTACCTAATTTTACTGAACAAACATTTGGACCCGTTACCCATCAGCTCTGATGCAAACAGACCGGTGATGTCACAGTGTACTGACGTCACAGTGGAGTACTGTACACTTCTACATCACTGTGAGAATTAAAAGTCACGGAGGGCAGTAAAACAAAAATTGTAACAGCTGTTAAGTTTCTCTTTTTTTAATTATTATTATTATTATTATTATTATTATTATTATTATTATTAATGCATAAAACAGTCTCTCTTTTTTTGGCCATGCATTTTATCTAAAGAAAACACCAATGATCAGACCTTTATGACTGAAGCATCATCGAATGAATGAACATAAAAATCACTGATCAAAATAGTCTCTCCCTCCTGTGTTTGAATTAATCGGTTTATGAAAGCTGCACGTGTTAAAAAAACAACAACAAAAACAACAACAACAACACTGTTCATAGTATTTCTAATATCGTGGCTCAGGTTGATGCCGCTACGACATTTTAAATCAGGCAAGATTCTTCAACACTCTGTCGACGTCATTTGGATGCGACACAGGACCCATTTTAACTCACGTGTGTGCATGTCCGTGGTGAAGCGTTCTTAAAAAAAAAAAAAAAAAAAAAAAACAGCGCGTAATTGTCCATTAAATTAAGTCTTTGATAAACAAACCACGCGGTCCCTCCAGAATGAGCGCCCAGATCACTTGTGTCGGCTGGGTGAGACGAGGCGTTGCCAAGGGAACCCCTGACAAAGTAAGTTACGTCAACTTTGTTGGGCTAGCTGGCTAAAGTTAGCCGACCGGCGGCTAATCTGTCAACATCTTTTTTGTTTTGAAAAGTTTTTCTTTTTCACGAGACACCCAGACTAAACTTTAACCTCATGGACTAAACTATTCGGTCAAACTCTGTGCTCCGCCTGCAGGTCGAGTTGAGCCAAGAGGAGCTGCAGCGCATCATTACGGAGGCAAAAGAAGAGTTGGGGTAGGAGAGGATTTAAAACAGTCACACACGTGTTTCATTTACGTGTGTGTGTGTGTGTGTATATAAAAAAAGGTTTTATTTATTTTTCTAAATGAACTCAGGGAACTGGCAGCTGAGGAGGAAGAAGAGGATGATGAAGGTTTGCCTCCTGAACAGAATCCTGACAACGTTGCAGCCGATGTTGCTGAAGCTCCAAAGGAGGAAGACGATGAGCTGGCAGAGTACCGCCTGGACAGATATGACGAAGAGGATGCAGGTAAAGGCGGAAGTGTTCATTTGTGTGTATTTTCACTTTGCTGAGGGACGACCCAGAGGTTTCGGCAGCGGGCGCAGACTCTGAACCTCCGGTTGCCTTCGTACAGACCGACGCCGTGTCCTCTTGTTTGTCTGCCTCCAAATTCAGTGACCGCTAACCTCGGTGACAGTCTGGCCGGGCTCACGGTGTTCAGCTGCAATGAAGAGGATCCCTACATCACCCTCAAAGACACGGTGAGTCGCAATGTGGCTCCTTTTCAATCAAATGTGATTCAACTCATTCATTTAACTCAATCTTTACCTTGAAAATGAGCTTATTGTCTTATTTTTCCCTTCCAGGACCACTATGAGCGAGAAGACTTCCAGATCAAACCCACTGACAACCTCATCCTGGCAGGCAAAGCGGAGAAGGACTGCTGCAATTTGGAGATCTTTGGTGAATACTCTCACACATGACATGACAATGACGAGATGACACATAAACACTTCTTGTTTAGACTGCGACTCCCCTTAACTAAGGAAACATTTGACGTGTATTAACTGACTGACTGCTTTCTGTCTTCACAGTTTATAACTCAGAGGAGGACTCTCTGTATGTTCATCATGATATTCTGCTGCCAGCGTACCCGCTGTGTGTGGAGGTGCTGAACTTTGACCCAAACCCTGGAGAAGGATCAGGTGAGACGGCCTCAAGTGCGCTTTCACTCTGATGAACCTCTGAGGCTCCGATAAATGCAGAGTGCTGACCTCATTTTAACGGTCTCACCAGCTCCGTCTGGCAAAAAAAAAAAATGAAATGCATGTCAGTTGATTTTTGTGATTTACTGAAGGTTTAAATAAAGATAATCTTCCGTGTGCGTCCTGTCTGCAGCGAACTACGCCGCTGTGGGCAACATGACTCCTCAGATAGACGTGTGGGATCTGGACGTGGTGGACTGTTTAGAGCCAGTTTTCTCCCTGGGGAGCAAAAAGGCCGCGAAGAAGAAGAAGAAGAAGAGTAAGAAGGTACAAGTGTGATCTGATCAGTGTCTGAGTATGTTACTCAGTAGCCTGTGTGGTGCCTGTGAGGTCTGAAGTTGTGGTGAGACAGTGACTCAGCGATGGATTATTTTTGTATATCATTATTGAGAAAATAAGTTGTTTGGTGACATTTTTGATTGGGAGTCGTTGACATTTTCAGCACCGCATTATTAATAAACTCTGGTCCTGCGCTCCTACGTTATGTCCTGCTGGTAAATGTCGTTAACACGTTGCCGTGTCTGTTTCCACGGCTACCAGGGGGCAGCAGCCGAGCCTGCGGAGGGGCACACGGACGCAGTGCTGGATTTATCCTGGAACAAGCTGGTCAGGTCGGTACTCTGAGGCCTGGCAGGCTTTAGCTTCATTTAGCACAAGAATCAGATCTCAAAATGCACCTAATGTCACTGGAAACCACAAAAACTTTCTCCAGACCATTTGTGTTAATCCTTATTTAATGTGCAGACACTGCGTTGCTCTGCACATGTATGCTCATGCAGCCATGAGTTTTACTGTAAAACAGATACACCTCCTCTTCCTCAGGAATGTGTTGGCCAGTGGATCTGCAGATGAAACCGTTATCTTGTGGGATCTGACTCAAGGCAAACCAGCAACGACTCTGCGCAGACACACTGATAAGGTATTCAGTGAAACAAAACAAATATAAATCTCTGTTTATATTTGGTGTCACATTCCCAGAATTTTACAGGATCCAGCTTCTGTGAAACAAAACGTTTTATCTTTCAGGTCCAGACGTTGATGTTCCACCCGTTTGAGGCTCAGACTTTGCTGTCAGGATCATATGATAAGTATGTATCATCCAGTAGATTTTATTCTATAGGGTTTGCATTCACAGTTGGTTTGAGGCTCATAATCTCTCTCCACAGGACAGCCGTTCTTTACGACTGCCGCAGTCCGGACACCAGCTACCGGACCTGGAGGTTTAGTGGCCAAGTGGAGCGTCTGGTCTGGAACCACTTCTCACCCTGCAACTTCCTGGTAAGTGCTCCAAACTTCTTGCTGGATTTTTAAAGCAGAAGAGCTGCAGGAAATGTTTTTATGTCAGCGATCAGCAGCTGCGATAGAAGATAAGACAAGAATGCAAAAGTCAGTGTTTTTAACTTTTATATTTCTGCGTGAACATTGGAGTGTTTGATAGAGGCTTTCGAATTAAAAACGTATTCATTCATCTTTTATTAATTTGTTGCCTGTGTATCATAAAAAATATCAACTGTATCCCAAATCTGTTTGTTAATACCTCTATAACTGAGCAATATCCTCCTGTCTGTTGTGCCACATCCGTCCACAGCTGTTTGAAACTGATGCCTGTGGCTGACGTTCAGGTCGCTTGAGTTTAGGTTACATTTTTACATTGCATATGAGCATGTGGTTTATTTCATTCAACAAGCGTATTTGTTTGAGAGACACACTGTCTTGGAAAATGTTTCTGATATTTTTCATTAGTTAGAGGACGTTCAAAAGCATCAAAGCTCAACCACACTGAAACGCCTCTTTGTCGCTTACATTCCTCCAAAACTATTGTATGTTTTAATGTTGGTATGAATCCAGCTGGTGTGTGTGTGCACTCATTTTGCAACCGACAGACCACAAGCTCAGTGGTTAACTCGACTGTGTGTGTGTGTGTGTGTGTGTGTGTGTGTGTGTGTGTGTGTGTGTGTGTGTGTGTGTGTGTGTGTGTGTGTGTGTGTGTGTGTGTGTGTGTGTGTGTGTGTGTGTGTTTTTCAGGCCAGCACAGAGGATGGTTTTGTCTACTGTCTGGACGCACGCTCAGATAAGCCCGTGTTCACACTGAGGGCACACGATGAAGAAGTGTCAGGTTGGTAGAACTGTGTGTTTGTTTGTGTATGTATGTGTGTGTGTGTGCGTGTGCGTGTGTGTGGTGGGCGGTGGGCTGTGTTGGTCATGACTCATTTGGGGAGGATGCGTTAACATTATTCATACACACCAGGGAAATGTGGGGAAACTGGTGGCGAGCTTGTTTTTCAGTGAGTGTTTGAAACCATATTCGCTCACGACTTCAGAGTCGAACTTTGACAAAAGCCTCATTAGGCTGCACAGAGCAGATCAGCCGGGCAGGAAGTCAGGGACAACAAAGAGAATTCAGTCACCTTTCAAAATAAAAGACCCTGCGGTAGAAATGTGTTCTCCTCGTGTTAACGAGCTCCTGCTATATGTGAAATACAGATATGAAATAATTATGTTGAATGTATCTTTTACCAAAACCGCGCCAACACTGGATTAACTTTGTCTGTAGGGTACAACACAAAGTAGGAGCTAACAACACCAAATAAAACACTGACCGATCAAATTTAATTCACCAGCGTACTCCGCTTTCTCACACCAGAAGTATATAAATCAGCCAATTCAGCAGATCAACAAAATCAGGCAGAGAAAGTTCAAACTGTCGGGGTATGAACTCGTGCAGAGGACACAGCCAAACCATGTTGCATCTGCTGCATCTTGACATCCAGGTGTTCTGGTTTCCTGTCACAGCGCAAACAAAACGCAGGATGAACAGGATATTTGAATTCTCTTGTGGCTCTTATACGGTTATAACGGGAGTGCTCATCTAGATGTGTTATAACTCTGTGATGGAGGGCTGACCTCTCACAGTCTGCACGCTGGGATGAGATTCTGCATTATTTGACCCCGAACAGAAGAAGCGAATAAAGTAAATGTACACAGAACATGTCGGTGAAACCCTGAATATTCCTGCTCCTGTTAAATGTCTTTCTAAGTCAACTTCATGTGTTTCACGTCTAAACTCCTGCAGGTTTGGACCTCAGCAGCCAGATTAAAGGATGTTTGGTCACCTCATCAGCTGACAAACACGTTAAGATTTGGGACATTTTAGGCAACAAGCCCAACCTGGTGCACTCACGGGACATGAAAATGGTGAGAACCTGTACAGTCTGCTGCAGTTGTGAGGCTTGTGGTGGTTAAAGGTGTTATAATAGCTTCCTGTGGCTCCTGTGAACAGGGCGTGCTGTTCTGTTCCTCATGTTGCCCGGACATGCCCTTCGTCTACGCCTTCGGGGGACAGAAAGAAGGCTTGAGGGTTTGGGATGTGAGCGACGTTGCAGCAGGTACGGTTGATGCTCGCACACTTGTGTTGCTCGGTGGCCAACGTGTGACTTGCTCCGTGATTAGGGAATAAAACACCGTGCCAGAGCTCTTTTTATGAAGTCAGTTGTGAAGTGAATAATGCTCACGTGTTATTGTGACTGTTTACCTTCAGTGGCCCAGGTGTTCGGCAATCGAGAGCGCTTGGTGGCGAATGCGGGATCGCAGGCGTCCAGCGCTGCAGCCGCACCAGACATGGAAGTCTTCTAGTGACGCTCCCGATGCGACAACAGCTGGTAAACGTGAATAAAGTGAGCTGCCGTGGAAACACATCAGGCTGCCCCGCTGGTGCTGCCGCCCCCGCAGTGCAGCGGCTGATTCGGATCGGATAAACCTGCACAGAAAGGCTTGACAACGCGCTCGCAGACCAAAAGAAAAACTTTTCAGCTTTTCTCTCGCCACAAACACCAACACTGACACGAATGAATGAAAATTCAGAGGTGTTTTAAGAAAAGGAGAGCAAAAATGTTTCTTATATTCATATAAGTGAATATATCCTGGATTTTATGAGTTATTGTTTAAATAGTTCATATTGTTCATATTACTTTGGGAGCTGTTCCAGTTTGCCTTTCTCTGTACATTACAAATGTATTAATGCTACAAAGAGTGTTTTCACATGGAGAACATGCAAGAGGCTGATTTACATTGTGATATTACATACCTGGGTCTCCTGGTAATAACTGATGGTGAAATAAAATATTAAAAGAAGACTGTGTTCCAACGTTTTCCCAGTTTAATGAAAAATATGACTCTGTATATTCAATAAAGAAAAGCAGTTTATCAAATTTGTAAATGTTGATTTTTGTGCAATCTGCACTGCGTGCATGCTCCACTTCCCTCAGCTGCACAACATTGTAGTTTTATTTAACGTGGATGAAATGTGATATCAATTGTGTGGAGATGTCTGATGCTGCTGTACATGTGTTTCAATTCATGTCAGGCTCAGAAAGATTCCCGCAATCCAAACAGCTCAACCCTAATCAAACTGGTTTTTTTTTAATCTTAACTATAAAATATGGAATAATTACAGTAGTTATATAATAAGTAATATCTTCACTTTCATCCACTTCAAATTTGAATCTCAGTTGGTGTGTTTTGTATGGAAAAAAAAAAGCCACTTAACAGTGATAAACTAAAGTGAGGAGACTGGCTCTTTAGGTTAGGGTGCTGAAATATGGTGTACTTCAAATGATAAACCTTTTCAGTGAACCAAATACTTAGGATAGAACATCTCGTCATATCGGGTAAGAAATGTCAAAACTCGTATGTTTTTTTACAGAATTTATTTCTAAATATAGACATTTTATCTTACTTTATTTTATTTGGTGGGTGGGAGTGGCAGGAACTTCTGTGTTAAGGTCGAATACGAAGTGGAACTAGTAAAAGTGAGTCGGATCGCCTCGTCGGAACTATTACAGTGACGCACAGTGCAAAAAAAAAAAAAAAACCCACATAAGCATGGCGTCGAGTCATCTGTGCAAGCTTCACAGCTTCTTAACGCGGCTTTCTACCGGCTCGAAGCTGCGATGTGTGCAAAGTAAGTTGCGTGGTTTTATTTATTATTTGCCGGAAGTCACGTCTGTTTGACTGAGTTCAGCGGTTGTGAAGGTTAAAACAGCTGTTGAAGTTAACGGGTTGTTCACCTTGACAGCAGCTTTGTGTTTTCACTCATATTCGCCTCAATATGAACATCTGTATTAACGGTGTGGAAGTTTAGTGAATAACAGTTAAAGTAAAACTGGTCACGTTGAGTTATAATCAGACGCCTGAAATGTGATAATTTGTTTCGTTGTGTAATTTTGATTAATTGGTATCTTTGTTTGGTTTTCTGTTGCAGCTTGTTTGGTTCCGGTTCGACTGAAGTCCAGTGTCGGAGCTCCTTCACTTGATGGCCCGAACTGGTGTGTTCATGAATGATTAATAATAATACATTTTAAAAAAAAATCCACCTTTTTGTATGACCATTTTTGTTATTTAAAAAAATATTTTTTTTTTTTGCAAAATGCAATTTTATTTACCTGCTTTTTTTTTTTCTTTTCTTTTTTTTTATTAATGCATAATATTATTATACTGGATGAAAAATAAACAACAATAATGACAGTAGTTGTAACTCTGAAGCATTTTAAGGTTCCATGTCTCAGGTTGTGCAGAAGGGGCTCAACACGTGGTCACCAATACAGAAGATATAACATAATGATGTTGCTGTATATAAATGGAAATCTGGGGACACACAAAAAAAACAAATCTTATTTTTTGACTTTATTACAGCTTCCTCCCATCACCCGGTCACAACCTTTTAACATTGATGTTTTTAAATGGGGTTGTTTTAAATCTCTACTTTCTATCCAAACACTCCTCAACTACTGATGTGTTTTAGTATTAGTTTTGTTTTACTTTTCACTTTTTGAGCTTAAGGTGTGCGTGAGGACGAGCACTAAATTACCGCAGAGGGAATAAAGAGTTTTTGAGTGTCAATGTGTCGGAAAATGTCTCATGCCTGCAGTTAGATTGCGTTTGTGTGCGTTTTTATTTTTCACTTTGTTACAAGGTGACTGGGACATTAACCTTCTTATCTCTCGGGTTTAGTGGCGTGGACATTGGTGTGACTTCAGACGGTACAACCGTCGTGTGCTACCATCCTACTGTCGACATCCCTTATGAGCTCACGCAGGTAAAAGAGTGCTTTTTACTAGTATCTTAATTATCAGTATGTCTAATTGTCTGATGAGCCTCCATCGAATTGTCTAATTGATGGGCACTTTTTTAAGCAGAGAGAGAGAGGTCGATGCTGGTTATTTACACGATACAGTTTATTTTTAAAGATGTTTGCCCTGTAAACTGTAAGGTATTAAGAAGTGTTACATTTTAAAACTGATCATGTTAATGTAAAGGAACCTGATTTAATAAAGCTTTCACACGGTGATGTCATTGGAGAACATTGTATATTTAAAAAAAAAAAAGATGGGAATGTGTTAAAGACGCCTCATCACGTCTGTAAATGTTTGCAGCCGATAGAACGACCCGACCCGCTGACCAACCGAGCTGACACCCACGATCAGGTCCTAAAAGCCCACCTCAGCAAGGAGGTGCTGAAGGACAAACAGGGACCCACGATAGAGGAGCTGAGCAAGATGTTTTTCACCACGAAGCACCGCTTTTATCCAGTCGGACAGTAAGTACACAAATAGCACTCGTACTGACGAAGGCCTTTGATGCCGCTGTTGGTAGAATCGGTGCCTTTTTACACAAAGTGGTCTCCTGTTACTAATGAATTGCTGCTGTCTAGAGTTGCCTTTTGGCCGAGTGCCCACTGGGTTCGATATCACTGCCGCAGGAGATGAGCTGTAGACTAACTGCCAAAACTGCTGACAAACCACTGAAGCCTCCTTGGCTGTATCACTGTTATTGATCACACTCGATCTGGTATCTGCTGTGCTGGACGTCAGGCATGAGAAATGTGAAAGAATTTTTTTCCTCATTACATTTTAGCAAGGAAGGTTTTACTTGCTTCAAAGCATTGATTTATCTTGCTTGGTAAGCAGCTTGATGATTTTTGGCCTATTAGGCTGAGATCATCGTAATTGTGAATCGATGTACGAGAGCTGAAAGAAAATACGTTTGCTCGTCACAGGTCTGTCTGTAGATACTGATCGATATTCTTCCTCCTCTGTTTCACTGCAGGTATCGCATGAGACGCGTGAAAAAGAACCCCCCAAAGGACAGATAGCTGAAGACCAAAGTTACCAATCTGCTAATGATACTTGTCTTGTTGTCATAATGTATAATAAACTCGAATATGAACCTGTCTGTCGCTGGTTTTTGCTGCTACAGCGGAGTCATTACTTGGCTTTAAAATATGCACTATCTTTTTCTTTAAACACTTCATGGATTTGCTGCGCTTCATTTTACAGCCTGCAAAAAAAAAAAAAAAAAGTATTCAATAAATATCCTATAACAGATGGACATCATTGCACTGTATTTGGTGCTTCATGGTTTTTTTTATGCATGAATCTGCCATAAAACAATGCTTCCAGGAGAGTGAGTAAGAGCTGGTGGCTGTCAGTGCTCGTTAAAAGCAGTATGAAGAAGTGATTATGCAGCTAAATGTAAAAACATCTTGTGCTTGGAACTAGAGTGATAAAAAAACAAAACGGGCATATTAGATTTGAACAAACCACAAGACATGAATGAAAGCGAAGACGTTTAACTGAACCTGCCGGAAAGAAACTTTCAAGCTGTTTGTCCTTGTCGAGATCGGTGAAGGTCCTCCACATCACAACAGGTTTAATCCTGTGCAGCTGCGATGTAATTCAAAACTGTTGCTTGTGATTGGCTCACCATATTGGATCTCCTAGCCTGTGAGCAGGATGCTCCTTTTTGTGCATTTGTGAGACATTCACTGTCAGGCTAGTAGGTCCTCTAAAAAGGATATAGACACAACTCGGCTTGTATCAAAGTCAAGTCTTCCAATGTAAGTAAATCGGCCCGCCACCAGAAAAATACACCAACCTGACTGACAGCTCCATAAAATTCTATTTCAAAGTGATTTCTTCTTTGTATGCAGCTCAAACACATTGTATTCTCCCCATGCAGATTGTTTTGTCTATCCAAAGAAATCACGTATCCAGGAGTGACTTTAGATATTTAGATTCTTTATCCTTTGTCCAATACACATGAAAGCCCTCGTCTCATCATCATGGAGTCAGTCAGGCATTAGTTGAGGAGACAGAAGACTCTGGGATCCTCAGAAGAAATGTGGAAAGTTCTCCAGGATGTTGGGAATTATCAACTTTACAAGTACCTTTAAAACAGGTCAAGAAATGGCGCTCTTGCAGGTAAAGGGCGATCATGACAAATATTGATATAAGTTTTTCTCTTGTTTAAATGGAATGAATAAAATTATAGAAATATGAATTATGTTATTCATGAATTTACTTTTGCCCCGTACTGCTGCTCTTCATGCCACATTTTTATGTATCATGAAAAAGAGCTCAATGTTTGACAATAATTAAAACATCTACCACAGAGACAAAAAACAGAAAGCAAGACTTTTAATTCTTAGTTCATCTGACATTTCATTTTATTTATAAGAATACATTTTTACTATCTGTTTATGTACTACATCAGTATAAATGGATGACAGGGTTAAATATTAAAAAGGGTAACATATTAAACATAACCTTATGAATTTTAAGGTCAAATATAAAGTTTAGTTGTGTATACCTTTGACTGTTGTGTCATCCCAGAACTTGCCAAAATCATTACAACATAAAAAAAATAAAATATAAAAAAAAAAGGCAATAAACGTTTTCCATTAAAATCGCAACATCTAAATAAATAAAATGTATTTGAAAACATTTTTTGATGCTTTGACATTGACAAAATATCTGAAATCTGCCCAAAATGTCGTATTTATATTTCTACTTTTTTTTTTTTTTTTTTTTTACACTTTACTCCTATGTAAATATAAAATGTATTTATTATCTCCTGACGTCATCCGAAGCCACCGGAAGAGAGTTATCTGTCCCCGCCCCGGCAGCTCAGTCAGTCCGACCTGAAGAGAAGGCGAGTCCACGGCTAAAAATATAATAGCTAACACAAGATGGCCGGTTTGCCTCGTAGGATTATAAAGGTACACCTGACACCGCACCGTGTGTATATATCTGACGAGGCTGTGTGTCGGTATCGTGGAGGTTGTTTTTTTTTAGCGGTTTGACACTTTACGACCATTTCTCGCGTGGGGCTTTGACGTTAGCGCAGCTCGCGCTGTTAGCTCTCGTTAGCTCGCCGATCCGAGTCAAAGTGTTTTGTTTGCCGCTTCCGTTCACTCCCTTCTCCTCTCGGCTCCGGGCTCTCTTGTCGTTACGAGCCCATTTGCCCTCGCCTCGCTTTTTATTTGTAGTTTTCGCTTCGTCGTTTTTTTTTTTTTTTTTTTTTTTTTTTCAAGCACGAATGAATAAATGGGAGACGGAAGTTTTTGTCGTCATATGAATGGATTCGGGTTTTTTTTTCGTGAGGAGGAGGAGGAGGAGGAGGAGGAGGGGGGAGCTAAAGGCTAACGAGCTGGTTAGCTCCGCTGGTTCGTAACACATGTCGGTCGCTGGTATGAAACGTTTCTCTTTGTGGTCCGGGATCGTGTAGACGGACCCAAACGGAGCGAAGCTATTAGTGTGGATGTATATTTGTTTTGGGGGGGTGGAGGAGGAGGGGGGGGACGTAAGGCCTGTTGCGCTGCGGTCCTCCTTCCCCCTGAACCGGCCAGGCCCGGACGGACCGACGGACGGACGGCAGTGGGCGCGATCAGCTCTTTTTTTTTTTTTTTTTTTTTTTTTTCCGCCACATCTCGCAGCTATTTCTCAGGTTTGACAGGTTTTGACACCCAGTGACTAAAAAAAAAAAAAAAAAAAAAAAACACGAGCCAGCTTCTCCCAAAACAACCTTTTATCTTGTTTTACACTCACATCGGGGAGGTAGTTGTATTAAATTCAGGAGTTTTCCTTCCTGTTGATTGCAAATGTTGTTGCTGCACCTGCTTGAGCAAATGAAATAAGAACAAAAAAAATATTCCACTTCCTTATTTTTGTTTTTTTGTCTTCTGGTTTCGGTTATCCCGTGGTGTCGCACTATGCTGGTGGTGGACGGTAAAGCTGAGAAGATGGCACGTCTTTTTTTTTAATTGTTAATACAATTTATGCACACCAAATAAACTGGAACAATTAGTTAACTGGTAATAAAATATAAAAAAAAAGGTTATAACAGTCAATTTAAGGTATTATCAGATTGACCAGGGCTCAGCGATGTGGACAGAAAGACAATATCTTTGATATTCATATTGTAGTGATGACTAGAAGTGCTTTCGCAAAATATTTACGCCGGGTTTTTGTTAAATAATCATCAGTAATGTGGATATAATGAGTAAGTTGATTTAGGCAAATAATAGCACCGCTAGAAAAGTATGCAGTTTATAAAATGACATCACTTCAAAGAGACCATATGACAATATCGAAGATCCAAGATGACATTTTATTTCATACCATAATACTAATAATAGACTCGTAATTTGGATAGCTCCATTCATTTCTTTAAGTGAGATTATTTCCTGGTTTATTTACTTGTTTGTTGCTGTAACTTTGTTTTTTTGTACATTATGTCAGACACAGTAAGCTATTTGAAGACTTTTCTTCTTTTTTTTTAGCTCAGAAATCATGAGCGAACTTTTGACAGATTTTAGACCAATCAGTGAGGAGAGTAATTGAGAAAGGAATTGGCAGATAATTTGACGAAGCCCTGAAGTGATTGATATCTGTGAAGATTCTTCTTTTTTTTTTTTTACCAGGTCTCGGTCGGTCTAAATGTTATTTAAAAGCTGAATTGATTGTTTTCCACAAATTAGCAGTTTGGTTCAGTGGGAATTCCTTTGCACACTTGTAGTGATCCGTCCTCCGGCTACCTTTTTTGATTTTTTTTAAAACTTTTTTTTGTGTTCGACAACAGCTTGTGGATTGTTTCCATGTTGGTATGTGGGTGAGGTTGAAAGTGTGCGTGACTAACCAGGGTGAAGTTGTATGTGCTCATCTGAAAGTCTGTTGTCTGCTGACTCGCCCACAGTTCGTCCTACAGCGCTGTTGTGTTTTCGTATTATTCATAAATGTCAACAGCACTGTTGTGTGTTTCTCATTGTGACCACACTCAGGAGACACAGCGGTTGATGGCAGAGCCCGTCCCAGGGATCACGGCTACGCCCGACGAAGGGAACGCGCGCTACTTCCACGTGGTCATCGCGGGGCCTCAAGACTCTCCTTTTGAAGGAGGCACATTTAAACTTGAACTATTTCTTCCAGAAGAGTATCCCATGGCAGCTCCCAAAGTGCGATTCATGACCAAAATCTATCACCCCAATGTCGACAAACTGGGAAGAATATGTTTAGACATTTTGAAAGGTGAGAAAACGCATCAAACACATTCAGTTTGAAGAATTGTGAATCTGTGCACGTCATTTGTTCCCGGTTGACATTGTAGTCGAATCACACTGACAGAACCCTGCAGGCCTGTAAACCAGCATTTCTTTTGCTTGGTTTGTAAAACTAAAAAGCGTCATAAACAGACGAAGCTGCAGTAAACAACTAAAACTCGCATTACTGGCTTTTATATCTTTATGACAGTCACAGCCTGTCAATTTGTTCACTAGCAACTCCCTAATAAAACTGTATTTTACATGTTCTTGCTTCACCAAACACTCCTTTACATTGGCCTTCTGGTGTTTTATACGCTTGAGTAGCGCAATATTATTTTTATCACGCTGTTTTGATTCTCAAAAGCACTGTGTCAATGTTTAATTGCAGAGATTTGTTGCAGACCCTGGTTGATTTTGTGTTGTGTTTTAACCCCCAACCATTAAATAGGAACAACGTAAACGGAGACAAGAAGTAGAAAACTACGACAGTCTCCCTAAAGTTAGGTTTGAATAAAAATACAATATAACACCTTGCCGGACCGTTCGATTTAATGTTGATGTTGAAAATATTTCTTCTTCGCATCTTAGGTGGTGCAGTTTTGTAGGAATATGACATTTTTATATTGTGGATGTAATCAACATCCAGATAGGGAAATTAGAGATTCAAACGTTATTGCTAATTACTCGCATTACACCGGCAAGATATAATATGGATAATACATGGATTACACCTTTTCTTCGCCACGTGTAGATGTACCTTCTCAGCCACTTATACACTCAACGGTTGGCTCACATTTGACTTGACGGGTCGACACAAGTCGGAGACTTTCACACGCAAACGTGCACACCAGCATTGTGAGGCACCGAGTCACAGATGGAGTTTTATTGTCACAGCCGGAGAAGAAATTAGAAATGGCTGAAAAGCAGCCGCTTCTATTTGCACAAAGCCTCTGTAAGCACGTAATAACAGCCATTAAATCAAGTTTTGAGGTAAACAAACTCAAGTCAATGTTTGTTTGGAGAGTGCGGCTCAGAGTTTGCCAAACATTGAGTTGAAGTCTGGAAAAAGGATTTCACAGCCGTTTCTGATCAGTTTTAGTTCTCATCTGATGTTTCCCCCGTTTTCCATGACTAACTTTTTGTTTATTTCTCTCTCTCTCTCTCTCTCTCTCTGCATCTCTTTCTGAACTTCTCGCAGACAAGTGGTCTCCAGCCCTGCAGATCCGTACAGTGTTGCTATCTATCCAGGCGTTATTAAGTGCTCCCAATCCAGATGATCCCCTGGCAAATGACGTCGCAGAGCAGTGGAAGAAAAACGAAAGCCATGCCATTGAGACAGGTGAGGAGTCGACTGATGTTTTTCCTTTAAGCCTTTCAGGACCAGCTGCACTAATCTTGCCACAGGTGGTCACAGATGGCAGCAAACGTCGGCCGAGTTCAGACCTCCCGACTCGCCTCCCGGAGGCGTTACAAATTACACCGAATGATTCAAAGACCTGGTGTCACTTTGTCAGCGGCGGTTTTCCCGGGTGGAGAAGAATAACAACTGCAAAACAACCCGGCCAGCAACTTTGTGGGGTGGACCAAGCTGGGAACATAATCTGGCTGTAGATGCAGACAAATAATGTAATTCTCAAGGTTGTTGATCATCAGACACAACAGCTGACTGAAGACTTTTCTTCAGCTAGATTTCCGATCCTTCCACCATTTTGGGAAAATCATAGTGTGTCTGTTCGAGTAAAGAAAAGGCTCAAGTGATCATAAAGTTTTGTTTCCCGACTCAGAGGAAATGAAATTCAGAGGCCACTTTGACGGCATAAATACAAGGAGATATTTATAACTGTCATATTTACTTTGACAGCAGATTTTTTTTTTTTTTTTTTTTTTGGTACCGATTCAAAACTAACTGAATAATGGAGTTTCACTCTAAAAAATCAGGCTCAGAATCAATATCTATGTCTGGTAATCCATCATAACATAGTTTTTTTTTGTTTTTTTTCATAGTTTCTCTTTTAGTTTCCTAGAAATGCTTTTGACTCAAACTAGAATTACTGAACGAAAACATCATTTAAATATTGTCTCTTTCACACTTGAATGTTCAAAGAAGCTAAAATTAGTCTGCAGGCTTGTGGTGCGTTCAGGTTTAGTCTTGTTTTAGGACGGTTATCAGTGGTCCACCCCCCCCCCCCCCAAACGTGTTAAATAGTTTTTTTTTATGACTATGTTTGTCCATCACAGTTTCTGCGGGTTCAACTTGATGTTTCTAGATTGCTTGTTTTGTTCCAACAAAGAGTCCAGACTAAACCGGAAAGAAACGACGCATCGAATTTACATAACTTATCGAATTTACGTGCACCAGTTTCATCTAAGATTAGTGGGAGCGATTTGTTGTCAATGATGGTCGAACTAGTTTCTCTCCTCTGCTCTTGGCGAGTTTGATGAAGGGCGATGTCGCGCGCACACGCACGCACACACACACACACACACACACACACACACACACACACACACACACACACACACACACACACACACACACGGACGGAGCAGAGCAGAGAGAGACAGGTGAAGTGAAGATAGCGGTAGTCGAATTAACGACGACTACCTGCATGATGTTCCTTTTTAGTGCAACAGAAGTGCGATAAAACCCATCAAGGTGAATTTATCAGTGGACAGACGTCGACCCAAACGCCTGAAACTCGGGACTCCCCGCCCTGACAATGGCGAGAGGATGCAGACGTCAGAAGCTCTTGCGCTGATCGTGCCGGTAGTCCCGACTCGGAGCGCCAGCAGCTCTCCCGGCTGATACAGCTTGCAGCCACGACGAGAGCAGGAAGCCGGCTTTGATTCATCTCCGCTGTCAGAGAGGGGGGGGGGGAAACAAAAACTCCTGCGTCCACGAGACCCATGTTGGTGAGGTTAGGGTGCAAGGGTAAATAACATGTTTGTTTGTACACGTCTAGCAACCCGCGGCAAAGTGGGGTTAGAAAGCTAGAATGCGCATTTTCAGCAATTTTACAGTGAAAGCCAACAAACGTCCTTGTTCGAGCTTCCTGGAAATTTACCTTTGTGAAAAAGTGAATATTTTTTTGGAACAAAACAAGCAGTTTGGAAAATGTCAGCTCGGCCCTGGGAAAACGGTTTTATTTAAAATCCTATTAATTAGTTGATAAATAACATAAATAATACTAGGAGGTTGGACATTTTTTCCTTGATAAGCTAATAATAATAATAATAATCCATCGTCAAATTTATGCTCTCAATTCATTATTTTGAGTCAGTATTTGAAATCCTGGCACACGTCAGTTCCTGTCGGCTGCCTCTCGATGCGAGACTTTGTTGCTTCCTGTTTTCCTTTTGTGCGAATTTGATTTCCTTCCTGTCCCTCCACTCGGCCCGTCACTCCCAACGCAAACCGTGTCGTGTTTGTCTCCTCCGCAGCCCGAACATGGACCAGGCTCTACGCGGGCAACTCTGAAGTATAGAAGAAGAGAGACGAGGCGTCTGAATGTGATCCACAAAATGTACTCCTATTCTGTCAACATTTGAATTTAACGGACACAAAAAAAAAAACACAAAAAAAAAAAAAGAAGAAAAAGAGAGAGAAAAAAAAAAGATTATAAGTCCAAATCTATTTGAAAGAAATGACAAGATTTACTGCTGCAGACCTCTGGGTGACTTATTTTCCTCTCTTAAGACGCGTTAAATGTGTTAGCCTTTTTTTTTTTTTTTTTTCTCTCCCCCCCCGTGTTGCTATTTAAATGCATGGACAGAGAATGACACCCTCCCCACTACAGTCTTAAATATCACATGCAATACGTTGTCCTGAACTAGGCACATGCTGGTACGTCTGCAAAAGTATACATGCATTAAAGCTGTCCTTCTTTTAACACGCATTATTTGTCAACACATCTGTATGTCATTTTTATTTTTGAGAGACACGTTCTGTTATCTCAGCACGTGGAGTCGGGCCGTCGGCTTCCCCACTAAACAGACCAAAAAAATATGACTGATGAGGTTTCCCTTTGCTGATTTTTTTTTCTTTTTCGGGTGGGGAGGGGAGTCAAATTAGATCACATTTAAAGGTGATCTTATCTGTAAAGCTTGACATGAAAACAAGTAGGGGGAAAAAAACATCCTCAAAGTCTTCATCAGTCCCACATAAACTTTAACTTCACGAACATGACGATCTGAATAAAAACCAGCTGTCTGAATGAGGGACGTTAAAGCCAGCAATTTTTTTTTTTTTTTTTACTGTAAAAAGAATTTGACAACACCCAGAAAAGCACCTGACAAATTTGCCATCTAAAAGCATATAGATGATGGTTAGTGTTAATTTGTGGCCCCTGCAGATGTAGTTTTTTTTTTTTTTTTTTTTTTAATCTCTATTTAATATTTACATCTTAACATTGGTCTTAGGTTGATAGAGAAGACAGATTACTGTGTGACGCCATCTAGGTGAGGAATGTGCTTCTATTATGTTGCAAATGTGTTCAGTAGTGATGTGAAATGTTGCTGTAGTTACTTATATTTCAACATTTTCAGTCTTGAGAAACTGGATGTTTGTTTCATACACTTATTATTATTTTTTATTTTTTTCTCAGTGACCAGTGGGACAGTTTGGGGAGGGTGAGAAGAGTACTTCCACATGCTTAAAAAAAAAAAAAAAAAAAAAGTAATTCCCAACACATTCAGATGGGCAGAAATGACAAACACTCATTGTGTGGAAAAGGAAGTGTGTTGAAAATGACTTTTATTTTTTTTTTTTTTTTTAAGAGTGTAGAAAGTTATCTTTTATTTTTTTTCTTTATTTTATTTTTTTGTAAACTGTCTGTCCATGCTATCTATGTTTCTCTTATTTTATTTTCAGTGTTGCTCCATTAAAGAAGAAGAAGAGAAAAAAAAAAGGCATGTACCACAACCAAACTGATGTGAGGACAGTTCAGACTAGTCATCATCGTCTTGGGTGTTTTGTCGGAGGGTTTTTCTTGAAAGGGAAAGTTGTGAGGAGGTTTTTTTTTTTTTTTGTCGTCGGTAACAAAAGTTGTTCCGCCTCGGTTAATCTTTCTGTCATCTGTGATAATTATACAAAGTGCATTTAATCGATTCCTGAGGGGAAATTGGGTCATTGTGGTAGCAGGAAAAATGAGAAATAAAAAACATATTCAACATTAAAGGTGTTATCACGCCGCTATGGATTTTGTATTAACCGATTAGAAAAAAAAAAAAATCTAAATCAAACACGTGAAACCTCGTGTCAAACTTTTTTTTAATCGGACTTCTAAAAATCCTTAAACTTTCCTTTTTTTTAATAGATGCTGTATCGCCGGGTTCAGATCAGGACTTTAAAGGCTTGCTGCCGCATACTTAGACTCTACCACCATATAGCTTCAGTCTGGCTCATCCGAGAGAGGGCTGATGTTCTCGTAAAGCTATTTCTCGTCTTTTCTTTCTTTGGTGCTTCTCTTTTCTCGCTCTTCACCGGATTATCGCAGGCTCGGTGTTGCTTAGATTCGTTTGTGTCCCGTCGTCGCCCAGAAATATTAACTGTTTCTAACTTGCTGTATTTAGTCTGGAAGATGGAGCACGGCTTAAAACACGGTTAATTTATTGTCCCCCCCTTCCCCCCATCTCCCCCTGAGGGACTTTGACAGTTAACCTAAACCCAGAAAAAGTCACTCACTGGATTTTTGAAGCATATAGATCAAACGATACTGAGAGATCAAACTCTTAATTAATCAGCTCCCCGTGTGTAAAGAATAAAACAAGAGTTCTGTCGGTAATTTCAGCACATTTGCATACGTGGCTCTTCAAACACTCTGTAAATAAACTGAGTTGAGTAAGTAAGAGGAGTCTCCTCTGTTTTATGATGTTGTGGATGTGTGAAAGGTGAAACGTTTATCGTAGTGGTAGTGTCATCAGTTTCACCCTTTACGTGCCCCTTAATGAATTCGCACTGAGAAAGCATCTTCATTTTCGGTCCGTACGCCGCGACAGCTTCCTCTCTTGCAGTCTGCTGGCCCATTTTAAATTTCAGACTCGACGACTCGGGCCTCCGGAGTGTCGGTCAGGAAATTCTCAAATCAAAAGCCGGCACACAAACACGGAGCACGCGTGGTATGAAGTGAGAAACGGTTCATCTGGTTTTGCAGGAAGTAGGACCGTCGGCGTCGGTATTTCAACAGTTAAGTTCAACGATTCGATGTTCAACAAGTTCCAATAGCAGGAAGGTCCCGATGAGTCAACGGAGCTTGTGACAACCCAATATCGCAAAGTGGCCTTTAAAAGGGGCCTGAACATCGAGAGGGAACGACACCGAGCAACATCAGCAAAACACACACACAAAAAAAACATCTTTAAAGTGGGCAAAACCGGCACACAAAGCATCACGAACCGTGATTACCTGCAACGGTGCAACAAAAATACCCGCAATAAAACAGGCAGCAAAATAAACCAGAGTACACAATAGCAGGGCCCTTTAATGCAGCTCTTGGTGATGAGCAGTATTCATGGTATCGGTTAGTCCTGTGTTTGGCACGTCAACAGGCACCGTGAAGAAAACCTGCCTTGTTTCACAAGATGGCGCTGCAGTGACGGTCGCCTCATAAAACTCCTCTCCACAGCTTCGCAGACGAGAGAGCTTCCCCGAGGTTGACGTCCGTTTCTGTTTGGTTCCATCTTCTCAGCTGTTTTACCGTAAAGTCGCCGGTTATTTTTCCACCGGAGACATTTTACCGAGCAGATACTCTTTGTTTTCTCTAACTGCAGCGTCTGCACCTGTTTTCCTCAGCACTAAAAAAAAAAAAAAAAAAAAAAAAAAAAAAAGTGTTTCACAATGTTTTATGATCACGGCCTGTTTTATGTGGCAACAGTGAGTCATTCAGGCTGGTTGGTATGCAGGCATTATTTGAGTGGAAGTGCAGGAAACAATTTCCGTCACTATCTGCAATATCTGACAAAACATGAACCTCTCTGGGAGGCTGCTGTCTCTGGACAGCATTTGTTGTCATCTCTGGTCACCGTGATCTATTTAACTATTAGTCACAATAACGTGACACGTCTTATTTATAAATATGAAAACACGAGGGCCACCGCAGGTAGAAAAACACGACGTGTTCATATTGTTTGATTATGATCCTGTTAAACAACTATTATTTCCAAAACATAGTTAATCAACGCATCTTTTTTTTTTTTTTTTTTTTTTTAAGATACTATAGTGTCTTGTACGTTTATCCAGAGCTGATATTATTTAGTTCACGTTTGGCGGTTTGTTTCAGCCAACTTCTGAGGACAGATCAACGTATGACTGTAGAAAAAAAGGCAGAAATGTGAGTCACTTCAAAGTAAGAGCTTTGACAAAGGTGCCTGTCAAAATACTATCTATCCTGTTTTACTTTTAAACACATGGTGTCTGAAATTATGAAATCTCCCTGTAAAAAAAAAAAAAAAAAATCTCAGTAATTTGTTTTCTTGTCATTTCTTAAATGTAAAACTGAAATAATGCTGCTAGTTGGTGAGTTTTAGAGGTGCTGACCGGCTTTATTTAGAGCCAGTCTGGCTGACTGTTTCCAGTCTTTATGACAGGATAACCAGCAGCTGCATGCTGTATTGCAGATATTACATTACATTACATTTCATTTAGCCGACGCTTTTATCCAACGCGACTTACAATAAGTGCATTTACAACCGTGAGGGTACAAATTCAGGACGACAACAATCAAGAAAGTACAATTTTCTTCAAGATAGCCGAACTTCAAAGTGCTGTCAGTAAGTGCCATTTTAAGTGCTACTGAAGTACTACCTATTCAAGGTAAGATATAACAGTTGTCTTCTCATCCAACTCGCCACCAGTGAGCAGTTGAAGTATTTCTTTACCATTATCTGCAAAAATTCTGAAATTAACAAAACGGATTATATTATCATAATTTGAGATTAAGACTCATTTTAAGGATATACAGTTGCATTTATGTCTCCCCCAATATTGTCTATTTTTGTCGGTTCTTCTTTTTTCTGAGAGTTACTTAGATTTTTGTATTTTTTTGTATTGTGTGATGAAAATGGTACTTTGGTGGCACAGATGACTTTGAATCAGCCTGTGTTTGGAGCCGTTATCAGCGCAGAGATTGTCGATACGCTTGAATTACTACAAACGGCACGCATGACTACAGCAGCACCGCTGCAAGTGCTCCTAAAGTTCAGATCTCAGTTTACAGGCCTCGAGCGCAGTGTAATTTATGATGTGACAATGCGCGGAGCTCCGTGCAGCCCCCGGAGCTCGGGGCCGGAGAGGGCACACTGAGCCGGCCTCCTAAACATAGCCCTGCTGCTCTCACACACAACGGATCGTCTCTCGCTCCGACTGCTGACTTGCAGGTGAAAACGTTCTCGCCACGTCCTGGTGACGTCGCAGCGAAAGCTGACGCCCGACTTCCTGTTCTGGCCGCCGCGTGTCATCGGGATCAAGCGCTTGTCGGAAACCCCAAACTCCTGTTGGTCCAGTAGAATAACATGCAGTTTTCTGAGTGGAGAAAAAGTTTGTCTCCAGTTTTTAAAACTGTTTCCTCTCCCCTTTCCTTTCAGTTAACTTCCTCTTCTGTTCGCCTCTCTTCGTCCTTCTCTTCCTCTCTCTTTCTTCTTTCTTTCATCTCCCTTTTTACTATCCAGGTATCTCTCCTTTTATGTCCCTCTCCTCTCCTCTCCTCTCCTCTCCTCTCCTCTCCTCTCCTCTCCTCTCCTCTCCTCTCCTCTCCTCTCCTCTCCTCTCCTCTCCTCTCCTCCATCTTCCTGTCTCCTCCTCCTCTCCTCACCTCTTCCCCTTTCCTCTTTCTCTCACTTTCTTCCATCTCTTTTCTCTCCCCATGTCTCTCCTTTATCCTCTCATACCCTGTTCCTCACCCCTCCTCTCTCCTATCCCTCTTCACTTATTCCCCTCTCCCCCATTTCCTCTTTCCCTTTTCCTCTCATCTCCTCCCCCCTGCCTCTCCTCCTCCTCCTCCTCTCTGTCCCACTGCAGATGAAGTGTAAGGGTACTGCAGTGAGATCCCTCTCACCTGAAGCCTCCTGATGTTGTGTAACCATCCTCATTACTCTCCCATGCGTAAAAACAAAAGTCAGCCAACCAAACGGGAATCCCTCCTCTGAGCTGCAGCAGGTACCCGAAAGGACTTCAGGCTCCTTCTCAGGAGTTTTAGCAAAAGGTCGCTGTCCATTACAGATGTTACACAAGACAGCTGCAGTGGAGTATTAATGCAGGCAGCGATTACAGGAGATTGTTGTAAGTGCAGGTTTCAGCCATTTTTTTTTTAAGAATTACAAACCCTTTTCCTTTCAGCCTCTTCTGCCTTTAAGGCTGCTGTTGCCCTTCATTTCCCTCCTCAGCCAGGCTTGTTTTCATTTTCAGGGCAGGATAGTTTGCCCACAAATGCCATAATGTTGCATATTAGTGGTGCTGTACATGTTGTAGCATGTAGTGTATCGTAGCTTTGACTCACATCCCTGTATGTGAACAAGATACAAGGGTTAGACTTTTACACACATAACATGGAGTATTTCCAACCAAATATTTTTTGTATTAGGGCTGCACTTAATGACAATCTCATTTAGTTGTTGCAGCGCTAACATTTTTTTTATGTTCTTTAACAAACAGGTACAAAGCAGAACTATTAGTAAAAAAAAAATTAGGTTTACAGATTTGGTTTGTTGATTTTTATAGTTGGATATGACATTTCTGGAAATTAATTAAGAATTTGGTAACAGATAATGCTGAATCATGAAAAAAAAAATCCTATCATAGAATAGTACAATGGCCTTGTACATGTCAGGATGTGGTATATTGTCATAACTGCAAACTCAGTGTTTGTGAGTGAGTGTAAGTGTGAGTGTGAGTGTGAGAGTGTGAGGTGATGGCAGGGATACCTCTTCTGCTCCAGTGAGTGTTTCATCCATAGTGAGAACACGCTGTCCTGGGTCATCCTTCCACTTCTCTACTCTACCGCTATATATAACAGCCACTGCAGAGAAGAGAAGGGCACTGTGTGTGTGTGTGTGTGTGTGTGTGTGTGTGTGTGTGTGTGTGTGTGTGTGTGTGTGTGTGTGTGTGTGTGTGTGTGTGTGTGTGTGTGTGTGTGTGTGTGTGTGTGTGTGTGTGTGTGTGTGTGTGTGTGACAGAGGCCACTGGCTGTAAAAGAAGGGTACTTTGGATTTAAGAAAATATATATATTAAGATCCCAGTGCAGTGCTGACACTTTGTCACAATGCTTGTTAGAAGTGACAGTTTTTTAACTCATTTTATTTTTACAGTTAAATAACAGTGAAGTGTAAACCTTTAACTGACAGTAAAAACAAAGGCTCTCTCCTCCCTCATTCCTCACACTTTTTAAGACAACGTGAACAGTCAGAAATGAACTCGTCAAAGAGCTTCAGCTTCTCGTCCCTCCCTCCTTCATAATTTGAATAGAAATCTAAGTAAAGCTTGTGTGCGTGTGTGTGTGCGTGTGTGTGTGTGTGTGTGTTTTGAAAAATGTCTGGTATTTGAACATAGAGATCTTCTCCAAAGATGTGTGAAAGTTAATAAGGCAAATTAATCATTCTTTGTTTGCATTGTGCCACGTTGTTTGTGTCAGTGATCAGACAGGAATAATCACGTCTGAGCGCTCATCTCGTCAGATGTTGAAAAGACACACCCGCTGCCAGACGCATACCGTACACAGTCATCGGTGGCCGCTGGCAGTCTCACCCAGCAGTGTTGTACGGTAATAATTAACAGTCGCCATTCACTGAGTGTCTTTATGGCCCGACCACCGCCCCGACTTGTAAATAAACCCACGACTGTGCGCTGAAAGTTCACAGATTACTGTATCAAAGAGAGTCGCGCTGGTGCTGCTGGCAAAGCTGATCAATAAGTGTACTGATAGGGAGACAATCACGATTCAATGTTTCTCATCTGTCTGACTTAGTTGTGCCTCAGCGGGTTTCCATGGGCACATTGGATCAACAAAGACTAGAGATTAAAGGCACACCAGGTTGTGATGGCCAATATTTAGCGCACATGTCACCTCTTTAGGATCAGTAACACTGATTTCCCCCCCCCCCCCCCCCCACCCGTGTGTGAGTCTCTGATTGGACTATTGAAACCTATTGAAAACTTGATTATTGAAAAGGAGTAAATTTCCTATGACTACTTTTGATTTTTTTTTTTAATTGCGACACTGTGAGTACGCAGCAGCTTTCTATCAGAGGTCTGACGCCTGCAAGTTATCAAGTATTGGTAATGCCGATGTGTTGCTGAGGTGCTGATCCATGACCTTTGACCCCCCCTGGTTAAAGGAGATAAGTGGTTAATGAAGGGTACATTTCTGAATTCCAAAATTAGTATTTGATATTAAGCACTGGTCCAGTAGCAATATTTATAAAAACTCCAGTTGATGATAATTACATTACAGATTCATCTAAATTATCTTCCATAGGAATCTATAAAATGTCACAAAGTAGTAAAGTCAGGAGTCTTCAGCTGCTGTATATAATTAGATCTGTGAGGCCGCACAGATGCTACACGTAACATTCACAATGACAATGCAAACATGCTGACTGGTTGACTGGTAAGTAGCACAAAGTACCTCTGAGGCTTGTGGCTGTGTTATTAGTTTTGCATGGATATTATAAACAAGCGTGAACATTTTGACACGTCGTTGAAAAGCGAAGGGCTCGACAAAGTGATCACAATTCATCCTGCAGGGGAACGTGAATGTCTGCACAAAATTTCATGCCAATCTATGTACGACACTCTGGTCTTGACTGAAATAGTAGACAGGCCAACAATGACACAACGCTTACGTAACCAAATAACCAATTTTTATTATATTCAGTTTTCAATTTTCTACCACACAAAACAAGAAAAATAGCAAATATTCACATTTGAAATGTGATATTGTTGCTTAAAATGGCATTTAAAATTGATAATCAAAATAGTTGCCAGTTCATTTCTCAACCAGTCAATAAATTAATTGATTTCAGCTCTAATACTGAAATATACTGACCACTATTTTGAAAAGTTAATCAGCAGCAGAACTGACTGACCATGAGTCATGTTATAGATATTAACACACGACCCAAAGTTCACATAAACATCAGATATTGCCCAGAAACAAAATCAGTATAATTTATAAAGGCTATCTTTAAAAATGTATATTTTCATTTTATTTTATGTGAATTTGGAACAAAACATTTCATGTTTTTTTTCCCCATATGTTGACCTTTGACCTCAGTCTACAAGAAAACGTTTGGCGTTCTCAGAGACAAACAGGGAACTAAAGTGGATTTATTTTGCAAAACTGCGCAGACAGTTGAAGCATTTCCCTCGGCTTTTCATGCACCTAAACCCCGTTTCCTCGTCTGTCCCTCCGTCCGGCAGAGATGCGGCGATAACCACAGAATCATAGCTTGTTATCATCGGGTCACTGTGATGATTACACCTTCAACACCTTGATAAACACCAGCAAATCTCCAGGTTTAGCTCCATTTCACTGGCAAATACAACACGTAGTTATAATAATAGTTGCCATTTAGCTGCAAACGAGTACAACCAAAATGAATCATCGGATTTTGTTTCACAACAGGATGATGTCACTTGAACTGCAGCCATACAGCACTTTCAGTCCTCCCTCAGTCTGTCTGTATTCAGGTCACTTTTTCTTGCATAACAGCTCATTCATAAAACAGCACCACACCTCTGGGAAGGGATGGAGGAAAGACTCCAGACGTACAGAAAACGTCTACTCAGGGAGGGTTTTTGCTGCAGTGTGAAGAGTTGTCACGTCATGCCATGGTGCAATGTACTTACTGTAACTGTCAGATGGAAATCCTCGTATCTCCAGTCGAGTTAGAGGGAATTGAGCAAGTGGAGAGTCTGCTCTTCCGGTAAAGACTAAGAGCACCTTTGTTTTTCTCTGTAAATACTGTGTATAATTATTTTCATTTAGGTTGCAGGGGTTCTGTTACTGCTTTTCCAAAAGATCATCTGTTAGAAAAAACGAGCATTGATTTATTGTAAATCATACAGTTAAATTACATTATGCTTATTGTGCTGTGGGCAACAGTGCAATGAATCGTCCAGATTATTATGTTGAAAGAGTTTGTCACAATGTTTTATAGCAGAGTGGGGCCATGTATTAACAGATTCATAACATCTACCTGCAGGGAAAAGAGCAGAGATGGGATTTCATGCATCAAATACCTCATGTTTTATGATTTTAACATTATTTTATTTTATCATGAGACAAAATGCTTCAAGATCTTCCTTAACATCCTTTTGTCATGTCTACTAGCTACAGTCACTTCATGAGGTTCTTTCTTTACAAGTTTTCTCTGTTTTCTTTTTTTTTTTAACCTCAGGTTTATTTTAGACATCATCGCCTACTCAGATGACAGATCAATATCAGATTATGACATTATGACGCATAATCAAGGTTGAGTTCATGTTCTGTTAATGTTGGAAGCTTTAGAACCTTGTTTTTTGTTTCCTCCAGCAGCCCTTAAGTCAATAAGCAGGTGTTTGTTCCTGCTGTAAAAAAAAAAACTCAAGTTCAATCTTTTCTCTCAGTGTATCTCATGACAGCAGTGAAGTCAGACAGCACATGATAAAAAGCTGTTTGAATGTCCAAGAAGGTTTGAAAACAATAACTACCTCAGGTGTGTGTGTGTGTGTGTGCGTGTGCGTGCGCGTGTGTGTGTGTGTGTGTGTGTGTGTGTCATCACTGCCGTTGGGTTTTGTTTCAGACGACTTTCCCATGTTCACTGTCTGGCTTTGTTTATGCCCCTTAAAGCCTAATCTTCACATGATTATAGAGTGTCTGTGTTTTCACTCAACCTCGAGGAGACAGAGGCATCGTTGTGAGAGAAACAATCGGCCGCAGGTTTAGCCTCGACAGGTTAACGGTGAACGATGGTGTTAAACCGGAAATTCATGATGCTTCAGTTTGGGACATCACATATGTCGCTGTGTTTTATATATATTTTATATTAATCTCTCGGCCAGAACATAAGCTATGACCCCCCCCCTCCGATCTCTCCCCGTCTCCCTGAGTAATTCATCCTAAGTGATGTTTACTTACGTTGACTCTACTTTATCCACAGCTATCATAATGGCAGGCTTCACTATGCACCAACAAGCACCCATTGTGTCCATCAGACCTCACAAGCGTGTTATTGTCGTTCCTCCATCTTTGGCTCTGAGACCTGCATTTATGCAGTCGCATTAACTGTAAGAGAGACGTTGATGTTTTTCATGTCGCACAGAGGGAAGAAAGACTGGCGTTGTCTCCTCTCCATTCAGTTGCAGTTACTAACTTCATAGTTGCCACCGGTCATGCCAGAAATCCTAATGCTCCCCTTTCGGTTCCAGCTGCATGAGGCAGCTGTGGTCAGCAGAAAAGCCACCATGCGCACCTGCCCTGCACCAACAGTTAAACAGATCAAATGAATGACTCTTCATCTGCTGACAAGTCTGATCATTTCTTCATGATTGGTGGAGACCAAAAAAAACAGAGCTAAAAATGACGTGAATATTGGACTTACTGGCTAAAACTACAACTCCAAATGACAGTTTATGTGGTACTGTCTTTTCTGGACATGTAAATTAGTCAATTTTTGCCAACACATTTGTCATATCAATCTTTTTTTATAGTTTGATTTTGCCCCCAGGTGACCAAAAACACAAGAGTATAACTGTAATTTCTAAAGATATCACAGTGAAGCTCTTTACTGAGAAACTGAAGGCTGAAGGCTGTCGGCGGGGCATAGTGTCCTCGGGTTCACAATCAGACCAACTGCTCGTTCCTCCCAGCTCGTCCAAATATGGTCACTTCTGGCTCCAAAATAGAAAGATGTTGACGTCAAGGATTCATAACGGCAGTTCACAAACTAACGGGTGACATCACTGTTGGTTTTTGCTTGGTCTGACCACCACAAAGATAGTTTAATGATCATTTACTATTAGGGAGGCTAACAATGAGGGAGTCAAGTTGGTACACTAACAGATGTTAAAAACTGAGGTTTTGACGAAGCTAACATTAGGATCAGATTCTCTGACTTCTCTGTTGCTATCTTGTTTCAGAAACATCTTAGTAGAGGGCATGGATTCATTAACAGAGGCGTCACAGGCTCTATATCCAACAGCCGACAGCAGCTCACATCCATCTTAGCAGCCTTGGCTAGTTGCCTGGAGCTCACTTCATCATCAGATGAGCCTCCATCCCCTGAAAACATTTACCTCAACCCTCAGTGCCTGCAAACAGTTGTCCCACCTTTGCTTGTAGTGGTGAATAAATAGGGGAGTGATGCTCAAGCTTAGGTTTAAACTGAAGTGTCTAATAATGGAGACCGTAGGGGGAAAGCAGATGGCCCAATCTAATATTAGCCTGATGGCTTCAGTTCATGATCATCCACGAGCTAAATTTAGGAGGGGGATAAATTATGCCTCATTGTCCTGATCTTGACGAGGACATTTACATCTTTTATGTTATAAGACATCAGCGTTGTGACTCAAATGTTTCCTGTCTGGCCAGTAGCCATTCCCTCACATAGCTCATGTCTGAAGGCTCAGCGCTGAGGTCAAAGAAGAGACTTATGGGCGAGCTAATAGGCTCAGGATTTTATACGCATAATCGGAGTTGGCTGCAAACACAGACTGGATCACAGGCAAATGAAAAGACAGATTAGATGTTCATGTGGGAGAGTGTATATGTCTGTCTGAGAGTGTGTCCATAGATGTGACCAAACACCAGATCTCGGCGCTCAAATCGTACTAAATATGTGTCACATATATTCATGTGTACATTTCCTGGCCAAGGATGTCTACTTTGCCAGAAAGCAGACGTCATCCGATTTTCCTAAAAAAAAAAAAAAAGGGAAGACAGCGACAGGCAGACGTTCAGCTCTGTCTCCTCCGTCCCTCCATCTGTCTCCGTGTGATCCAGGAGGAACCGGATCCTTCTATTCCCCTCACACCTCGGCTAAAAGGAGTCTTCTTAATTGCCTTCCTTTGCTATACAAGACGGTGATCATAAACCACTTCAAGTATATGATGACGGAAAGATTTATTTTCCTCTGAGGTGACTGATGCCAGTGAGATTACCACATCTGTTGTTATATTTGGGAGCATGCAGGATTGGGATCAGCAAGTTAGTCTTTAATTTCAGTCCATTAAAAATGACTTATTATATATCATTATGCAAACAACTTAACCACTCTATAAATACATAGATTTTCCAACATATCACCCTAACCCTACAGTAATGATCTGAGGTTAGAATATTAATTACTAATCCATCAAACATACAGTTGTCTTGACTGTAAATAGCAATCTACATGTTTACTACAATGTGGGGTTTGTTTTTGCCTACAGCCATTATTTCAAGAAATGAATACCAAGAAATTGTTTTTCATTCTTTATTCATCACTTGACATTAAGTGGAAAATGTGCTGCAGTTATGACTCCAGTAATCAGATCAGTGCAGAGGCAGTATAACCTTGCTAAAATGGCATAATGATGCTGTTTGACTTCCAGTGACGCGATCATCTGGAGGCTCGTTGTATTTACATCACAGCCAAGTGATAACCACTGCGGTCAACAGCAGGACTTGTGTGAGTAGTGACTTTTTCTTTTTTTTTTTGCCACATCGAGAAGTTTCTGGATCATCTGGAGAGAAATGTCCTCAACGTTGAAGATTTTGTATGTGTGCAACACAGGGGAACGCGTGTGAGGAAAAAAGGGGGCGATTCATGTTAAGGTGTGTTTGAGTAACTGTTAGTCCCACGACACCAGTGAGCTCGTCAGTTCGCTCTGCAACCAGTCCCACTGACTTTCAGTAACTTTACATCACTAAAAAAACAACATTAGGAGTCTGGACGTGCTGGTTACTCTGAGCTAAATGCTAACTCCACATGTTCACACGGGCAGTGCCAACAGGTATAAGGTTCACTCTGTTCATAGTTTAGACAGGGACAGGTTTCAGCATGATAACTTTCATTGATTATTCCAAACTAAGTCTCATATTAAAAGTCACTGGATCGCCAGTTCTTACAATTCAACCAAAGAGGTACATAAATGTTTGAACCATATTTTATTGTAGTGCCTCTAATGGTTCTTGAGACATTTCCCACGAAACCACAAATCCCGTTCCGTTGGTGGCACTTTCGAGAAAAGTCAGGAGAATCTGTGATGGTCTGGTCTAGTGTACCCTATCTTCACCCAAAGGCTGCTGGGATAGGCGCCGCCCCCTGTGACCCTCTATGGGACAAATATATGTATACATACATATATATACATAATGTATGGACAGTTCCTTTTACTATTTACATCAACAATATTGTTTCATCTTTGGTCAATTGTCATTCACATCTGTACGTGGACGACACAGTGATGTACCACGTTGCCGATTCTGTACAAGTGGCAGTGGAAAACTTACAATGCTCTTTTATTGCTCTCCAGCAAGCTCTTAAATATGTAAGACTTCTATTAAATGCAAGCAAAACAAAGTTAATGTTATTTTCCAGAAGCAGATCCATAGATTACAATAATCTCAATATTTCTACCTTGAATGGATTTACAATTGAAAGAGTCGCAGAATATCTCGGCATTTGGGTTTGATGAAAAACTCACATTCAAATTTCACATCGATAATCTTGTGTGCAGACTCAGACAAAAGGTTGGCTACCTCTACAGAAACAAAACCATGTTTCCCATGTTTTGCAGGAAAAGGGTTGTCGAGGCAGTCTTCATGTCAATCTTAGACTGTGGAGTTGTGATTTATAGACATGCATCAGCCTCAACACTTAAATCTCTGGATTGTGCCTCCCATTCCACTCTCAGATTTATTACAGGTAACGGCTACAATACCTGTCACTGCCTTTTATATGATGTGGTTGGATGGTCCTGTCTTCACCAGAGACGTGACATCTCTTTATTTATAAAGCCCTGATTGGAAAACTGCCCCGTTACCGGTCTGATGCTCGTATACACAGACGGGCCTCATCAGAAACGTTCCACCGACCGGCTCTTATTACGTGTTGCACACGTTAGGACTCATCTGGGAAAGTCTGCTTTTAACTTTAGTGCACCTGACTCCTGGAAGAAAATACACAATCTCCTTAAAATCAATTCACTTGCTCCTTTCACACATTTCCGAAGCGTGATCTTAAATCTCTAAAACTGTACTTGTAGTTGTTTTATATAACTGCATTTAACTCCGTTTTGTCTACTCAAACTACCTAACTTATATTTGTGTATTTTGTTGATTTTAATTCATCTTTCAGGTTAATCTTCCTTTATCTGACAGTAAATGGTTAACTATGAGATCAACTGTGGTACAAACTCTCATTGTTCATTGCTTTTTATTGTACAGTGACTTCATACTTTTCATTTACTCTGTCATAATTTTGTTATTAATTTGCACATACAGTATATATTAAAAAAAATTGTCCACATTTCAGATTCCACAATGTTGAAAACATTATCACAATATTTTTAAGTAAAGCTTGTGATTTCTAATGGTGAATACAAAACAAAAGGAAATCAACCCACTCCTGCATTTTGCAAAAGTAAAAAGAAATACATTCATAATGACCACAGAAGTCAAAATTTCACAAATAACTGTTAGAAAGAAAACGTGGTCAGTTGTTCTGAAAAGTTGCTCTGTCAGCTTGTCTTATTGCTGTGATCACTGCCATTGTTTTTATTTGGTCTTTGCTCGGTAAATGATTCGATGTCATTGTAAATGAGAGTCACCCTCAATGATTTTTCGAGTATAAATTAATGTTGAATGAATGAATGAATGTATGGGTGGAAGTTGTTGTAATATTTCAATCTGGACCAAAGTCATGGGCCTCCTGAATAAAGATACACACTGTATTTTATTTTGTTCATCCATATACTGTAAACACAGAACCAGCTTCCTCCATATGTTATGACAGCTGAGAGTCAGATGGAGTTAAATTGGCACATTTCGTCAACCTGAAAGACACTCAGATAAGATAAAAAATCACTTGATTACACAAGTGGATTGTCTGATTCTCTACGGCCCGCTCAGTAAGTTGTTGATCTTTGTCTCCCGAGGATCACTTGGCTTTTGATATTATCTAGGGAGTTACAACATGTGGGTTACAGCCTGCAGGTCAAAGGTGAACTCAGGCTGAAGGAGGGTGTTACAGCATCTGGAGACAGATTTCCCCTCAACCAAAATGTGTCATCAACACTCCACTCTGTCACCATTAAAAAAAACAATTTGATTATCCACTGCAGTTTGACTTGACATCATTGAAACACTGACCACATTTACTCAGTTAATAAGTTACAGCGCTTTCTGAAATCCCACCTGTTGATCGAAGGAAGCTTATCTCTGATTCACTTTATGAGTTGAATATGAACGCAGCCATAATATGGGAGCGCCATGGTATATATATATATTTCTAAATAGCTCTGAATTGAATGTGCTTGGCAATAAGAGGGAGTCGTTAGGCGTGGTGCTTATTCACAAAGACAACCTCCCTCACGAAAAACAAGTGTCGCATAACTGTGACCTCTGATCCTAAAAAAATATGTTTAATAGCAGGTGATAAAATGATTGTGTAAATCACTCCTCCGTATTGTTTTCAATTGATTGACACGGTCATAAAATGACCTCAGTAATTCAATAAAGTCAGGAGTCGCTGACTGATTTCCCAACACTGGACTGAGCATGTCGTACGTGATTAATTTGGCCAAAAACTCCCTCGAAGCGGAATCTAGGAGGCGTTAATCACTTTGAACATAGAGAAATGGTTAGTATATTATCTGATTGTATAAAAGGTGGAACCTTTAATGTGGACCTTTCAAAACATAAATTCAATAAATAGTGCAATAAAACAGTCATGGTTGACTCTATCATGACAAATGTGATATTACGCCCCGGGTGGGTTTTATTTGTTGGATCTGAGCTGAGCCCTAATAATTTGAGAGGAAGTGAAACTGCAGGCCTGTTGTGGTATGATTAATATGATTAACAGATTTTGTGGACTTTAAAGCTTTGATTTCAGAATTGTAATGTTTCATGTAACATGGAGATGGATGAAGACAGGGTAAGGATGTGATCTGTTCACATCCTTTGAGTCTCACTGATAACAATAAGACTTTTCATAGAAGGAAAAGAACAGTAATAACAACATTAGTAAATCATGGGAGGGTGACCGTGAGCCAAATGCCATGACCCTGAAGCTGAAGTGGTTCGATATAATCCATTTTGGGTCGCAACCCACCATTTGAGAACCACTGGTCTCGAGTGACCAACGATGTTTTTCAAACAATACTAACATTTCTCGCCCGGATTGAAAAGCTGTCGTGGTAACATAGATCGTGTTGCATTAAAAGATTACAGTGGCTGGTAGCCGTTGTGGAAGCTGAGTGGATTTAGGGGTTGCAGCACATGGGGGAGATGCCTTTTCATCGTCTTTTTCCAATGCACTCAATTTGATAGTTTTCATATAGCAAAGAGAGAAAGATCAAAATCAGATGTCTACTTGTGGTAAGTGTGAAGAAGGCTATGAAACAGAATTTAGATGTCCATGTTGTTACACAAAACATTTGAGGTCAGGGTTGTACCAGAGGACTACAATGGACTAAAGTGTGTACAAGCTGTCAAATAGTCCCACTGCTGAAAATAGGCCCAGGCATATGTTTATTATCATTGTTTTTTAGCAGAAAGTTAAGCTCCACCCATTTCGACAGGCCCAACCAATTAGCTCATCGCTGCCTCAGAGGAGTGATCTGTATATGTTAAACTCCGCTGTGCGTGTTCATCGCACTGAGTCTGCGGCCATGCGCAAATGGTTTCGGGGGAGGGCTGTGCTGTGTAGGCTGTAGTCTACATAAGATCTCTCCCTGCACACACACACACACACACCGCCGACTGGAGATCACAGGTAGCATCTGGACCTTTGGCTTGTGTCTATCGTCCAGATTGTATGAGGAAAAGACAAGTCCAGGATCGCGTAACGGGATCTCCGCTGTCCCCCCCTCTCCCCACCCTCTGAGGACCGACCGTCTCGGACCACGGACGCAGAGAGCAGCAACGATGCGGCGGCTCTGCTGTTAACTCGCCGGACCTTCCTCCCCCTCCTCCTCCTCCTCTCTCTCTCTCTCTCTCTCTCTCTCCCTCTCCACCTCTCTTGTTTTGTTGCCGGCTTTATCTGAAGGAGATCCACAATGAAGCTCAAACCGAACCAGACCAGGACATACGATGGCGATGGTTTCAAGAAAAGAGCTGCATGTCTGTGCTTCAAGAATGAACGTGAAGAAGAGGTAGGAGACCCTGCAGCGCAGCGTGTAGACGATATGTTGTGTTGTGACTTCGTGGCCTAGTCATCCCCTGTCTGTCTTGCACCCAGTCATTCAGGAGACAACAGGGGTGCTCATGGGTAAAATAGACTAGATCCCCTTCATAAAACACGTGGGCTTTGATTTATGGAGTCTACTCCTAGGTGTAGCTGCATCCGTGTAGTTTTGTGCGCTTCCCTCGGGGGCCCCGCTGGTTTGATTTGTGTCTCCGGTGCTGCTGTGTCTGCTGTTGTTGATGCGCCTCGGGCCATCCAGTTTAGGCTAGTTTGAGGAGCACGTAGAGAAAAGAGAAGAAAAAAAAAAAAAAAAAAAGCGTTGTTGTCAAGTAGGTTTTACTCGTCAACATACAACCGACAATCGTGACTTTCAGAATAATACCCACGTCCTTAAACCCCTGCTTTAAAACGGCAGTCAGTCAAAGCAGCGCTCTTACTTTGAAGGCGATTAAAGCTCTACTTCCGGTTAGTTTCCGGCGAGCTTGAAGGAGCCGCAAGAGGGGGGCGAGGCGCACTCTTGCACGTTTCTTTTAATAGCGGGGTTTTAACGTCGGCTTGTGTCGGAGTGAGGGGATGCGAATATAGGCCACACATCTATCGCTAAATATATCTCGTCAAATGTCGCGTCACTTGAGCACATCTAATACCACGACAGCGTCCGGAGCCAAAGCAGCGGGCATTCACGAAAACGCTGCTGCATCCCGCCGGCCTCCAGCGGGCAGCTGCGTAGCAATGCTGTGGATGAGAATTTAAAGGGACCTTTACTGTGTAAATAATGAATGTTAGGTGACGGACACTTATTGTTGTTGTGTCTTCCAAGATCCCCCCCGTGAAGCTCAACACTTTAGACCCTCTTCATGTGTTTTCCCACCCAAATTAACAGAGCTGCGAATGATTATTTTCATGATTGAATTTTTATTATTATTATTTTTTTTTTTTTCTTCCATTTAATCAATTAGCCGTTTGGTCTTTAAAATTTTCAACCAGTGTCTCCCAAAGCCCAAGATGCAGCTTTAAATCCCAACCAGCAGTCGACAACCAAAAGATATGCAGTTTATTATGCTACTAAAAGAGCTGACCGATGGATCTTGGATTTTTTTGGACATAATGTATTTCTTTTCACTGTTTTGTTACCCTTATCAAATACTATACATATATAAATGTATACAAATAAAGATGCAGAAGATAAACGAACAAAATAAATGGATAAACTTTGGAAAAAGATTAGTTTGAAGTCAGTCTTGGTACTTTATCAAAACAGTACGATCAAAAGCACAGACAGACAAAGTGAGCCATTTGTTGTTTATTAGGCAGTGGAGATGATACAATCTGTTAAATGAACATCTGTATTTTCAAGTCCTTATGAGTACAGTATAGGCTGATTAAGCTTATAACCGGCAGGCAAATCTCTGAGTAAACCTGGTGTTTGGTACCTGCATTTCCGTGCTGGCCAGGTGAATGCAAACGGTGTATTCTTTAAGTTTAAGTACTTTGGGTTTTGCTTATACTATTTTTATTGCATATTTTTTGTTGTTGTCGTAATTCACTGTTTTAGATTCACTGACATTTCCCTCGTTAGTCGTACTTATGTCCAAAAATCAGTCCTACTTCCATATTGTCGCTTGTCTAAATTTAGGCTCCAGTTTGAGTGAGGTGTAATCAAACTGTTACACAGTATACAGTAAACAGCCCAGTCTGGTACAAAGAGATCTGCCCGTGTTTGGCTGCGCAACACTTATCTACAAATTTACACAAATACACACAGCATAACTGCTCACTGAGTCATGATGTTATGTCATCATTATGTATGAGCTCCAAAAAGATTTAGATTTTTTTTAATAAAATTTCTGATATAGAATTAGAGATTTGCATTTCCGTGTTATATTTATTATAACACTTGTACCTTCAGACCCTAGATATGGCCTCAGAACTGGTTTGATCACCAGGATTCTTCTCTTATGACTAGTAATTACACGGAAGGACAGTCAGAGAATATTATGGTAACAACAGAAGTGTGTAGGTGTGACCACCACCCTCAGGATTTTCAGGCTTTGACAGGCATGTCTACTCATGCAATCACAAATATGACACTGTTTGAAGTAAGAGAACCAATCTGCTGCTCTGATTGTAATTAGAGGTCTGAGATATTGGGCTTCGTGATGTCTACGCTTTCCTTAAACTCATGCCAACACACGCATTTACAGTCAGTTCCTGGACACAGGACACTCAACTGTGATGAAATAGGAGCTGTATATGCTGCTCAGCTGTTTTGTTTTGGAGAGGAAAGGAGAAAGCAGAGCCCTCAGGACAAGGTACAGCAATTAAACTCCCAACAAGGGCAAATGGGAACCTGACAGTGCAGAGGGACAGTAGTGATAGCTGAGTAGGCCACCTGAGTTCAGCAGCAAGTGGAGTCTGTGTGCCAAGACAGCCTCTTTAATTATTTTACATTACAATAATGCAGTGATATGCTGTAGAAACCCATAATTATGCAAGAGGTCAGAGTGTTTTTCTTATAAATATTTAAACTGAACGTCTTCTAAGAACTTGTGAAGCGCAGAGTGAAAGCCACAAGTTTATGGGTGTGTTAGCTGTATATTTTCAGTAAAAAAATGGACTTGGGTTCATCAGAAGGTCAGAAATATGACTCCATATGAATGCAAAATTGTTCCGTGTTGTTCCTGAATGTGTGAATGGGCAACTGTTTGCTAAGAATTTCATGTCCATCTGTATTTAGTAATAATTTAATGTGTCACTCTTGTCAACATAAATGGGTCTATTTCCAACAACTCCCAAAACAACATACGTGTAGAGGTACAGCAGGACCGACACCTCGTTTGCCAAAGCAACATGTGTATATATATATATATAACTGATGGACAGTGCCAAGGACAGGCATACTGGACCTTTTGTTGTGATGGTAATAGTAATAAACACATGGTTAATGTTGTGAATCGGTCACAGTTTGGATAGATTGAAGCACCGTGACTACTTGGCTGGGTTTAGGAAAAGATTATGGTTTGGCTTTTAAAAGGTGACATAAATTAAATATGTTACGCAAATGAACTTGTCTTCATACTATTTCACCTGAATTCCTCCTTTTCTCCCGACACAGATACCACGGCCACTACGTAAACATTGTTCATTCTGATCCCCTTAAACAATCGACCAGTGTTGCTGTTTTCTGCTGAAGTCAGACTGCTTTTATTGTAGGTTTAAATTAACCATTACAATGTTCATATCTGATTTTAAGTTTTAAATTTGTAGCAATGAAATCATTCCGTTTGTTTCATGATTGAGAAGCAACCTAATATGTACCGAACTCTTGTGGAGTCAGCGTTTGGCAGGGGCTTTCATCAGAGTGATGCCATTAATTCATAGACCCTTATAGGGAAACTCTACCTCTGACCGAGGCAGCAGTTTCAGCAGTAACCTCCATGTTCATCTGATTTATAACGCAGAGGCTACGTATTGAAAGTACTGCAGCAGACCGTAAATAAAGTCAGGCAGGGGGAGCGTCATCAAGAAATCAGAACCATAAGTATTCAGCCTCTCTGTCTTCACTCCTCTATTAGATGTTGTATAATGCAGCGACCATATTACTGTCTTAGCACTATTGATTCGGCCTGTGCACTCGTGTATGTGAGCGTCTGTGACTTTCCATCATGCTCTCCTCCCGGCATGGCCTGGCATTTGGAGCTTTCTTTATTTGACAGCTCCAGGCGTTGCTCCTTGGGGGGAGGAGGAGGAGGAGGAGGAGGGAGGAGGAGGAAGAGGTGTTTATGTCCTCCAGAATATTCCTGCCTGCTGTCCCCATTTGAGGCCATGCCAGCGGAGTCTTTATCAGAGCCTGTGTTTTACTGCCAGTGAAAGATCCGCTATCTCAAATCCGAGAAGGACGTTTTTGTTTTAAGTAAATAGTGACTTTACAGCTGATTGCATGTCATTTTGTTCCAGGAGTTGAAGCTTATTCTTGTGTAGCTTTGCATCGTTTGATTGCTTTTTGGATAAGAGAGAGGTCGGCTAATTGCGGATTAGTGTGACATTTGTCTGTAATGTTTTTCATCTGCCAGAGGAGATTTACTGTATGTATGCTGTGTGGCCTTTTTCACAGTGGGTGGGGGGCTGGGAAGTGGCTTGAGTTACAAAATAGTAAAATGTCTCTGGCAAACAGCAGAGCTCCCTCTGAAGTTTCTCCTTCACCCTGACCCTCTTTCCAAACAAAAGTGGGTTTTCTGTGCTCGGAGTTTAGCTGTCAGCTGACCGTTGACCTGTATGTCATGATGGTGAGAGTTATTTTGTTTCAGGTTTTTTTTTAGTTTTTTTTTTTTTTTTTTTTTAGCCCGCTTTAAATAGTTGCCTGTGTAAGGCAGTGCTGTTTTTGATCCTTGTCAAAAGTTATTTGCAACCTTTTAAAGTGCACGCTATACTGGAGATTATGTATCAATCATGTCAACTAAGTTGGCAAAATGGAAGTCACAAAAAAATACAGTACAGTGAACCCTCGCTATAACGCGGTTCACCTTTCACGGTCTCGCTGCTTCACGGATTTGCATCGTGCATTGTGTTCTGCATTCTGATTGGCTAAACAGTCTCTCCGCTTCTTCTCTACCTGTTTGTCAATAACGTTGCGGTTTAATATGTACACGTACGTAAAACAGCTTGCCAAATTAAAAATAATCGATGGTGGCATGTCGGTTTATAAGAATCTTTTTGCCCAGAAGAAAAAAGAGCGACAACAACTACCGATAACTATGTTCTTCTCTCGAAAAACCACACCTGCACCGCCGGCTTTAGAAGAAAGAACCGCTGCAGAGCGGAGTCAGGATGCAGCGGCTCAGTCAGAAGAGCAGTGAAATACACGAGTCACTATTTGTCCTACTGTACTTTGTATTTGTTTTCATAATCATTTTTCATTTCCTCCCGTTCTAATCCAATGACTCGGGTCGCAGTGGGGTGGTGCCGATCTCAGCAATTTGAAGCCTTCAGTTCGTATTGATGATTAAAATGATTATTTTACAGTACAGTAGTTATTTGTAAAAAAAAAAACATTTATACAGTACTTTTATTTGTTAAACAAATGCTTGGGCCTGTAAAAAGGTTTTGTTCTTTGGTTTCAATGTATTATGGAGTATTTCATTGTATAATAATTGTAAAAAAAAAAAAAAGGTTACTACTTCACGGATTTCACCTATCACGGTCTCTATTTGGAACGTAACCCCCGCGATAAACGAGGGTTCACTGTATTGCAAAAAATTAAATCATCGCTTCCAGCTTGAAATGTAGCCAAAGGTGCAAGTAGGTAAAGCTAAACAATTAGATCAATTAGAAAAGGCTCAGAACAGTCATCTAAAAGTAATGAATAAAGAATTCATACATTGTAATTATGTAATGGATGATATGATAATTAGTTAAAAAGTGATAAATGCATTTTTGATGGCTCTTCAGTCTAAAAAGGTCGGGAACCACCGTCCTCATCGTTGAGTTCTCACTGATGACCACTTGATAATCTTGAAATGCTTGCATTGAAGTGAAGTTCCATGTAGAGATAAATGGAAGCTGGCAGGCTTGATGTTGCTATGATGACTAAATGTTTCTTCTCGCAGGTCTCAAAGGCAGCACCTCACCACTGCTGCTGCTCCCTGTTATGAAACGTGTAGCTGTGTTCATCTCAGAACCACATGTGAAGCAACACGTTTTTAATTAAACACCGTTTGTAATATGTAGATTCAACGCTCTACATTCCTAAATCCATTACAAAAAGCTAAATGAAGGCGGGCCGTATGTTAGGAGCATCAAGCAAAAGATGAAATCCATCTTGTCCTTGCTGACCCGGAGTACATGTGGCTTTTGTTTTGTATACATCCCACACTGTCGGTTTAGGATGCGTCAACACCAGTGATCTCCCCTTTAAGCCTTGCTGGCTGCAGCTCCACACACACACACACACACGCACACACACACACACGCGCGCACGCACACACACACACACGCACACACGCACGCACGCACACACACACACACACACACACACACACACACACACACACACACACACACACACACACACACACACACACACACACACACACACACACACTTAGACAGGGAGGGCCAGAGGTTGGATGGCTCTGAAATATTTTAACACACCCAGAGCATAAAAAAAAAGAAAGAAAGAATGAATCTTTTATTATGTCACCTCCCTGAAATAGCCGATCCGACGTGGAACTGCACAATTATGAAAACAGACTTCTGGAAGGTCACATTCACTTTCAAAGAGAGCGAATAAATTCACTGCTGCGTATGACACTTCTGAATCTTTCAAACAAAACTTATCACCACTGTTATTTTTCTTAGTTTTTTCTTTGCTCAACAGCCGTCAGAGCTCACTGAGGCAGGTTACCAGGCTCAGCTTGGCACATTTCTTCCAGTTTGCACTCTCCTGAGAAGACGTCATGCCCTGCACTAACCGTGTAAATGGCCCCATATGTCATTTACTGTACACCAAATAAGACATGCACCTGCCATATAGCGTAAAAACCTGTTTTGTGTTTCTTTCTTGAACCTTTTCATCGGAGGGAAATGTTTACTGAGCGTGCACACACCTAATCCACATCCTCATAGTTGCCATTCAAGCCTCCGTACCCCCCACACCCCCACCCCCACCCGCCCGTCGGCAACTTGTATCGTCTGGGTAAAAGCAGGTGGCTTGAGTTGGATGAGGGTGGCACGTGAGGGCATGTGGCGTACAATCGGTTTGGCCCTCAGTCCCGGCCCAATTAGAGGAGCCTCAGAAGGCCTTCGGTGGCTGCATCCGCAATCCCATTAGAGAACGTAAGGAAAGCTCTACAGAAGCTGAGTTAAGATTTAGTGACAGACTGACTCCTGTGGCAGATTACTGGATATGCTGATCAGATGGGTGGCGGAGCTGGACGTCACCATTTGCCGCACGGGCTGCTTAACACACGTCTCTCCTTTTTAATGCACGTATGTTTACATTCACTGCCTGAGGTGTGTTAAAGAATAATTCCTGCACTGACAAAGCTTATGGCGAGTTGATAGCTTATCAGATTTCCTTGAGCATGACCCTGCTGCTTTTAGGATGTCCCGTTAACTTGACCCCACTGGTGAAACAGATGCTACGTGTTCCCGTTTCTTTTGGATTGGCTGCTAATATATTACGACCTTTGTCCCGTCACAGACCGTGTGCGCTAATGATGAGTGAATTGCTCCATGCAAATGTGATAACGTTTTCAGCAGGTGTGATCGTCTCTGTTTTCATTGCCATATGGGTCCTGCCAGAAATCGTGGACACAGGCTCATCTGATCTGTGCATATCAGTGTACATTGCAACTGCGCTGTAATTCAAACCCTCGCAGGCCGCTCAGGGGAGCACTGGCTGAATTTCAGTGGCTCATGCTGGGTGTACATGCATTGTTTGCGGGGTTGTGTTTGTGTTGGAACCGCGGCGACGACACAGACTTCAATCGAATCCAAAATATGTTATTTTTCAGAAATGTCTTTTCACTGATATTTCTACACCTTTTTCCACTGTGTGAGGTTTGACTGGCGCTCATGAGTGGAGAATTAGCGCCACCAGTTAACCACCAATGACCATCTATTGACAGTGACCTTATGGATTTAGTTTGAAAGCCAGACGTCGCAGCCAACAAATTTGTATGTGTATTATCAAACTATGATTAACTTTATTATTTATTAAATAAACAGAAAAATCATTTGTAGCAATTATTTAAATGACAACTAATCCTCTACTAAAACTTGTGACAACCCTGGGTTTGATGAAATTTGAAAAGTCTAGAAGACTTTTCAAATGAATTGAATTTTTATTTTTTTTTAATCTCCATTCAAGTTAGCATAGTTGCAGAGTTAGCTGACTCAGCTGATGGACATGCTCTGTCCATTGAGAATACCCAGTTTGCATTCTTCCAGCCAGAGCAGGAATGTCTCACCAGACACCAGATTTAAAGACTCTGCATACTGTGAAATACAGACAGATTTACCTGGCAGTGATTTGGCTTAATCAGCACTTTGTGAACTTAAGAATTGGTAAAGGCTCGAATTCAATGGATGTTAATTTACATGTCAGAGCAGCGTTACCTAAATACACTTCATGTCATATTTGATAAGAATTAAGAAGTGAAGTTTGGATGGAATAAATTCAAAGATATCAGTGTGAATCGTTTAGCGCCCATTTTCCATCACTTAAATGTACTTGTTGCACTCGGAACACAAAATGAAATGGTTACTGCGAATGTGTGGGTGCTGTGGTAGACTTCGTATCCTGTAAGCAACAGCAGAGAATAAATAGAAGAGCCATCACCAATCATCACTCGTCGTGTCCTTGGTTCCCGAGTCCACAGGGTCATGGGTCATGTCAGGTCCTCAGTACGTGTCATGCGCGAAAATCAGTCAAGTCAAGGACACTGAGAATGAATACAGCCTCTGAAGTCCATCTGAATGTGCTACTGTGAAAGTTTCCATCAAAACTAAATCATATCAGTTAAAGGAAAAAATGCGAGAGCTCATCCTGTCTGTGTCATTACGCCTGCATTCAAAGACGCACATCCTCATTGAGTCGGTGAAATACAAAGACGACCAACATGTTGTTTTGTCCGACAGGTTCTGCTGGTCAGCAGCAGTCGGCACCCGGACCAGTGGATCGTCCCCGGAGGAGGGATGGAGCCAGAAGAGGAGCCATGCGGTGCTGCCATGCGAGAGGTGTTCGAGGAGGTGAGTAAATCTTTGTTTTAATATCACATGAAGTAAGTCTGGACTCCGAAGTGAGGTCATTCGGTGCGATCATAAAATGAGCAAATGCAGAGACAAAGCGAAGTCTTCAGAAATGGTGATACACACCAGTTTCCAGCCCAAAAAAACTGTTTTGATGGATCATTTTGTGTTTTACTATGTTTTGTGTTGATCTACATCTAAGAGCCTCCTGCTCATAGTAGCAGGTAAAAAAAAAGAAAAGAAGAGAGGACTTGATATTTAAAGAAAAATGCAGTAAGGGTTGCAGGAAACATCATAGCTGTGGTGTTTTGAATATTACAAATCCTGTAAAATGTCTCAAATAAACACCCCTCTGACTCTTTCACACCATTACCAGTGGTCATTTCCAGTAAGAAAAAAACCCCTGAAATGAAGCGGTATGCATGCCAAGGGTGAGGTTTGTGAAGGGCCACGATGTCAGTATCCAGGTGACCGAGGAGTTCGCTGGTATTTCTGAGGTCCCACTGGTGTGGGAACCTTGTGTTCTTGTCCACGTCATCGGTCTAAACTTGGCTCCTCGCTGGATTCCTGTGCATTCACAGAGCCGGCAGCCTCTCCTGCTCCGCACATCAGTGGGACAGTGACACCTGTGAAGTATGCTGAGCCGGAGAAATGACAGACGTCATACGTCTTGACAGTAATTTGATTCCCCGAGGAGCACATCTGAATTAGTGAAACAACTGTTGTGAAAGGGACATAATTACATTTCTGTTCTAACACTCGTTGAAGATTGATGCCAGGCTTTTTCCAGGCTCGTATTGTATAATGTCCTGAAGTCAATTTTAAAGACTTTATGTCATACAGCCATTACACCTTGAGGAGAAACGACGGTTGGGGTTTGGTTTTCTACAAAACACACCACAGACATCGAACACATACTTTATTCTGTAGTTTAGGCCTCATTTGTTTGTCGTTGAAGAAACTGATTGTCAAACATTTCTATATCGAAACAAAGCCTGCAAGGTCACAGTCAGGTTCAGCACTCAGACGTTCTTGAAAACATTGAAATGTAATACACAATTTCCATTGTTCTGACACAGAATATAATCGGGTTGGATCACTGCTCTTCTATTGTGGTCATCTTCTATTCATTGTGTGAGCGACTCTTTTGTGAGGCCATAAAAACCTCACCCCAAAAAAAAAAAATCACATACAAGACTCCTTCTGCTGCGTGTCTGTACACACAGAAGAAGACACTCCCGTATGTGATTTTTTTATTTTTTATTTTATTTATTTATTTATTTTTTACAAATAAAAGCCAAAAGAAATAAAAACAAAGTTTTTGTTTTCATCCTCAGGCCGGTGTGAAGGGCAAGCTGGGGCGTCTGCTCGGTGTATTTGAGGTGAGATTTTCACGTATGTATTTTAAAGTGAAAGGTTTAAAATGCACGTATAATCATATAAAATTTGCACCTTTTCCAATTCAAATTCCCTGCACGTGTCAGGGAAATAGGCCATAAAACTTGACTGTGATTCTAATATATATTTTTCACATAACACACGGCTTTGTTGACTCACAGTATTACTGTATTGACTTGTGTTTATTTCAGTGTATCATAGTTCAATATTCTGTTTCCTTTCCTTCTGTTCCTTAAAGCAAAACCAAGATCGGAAGCACCGGACGTACGTGTACGTGTTGACTGTCACGGAAACACTGGAGGCCTGGGAAGACTCGGTCAACATAGGTACAGTTTCCCTTCCCCCTCCCGTGAATGTTTGCAGCCGCCCTCTGCAATATACTGCATCTTGTTTTTTTGATTTATGTGAAGGCCGGTACACTGCATGCAGACTGTACTGGCACCGGGGTATGCAGTGACAGCAGGTGCCTGTAAATCAGAGCCGCTGATGTTAGCTGCAGTATATTACAGCTGTCAGTACTGTGGACGCCAGTATCCTGCCTCACTTTGTTTGGTGCTCTGTAATCCAGAGCCCGATGCAGCCACGCTTAACATCTTTACAGCACACGTCCTGTCTGTTTTAATGTATCTATGCACATTTATATATTTATTTATATTTATATATTACATTTATATATTTATATTTACAACGAGATGAATTAAAGCGAGCTGAAGCTGGATAGTGTGTCTTAAGGACCACACACACCAATACATGCTTACATATATAAACATTTAAAACATGATATGTATATATATATATGCAGCACCTAAGTCTAACAAGGACAAACATGATATGTGTGTGTATGTATGTGTGTATGTATGTATATATATATATATATATATATATATATATATATATATATATATATATATATATATATAGCTTCAGCTCGCTTTAATTCATCTCGTTAACCAGACAAACCTGTTCGGTGCAGATAAAATGTGAACATACACGTCCTCTTATTGGGGACTCGCTGCAGAATATTTCACATTATTGTCACATTATTACAGTAATATTTCTTAGTGTGGTGAAGACAGAGTTACTGAAGCTACAACAAATAGCTGTAATTCAATGTAAAATCAACATGTGGAAAAAGGGTTGAGTTCCTTTATCTCAGGCTGTATTATATGAATCCACCCCGTGTAATAACACAAAACGAGGTGTTTTGTATGTGTTTGTGAACCTGAGAGTGACAGCTCCTCTCACCTCCTCTTCTCTGTCTCCACCTGCAGGCCGTAAGCGGGAGTGGTTCACCGTGGATGAGGCCATCAAAGTGCTGCAGAGCCACAAGCCCGTTCACGCCGAGTACCTGCGGAGGCTCCAGGTCAGCTGCTCCCCCACCAACGGCAACTCCATCCTCCCGAGCCCGCCGCCCAACGACAACTACCCCCACTACAGCGCCACCGCCACCACGCCGTCGACGGGCAGCGTGCTGGGCTCCTCCCGCAGATAGGACTGCACCTCCAACACCTCCCCCTTTCCTCCGACCGTCCTGTCCGGCTCGGACAGTTCACTGAAAGTCTGTACAGTCTCTTTGCATGAATCTAATGACTTTTCAGAGTCGTGGCGCTCTTGTATGTATCGTGTCTGATCTTAGCCGCGGGACAGATCAAAGCCGTCACCAGAACTGCGTGAAAAGGACCGAGCAGGAGAAGCTGGTGACGCTCCGACAGGACAAACTGTGGATACGTCTAACTCCAGAACACATTTTCTTTTGCTGGAAAACACCAGACTGATGAGCTGACGTTTGGGAAGCTGCAGACTCTGCTGGCGTCAACGACACTAGTGAAGGAATGCCTTACAGAAACTTTGTATTAATGTTGTATTTCGCTTGTTTTATTTCACTAACGGTCTTTTTCACTTTCTCTTAGCAGAATATGGTGAGTAGTCAATAAAAGGGGAATGACCCCAAAGCACATCAACGTGGGGAATGTTTCCAGACTTAATAATGTCATGGATGAGAACAGCAAATACATGGATATTCATTTTAAAAAAAAGACAAATAATAATTAACAGATTAACCGAAATCTGTAGATCCACTTCCTAACATTCAAAATTATGGTGACTTCAAAATAAAAGTGGGTGAAGTGAAAGTAGTAGAATATTATCAACACTACATATAAAACATAAATACAAAGTTTCCATGATAGAACTTATGTGAGTTGCTACCTCAGTAAACTGAAAACTGGACTTGATTAACCTGTGTGTCGACGAGCTTTCACACAGCACCGCTTTTAGTGTGTTTAGGTAAACTTTAGCCAAAAGCCACGGTCATGAATCATCTCACCTCGACTGATCCAACAAGTCACTGTTGACTGTTTAACACCACACACCTTTTCATCGACTGCTTTTCCCTGTGAAAGTATTTCATGGTGCAAAGTGGATTTGTATCGTTTACACTGAATGAAACGATAGTGATCGCCTGCTCTTTCTTTAAGCTGCAGCAATTCTATCATGTCTCATGGTGCTGCAGTGCAATCTGGTAAAACTGTCAACTAATGACATCATTTCCGTGTACAATATGATTGTTTTTGCAAGTAACTGAGGTTTCTTGCACCCAGGGCTGAAACTAATGCAACAAATGAATCTGCCAACACTATTATTAGTGATTAATCTAATAATGTTGTAGTTTTTAAAATGCAGGAAAATAGTGAAAAATGTCCACAAAAGTCAACTTAACAGGTTTGAAGAGTCACTTATCATAGTTTGATGAAAAAAAGAAAAAAGTAATACTGTTAAGTTTTGTAATATTTCTCCCTGTTTGCCCCCACCTTCACCCAAATATGAAACAGAAGACTGTAATCCAAAGAAAATGGCTCACAGTAGCTGTTGATTATCACATTTCAAATTCATATTTTTTTTGTTTACTCATCCAATGATGAAAACTCTCTCCTGCTTTGACCGCTGAATGACGACAAAGAACCACACAGAGATTTGTAAATAGCTTTGAGGAGAAACCGTTGAAAATGTGTTTTTAACCTGAATGAACCTGTACATTTTTCTCTTTAATATTTTATATATTTTTTAACAATGTACAAATGTCAGAAAAAGACATGTAAAAACTCCCCTCCCCCCTCACTGAGTATGTACAGTACAGGATGTTTGTATCACATATGACGACGTGCCACAGGTTGAGGATGTGACGGCTGGTTTGTATGGAGGGAATGCATCTTCAAAATCAGGAGTAATTTCATGCTGTTAAAGGATCAAGAGTTACATTTCCGACCTGAGACGTCCAGTGAAATGTTGTCTTATTAAAACGACTGACAGCACAGAATGAACATAGTTGATAACCTGAAACCATAAAGTTTTAGAGAAATGGGGAAAATGTAAAGCTATTTTCTTTGACTTTAAACAAAATGTATTCAGCATTTTGCTAACAAACTTGTGTTTGTTATGGCCCACCAGGCACACAAGTATTAAGACATATAAATGAGGAAATGTTTTTTTTTTTTTTTAAATACAAATATATAACATTTTGAAAAACTGCAGTTTTAGAAAGAATAGTCAAAATCAGAGGAACATTTTGGAAATTAAAAATGTATTTTATTCTTAAAGTTTTGTGAGAGTTAACAGATATTTCCTCTTTTAAAAGTGAAACAGACTTTATCTGTTGCTTCAAAACTTTGGGATCCCTTTAACTTCTCTATTGTCGCTGCTTTGTTACAAAATCTTATCCGCAGTATCACAAACTGAATCACCGGTTCAGCTATCATGAAGTTTTGGCCTTGTCTGACAGGTGTGTGTGTGTGTGTGTGTGTGTGTGTGTGTGTGTGTGTGTGTGTGTGTGTGTGTGTGTGTGTGTGTGTGTGTGTGTGTGTGTGTGTGTGTGTGTGTGTGTGTGTGTGTGTGTGTGTGTGTGTGTGTGTGTTACAGGTTGATGAATGTGAACTCTAATGTGCCAAATTAAAAAAAAAATTGTTTGTGTTCAGATGGAAAAAAAAAATCTTGATGTCAACATTTTACAGATCTATATGTCAACATCTTTGTGAAAAAAAAAAGATCTTAAACTTTGCTTGATTAAGTCTGTTAATGTTATTTCAGAATATAATCATTTATAATGTGAAAATAATGTGTTTCTCGAGATTGACTGCATCCTCCAATGTTCAAATTATGACTCGACACTACTCGTTCTTTACCCCACACCATTAATTTACTATTTTAAGACTATTTCAGACTCTAATTCGACCATGAATTCAGCTTTAAGCTGTTAACCCGGATGTTTTGCAGCTTCATGTCAGCCTGGTGCTCTCTGAAACACCTTGTTCGTCCACTTGCTGAAACGCTGTTTGATGCTCGGGTGTTTGTTGATCTTCTCCTGTTAACGTCTCCAGAGCATTTTAATCAAGGCAATCTAAAGATTTGTCACTGTTAATTTGAAAATTATGCAAGTTTAATGTGAAAGTGATTTAAAGAATTGGACTGGAAAGTTTGTTTTTGAGAAAAAGTTGCATTAAAGGGGAAAAATCTTATTGCAACTGCTGTTGAATATTCATTTATGTGACGGTAACGTTACTGTGTTTGAGGCTAAACGTCATGTCCATGTTTTGAAGTTATTTCTGGAAAAAAAGATCATGTTTAATTTAAAAGAAAACATATTGAAGGTTTAGTGTGTTATGACCAGATTAATCATCTGTTGGGCCTGAAGGCAAAGAAACAGACTAATAATTCCCACCCCCGCCCTCCACTCTCAGCAGGGATTAGCATCTGTAATGCAAAACATGTTTTGGCTGGCATATTAAGGTTAGACAGTTTGCGCAGTATGAGATGACGGGGGAAGTAAAACTTTGACTCCGAGTCAAGACTCAAGACCAGGATGCAGGTGACCCTCCGAATACCCCCATAGTATCACTGATCATTCTCAAAGTCAGTCTTTGTCAAAGTAACCCTCAGGACAGCTTTAACTCATAGCAGCTTTGTTTGGAAGGAAGCTAATTTGAGCGTATTATCTTATCAATAGAATAGAAGTTTGGACTTTGTTCTCATCTGACATTAAAACATGCTGAGCTGCCACCTTTTGCACACAGTTAACATCATCATGCAGAGCCGGGGAGGTTTTTATCACGAGTGTTTGGCGGTTATTAACTGTAGCTCATCTCTGGAAAGACACCTGGTGGGATCTATCTCTTGTGTCTGGCAGCGGTTTCCTCTTACAATTCAAAGTGTGGGAAATGGATCACAGAGACAACTACCGCTGACTCCTAAAGTAGTCCATGACTTCCTGATCTCTGTTCCAAACACCTGCGGATGAACACTGAGTCATTGTTTGGCATTTACTGCAGATTAAATATTAATAGATAAAAGTAATTAAATGTTTGGCTCGGTGTCCCTAAGGCAGGTTAGGTATGATTATGATAAGCAGTGTAACCCTAGTGGAAGAAGTATTCAGATCCTAAATAGTAAAAATGCCTTGGTTTAATACTCGTATCATCCTATTTTCAAACTTCACTGAGGCAAAAAGCACCGTAATTATTGGTATTACTTAATAATACGTAATTATTAGAATACCATAACTGATGCATTTTTTTGTTGAGCTATTTTTAAGAAATAGTTTGATATTTTGACCCTCCTGCCTCCATTAAATGTTAAAGGTTAAAGGTAACAGCCAGCAGCCGGCTAGTTTAGCTTAGCATAAAGACTGGAAGAAAGGGGAAACAACTTGGTATGGCTCTCAAATGGTAAAAAGAAATCCACCTACCAGCTCCTCTAAAGCTCATTATTTAGAGCTGTGACGATTAGTTGATCAGCAGATTAACAGGAAATAAATAGTCAACTATTTTAATAATCTATTAATCCTTTTTTGGATATTTTCACTGTTCATTTCTGAGGTGATCCTCCAGAAAATGTAACATATCGAGATATAAAAGTCTAACAGCGTTTTGGAAACACAAAAAGGTCCAAATTAATAACTTGTGTATCTGGTTGCTGATAGTGCGGATTTTTAGGGTACCTGTACAAGTATACAGATTAGAGCTGCAGCAATTTGTTTATTCGTCGATTAGTTGATCGGCAGAAAATTACTATTTGAATAGCAAATTAAAAAAAATAAAAAATTATCGTTTTTTTTAATGTTGGAAGTGAGTTCACAACAATGCATCATTTATCAACAATTTTAAACCTTTAAAAAGCGGAGTTAAAAAGTGTCTCCCTGAAGGAGTGAAATAGCCGAAATTTGAAATTCTTAAATTCGGCAACATGGCAAAATTAATAACAGTATTTGAGTAACTGTACGTAGTTACATTGATAATCGAAGTAAGGTGAACCGATACCTCCCGGCGGAGACACCTGACACCTCAGGTGCGCCTCTAGCCCCGCCCTCCTCTCTGTCTCGACGCTGGTCGACCCACCTGAGCGAGTGACAACAAAGCAGGACGGACTGTCCACCCGGGACCCGTTCCTTTCTGGTTAAATGAAGAGACCGAGCTAGACTCTGTGTGTTTGTATTTTTTTTTCCCCCACGATGGAAGAGGTGTTTTTTAAATCCGCTTTACCTGCGCGGGGCCCGATCGTGCTGGACGACACCAGTCTGGCTCTGCCGGCCGAGCAGAGTCTCAGGTCGTCGCTGAAACCTGCTTCAAACGAGCGGAGCCTGCGCGTCCACCAGCAAGTTCAGCTGACACTGTCACGGAAGACAAAGAAGCCTGTGTCAAACGGTAATGCCCAGTTTATAGTACGCTTTATACGCGGTTTATATAAAGTGACGTTATTATTTTTTTTTTTTGATCCACTATCGGGCTGTTTCCACCTGAAGGGAGAATTTTTCAGTGAAAACTGGAAATGACTGAGGGTGATACTCTGAGGGGAGCAAGAGCTCTCGTCCTCCTCCCACTGCTCCTACTGCAATCCCACCGTACAGTATATCTAAGTTTTAAACAGTAGTCTATGTAAAGTGCTGTATTGGACCATTGAAACACACTATTAAGCTGTAGTTTCTAACATTTCTGACTTTTAACAGCGCCGTCCTGCAGTTGAATTTGTGTTTATTTGCCAACAAACCTTCTAAAGAGATAAACTATCCAGTAATGTACTAGAGAAGCTATCTAAATTAGAAAAGCAGAACAATATGTTTTGTCTTTCTTGATATGATCCCTCTTCAAGGGAATCATCTTGGGAACCATTTCTATACTCTTGACAAACCCTACCAGGGGCCCTCCCTGTCCAGAGGATCTGCAGTGCAGCCCACTGGAGTGATTTAGGCTGAATGCAGGCATTTTTTTTGGTGACTGGAAGTCACGACTGCTCAGTCGTTCCCTGGTCCAACAGGTTCCTGCAGTTTCGTCTGTCTGCCGAAAGGCTGATGGAAGTGATAGCTGGTAGAACCTCAGTTTTAATATCTCACCTACAGACCTGCATTCCAGATGCTTATGGTCTCATTCATTATATTCTGGTAGCCAAAATAAAGACGAAGGCCGGGCAGCTGGGAAGCCTGTTCATCAGTTTGTAAGAAAAATAATAACAATAATAACAACAAGGACAGCATTCATTTCATAAAACATCGGTTGGTCACTGCTTATTATATGTAAATGTACAGGGGGATTTGCATGTCGTTTTACACTTTGGGAAGTAAAAATGAAATAATTGATGAAAAATAAACTCCTGCAATAAACCGGGAACAAAAAGATTTTCAGACTTAATGCTTTCATCCTTAAAGCTGACCAACCAAAAGTTGCACGAGAGTGTAGTATGATGAACACAGTAGATAGTTGTTCTGTAAGTAGCAGCCAGGGTTTGATACCGCTTTGATCTTTGCTCTTCCTCTCCCTTTATCTTGCCACTCCTTCTTCATGTAAATAATCTCAACATTTGGTTAGCAGCTCACAAGTCGCTCGAATCCCTGTGTGTCTGTACTTCTACTGCTGAGGCAGCCAGGGTGGGATTCACACCCCTGACACGAGAAAGTGTTGCCATGAGTTTAGATAATTACCACGTGCAACAATATACTCTGATAAAACCTCTTTGGCTTGTTTCAGGTGGTGTCCACTTACAGAAAAACACCGCGAGGAGCTTTGATGTTACAGATGGATTTTTGGCAAACATGAAGGTGAGGCACGATTTTACCTTTGTCAACTTTTACCTGTGTATGTACCAACACACAAACTAACAATTTATTGACATCTTAATCTGCCACTGTCTGTCTGTCATTTTTACATGCAAGCTCTCTTGCCAACGTCCACCATAAGAAAATAAACTCACTGGAGTTTGGCCTCATATAATGCTGCACATTGAATGCTGTACTCCGTCGTATGAATCTAATCAAATGAGATTGTCTGTGGTCTGCTGCTGCTTTACTGAATCTTCACAGCCTCCAAGGCCATCACATTAATCACTGTGTTCTTACCTTCAGCCTGACTTTGTAGATAATCTGTGACTATTAAGCAGTGTTTGCTGTTGTTGTATACAGTCCTGAAAGTGACAAAACAAAATAAGTGAAATTTTAATTTACAAATGGAGTGTTTTTTTTTTTTTTTAATTTTTTTTTTTAAATGAAGTATTATTTCCAACCACTTATTAGTTGTTTGGAAAATCCATCCAATCCATCCATCCATCCATCCATCCATCCATCCATTTTCTGCCTTTTATCCGGGGTTGGGTCACGTTGGTAGCAGGTCGAGCTGGTGAGCCCTGCAACATGTTCAAGCTTCTCCTTGAGGATCCCGAGGCGTTCCCAGACCAGGTGGGATATATAATTCCTCCAGCGTGTTGACGGTCTACCCTGGCGGTCTCCTACCAGTTGGACCTGCCTGGAGAACACCTAATGTATGCGCCCAGGAGGAATCCTGATCAGATGCCCAAACCGCATCAGCTTGTTCCTTTCGACATGAAGGAGTAGCAGATCTAATCCGATCTCTCTCCAGATGTCGGAGGTCCTCACCCTACGTCTACGGCTGAGACCGGACACTTTGCGGAGGAAACTCATTTCAGCCTCGTATTTACAATCAGGACCCTCGTCTTTCTGTCACTACCCAAAGCTCGTAACCGTATGTGAGGGTTGGAACGGAGGTCAACTTGTGAATTTAAAAGCTTTGCCTTGACGAGCTCCTTCTTTACCAAAATGGCCTGGTACAACAACTGCTTCACTGCCGATGCCTCACTGTTCCGCCATCCTACCCTCACTTTAAACAAGACCTCGACACACTTAACCTCCTTAAATGGGCCAGGAACTCCGCCCAAATCCAGTGGGAGCAAATCTGCTGTTTTCTGGCAGAGATCCATGACCTCAGACTTGGAGGTGCTGACTGTTATCCCAGCTGCTTCACACTCATCAACTGAATCACATCATCTGCAAACATGGTGATGTAAATCATCATTTAAGACAGTTTAATCATATAATTTAAGATGCACCTTTATTCCTTTGTACTGAAGTTTGTTCTGTATACTGGTGCTCTATGCATGCATTGGAATTGGGCTTCCTTTGCCCTTATCCTAATGACCTTTTACACATTTAATTAGTTTGTAATACGGAGCATCTGGGGCTATTATGGCTTGTAAATTTAAAGTCAACTAAAAGAGAGAGTAGAATAAATAGGTCACAATCTATTTAAGTGTAATTGTCTTTTTTTTTTTTTTTTACAGGTAAAAGAATTGGGCTTCACCAACCCTTACCTCTCCAGCAACCATGTGCAGAGACCATCCAGAAGGGTGGAGGTGTCTCCACCACTGAGCCCCGAGTTGCCTCGCGGCCGGTTTAATTACAGCGCCTACCACCATAGGATGCACAGCCTCCCAGGATCCAACCAGTCACACATGGTGGGCACTCTGCTGTACCGCTCACCAAGGTCCAATTCATTTCAGCGCTACGCTTTCTCAGAAGCGCCTCGTGGCACGCAGATGCACGCCTCCACATCTGCACGTGGGACATTGCGCCTGAGGTCACTCAGACACACAACAGGACCACAATCTATGTTTGCCAACTCAACCTTTCAGCGGAGCAATGATTGGGGCTCAATGAGGAGCCATGAACCAAATATTGTGAACCAGGAGAAATGCACCGTGCAGGGACACGATGCTGACATGATGCTTAGTCCCGTCCAGCCTGATGGAGGCATGTCCTGGCTGACTCAGGTCAGGAGGGGGGCTCAGCGGTCCCTCAAACTGAACTCCCACCCGCCCTCTGTCACCAGCTCCGAGGTGGTCGTGGGGAGGCAGGTGGACGTAGAAATCCCCATCCAGCAGATAAAGACTGTCATGACAGTGTAAGATCTGCGTGTTCCCTTTTAGCTTTTAATAATTCAACATATTGCTGCCGGTTCTTGATTCACGCCACGGACTGTATTTTGAATCATTTGTGTTTTCTCACGCAGGAAGTCGGAGAACAAGCCTCCAGAGATGACGTTGGAGAGGGCCGTGAACCTTTTGACTCAGGATAATGAGGAAACACTGATCTGTGCAGCCAGGTTCATACAAAGTCAATGTTTCGAGAGTGCCAACGCTAAAAAGATGGTAGGTTTAATCGTGTGCACTGAGTGGGATCATTGTACAGTGACTCAGCGTGGAATTTGTTGGAGTTAAAGATGCAAAACAGAACTGAGGATGTGAAAGAAATAATAAATCTGGATACAGTTTGACTCAGTCTTCATTAATATGCAAACAGATAGACAGAATATTTTCCTGTGCCAGGTTTGCAGACATGCTAATCTGATGCATTTATGGTTTTGCAAATAATCCCTAGAGGAAAGAAAACAACACATGAGCTTCCCATGTTTTCCACATTGAACACAAGTGATTACATGTATGATACACGTTTACCACATGTTGCAACATATAGTAACGTGGGAAAAATATGTCAAAAGGTTTTCAAATGGGAGTCTACAATGAGCTTCACACATTAAACCATGAAAATGTTCCAAAAACCACGTTTCCCCCAATACATGTTTCACGTGCACAATCACAGTCACTTGTGATCACATGAGTTTTTGCATGTGAAATTCATGTAAATCTTCTGTAAGGGGATATCGGTTCTTTCGTGTTGATGAATGTCTGTTTATTTATTATTTCATGTCTGAATCTGTTGGTTTATTAATCCCTCAGTCAACAATCCTCTCGTGTTTTCAGGTGTATTATCTCCGCGGGATCGGAAAGCTCCTGCAGCTCCTCAACAACGACAGCGAGGAGGTGCAGCGCGTCTCTGCCGGGGCGCTGCGCAATGTCATTTACCAGAGCAGCAAAAATAAGATGGAAGTGAAGGAAAATGATGGTTTGGCTCCTATTTTGCATACACTGCGGAGCAGCCGTGACATGGAGACCAGACGGCAGCTCACTGGTCAGTTTTTATTATTTATTTATATAAATAGAAACTCTGATGTATGATAACCAGGCAGATTTCAATCCCTGTCACCCAAACAGGCTTTAATACCTATGAGATCTTACTTTAGCTATAAATGTCCTTGCAAATTGACATTGACAAGTACATTTCCACATGTCACTCCCAGGGCTTCTGTGGAACCTCTCCTCTCATGACATGTTGAAGGAGCATCTGTCCAGAGAGGCCATATCTGTCCTCACACACTCAGTCCTGGTGCCCAGCTCGGGCATTTCTGAGGGCGAGAACCCAAAAGACGAGCTCCTCGCTGATGATATTGCTTTCCACAATGCAACCGGCTGCCTGCGGTAGGCGTTTTTTAGATTATACATCACAGGTTTGATCACCTCCACCCCAAAAAAAATCCTACTTTCTGATCAGTTTGGATCAGAGTGGAAAAGTTCTTCATCAGCAGTGAAAAGAAGCTCAGTAGTGCCTGTATTTGGTCATTGCGCAACACAAGGCAATCGTTTTCTGAGTTAACAGATGGCAGAACCACAATATACAGTATCAGTCTGTACCAAGCAGAGTTATGAGGAAGCAGTGTTTCCACTTGGTAAACTGAAATCATCCTTCCTCCGAATCCTTCTGTACAAAACAAAAGGAAATACTTTTGTGTACAGAGCCGTCACCCTTTTGAATTTAAGAAGACAACAAAGAGCAGAACATCCTGCCAGCAGCTCTGTGAAGCTGTTAAGCTTAATCACCAGAATTGATAAGCAATCGCGATCCTAATTTTACTTGTAGTTTCTACACAATCATGTCGTGGTTTGACAATATGCATCATATTGTTGCCCTCTACTTGTTTCGACACACATCATCTCTCTGTTTACGAAGCAGGAGCTATCAGACGCTCTGCTCCCCTGGCAACTACAGCCAGATGAAAAGAGTGAAAGACTGAATTATTCATCAGGCTCCCTCTCTTGTCTCCTCTCTCAACTGAAATCATTCAGTTCCCGGTCGGACAAATGTTATCAAGTTCTCCTCATCATGCTCTGAAACCTTTTTGAGCTCCCAGGGGATGAAAACAAAATTATGAGTTCCTCTTCCTCGTGTGTTCCAACACTGCACAAAAGGGCCTGTTGTGTGGATGTAGAATGTTAATTGTAGTATTTATTTTCCTGGAAAGGTCAGGCTACATGAAAACGGTTTAGTGGTATGTGAGATCATCTGTTGTGATTGCTACTAATGATGGGAAGGTACAAAACAGTGCATCCATTAACAGTTATATGGTTGACAGGAGGATTAGCATTGCTAATGATTAGCATTTAAAATGGATTAATATGAAACAGAACTGACTGAAACACACACACACACACACACACACGATATTTGTTTTGCCTGTTTTTGTTTCCAGAAATCTGAGCTCTGCTGGCCCGGATGTCAGGAGAGCAATGAGGGAGTGTGAGATTCTCATCGACTCTCTGGTCTACTATGTCCGAGGAACCGTAGCTAACTATAAGACAGATGACAAGGTGAAATGAAAATGAAAAGCAGTCCAGAGAAAACATTTGTCTTCATAATTGTTCAGGTTAAAAAGTAGGAATCTCTAAGTCTGCACATTTTTTTAAGAGTCAGATATTGTGTATATATATATATAAAAAAAAAAAAAAAAAAAAAAATCGAATTTCAAACATACATAAATGGTTTATGGTCGTTTGGGTTTTAAAGTTTACTATACTCACGGTCATAACTCCTATTTAAATTCCAGTATGTTTGCCACACATGCTTTTGATAAATTTTTTATCTGCATCTCCATCTCCTCTAAAGTCCACAGAGAACTGCGTCTGTATCCTACACAACCTGTCTTATCAGATGGAGTCGGAGCATTACACCCAAGATCTCAGAGAGTCTCAACAAAACCTGGCTCCCAAGCCCACCATCCTCGCCTGTTTCGGTTACCGCAGCGCTGAGATCACAGAGGTAATCCCCCGAACGGTAATCTACTCTGACAATACAGTAGATGTCCTGGTGGTTTGAGAGTCTTTAATCATCCGTAAAGGAACTTCTTAGAAGGCAATCATATTTCCTAATCTCTTATGTTAGATGAGAGAAACTTCTGAGTTAATGACACATTTTTACATTATTGCTTCGTCAGATGTGTCTGTGTGCAGTTCCCCTCAGCTCTACGGAGGCATTTTATCTTCTTTAAGTCCCAAGTTCACCCTCACTGTCACATGCTTGAATATATTTACCGGCCTACAAATGTGGAATATTGAGTATGTCTTTCCACACCGATGGGCAGTAATATGCTGCTGAAACAACCTCCATTGTTTGAATCCTGGCTGCAGGGATTTGGTCCCATTAAGCCACAGCAGCATTAGTGAGGTCCAACACTGATGGTGGGTGATGAGGCCTAGCTGTGCTCAAATCCATCCCTAGTGTTGTTTGACCCGGTTTGTGTCAGGGCTCGGTAGCAGGCCAGTCAAGATCAGGCACACAAAACAAAACAGGATGTTGAACTTACAGTATGATGGTGCGGCATGACGTCTTCCCTGGTTCAGTAAACGTCAGATGTCTCTCGTTATCATCGTGAACCCACTGACCTGAAATCTGCAGCTCACCTACTGTTTTTTTCTCAGCATCTGGAGCGTCGGCGCCCCTTGCTGGAGGAGAAGGCCAACCCGAAGGGCGCTGAGTGGCTGCGCAGCCCCATCACCGTCCGGATGTACCTGTCACTGCTGGCCTGCAGTGTGCTGCCCTACACCCAGGAGGCTGCGGTCGGGGCGCTGCAGAACATCACAGCTGGAAACGGAGCGGTAAAATGGAACAGAGGTCGGCTCGGTGTCTTTTTATAGTTTCACAGGTTCACTGTGTACGAAGAAAAGAAGCACAGAGATGGAATTGTTATGGATTTGTACAGTGACTATTTATATACACTCTATTAGACACATATTTAGTTGTGGGTCAGAAGAAGTTTATAATTTAGATTATATTAGTATAAAGTAGGAGCTTCTGCTTCTGCTTCTGTTTGCATTAAAATAGCTCTCCAGAATTGTGGCAGAATTATTTTTGTATCAGTTAATTCATCAAATATTATGATAAATAATACTGAGGTCTCAAAATAACTTTTCTTATGATTCACATTTAATTCATATTAATCATTTCGGTTTAATATTTAGCCAATAAAGTGATCCATATAAACAGGAAGTATTGAATATAAGTTTAATGTTTTCACAAATGCTGTCACTAAATTATCCTTCTTTTTTCTATTTTAAAGTCAGAATGAATATTTTTTTGACAATATGTACCGGTATTCACACAATGAATTGATTTCTACAGGACAAACAAGCACTTCTGTTTTTTCACCCATATCATGATCTTTTTAGTTTTGTTTGGCTTCAGAAAACAATGGTAGAAATGCAGTACAGCCAACATATTTAATAGATTTTTTTGTGGCCTGCCAGACGACTGAAGCTATCGCCTTCACCATTGTTCAGCGGGAAAATGGTCTGCAGCATGTCAAGAAGATTTTAAAGGAGGGAGAGAGTGACGCGAAGAGAACGGCCATATCTCTAATAAGAAACCTCTCTCGCTACCAGGAGCTGCTCCCCGCAATCGGTAACTTTACAGTCAACCTTTAGAAACTTTATTTTTTCTCTTCTAAGCATTTGCTTGCTTCTTATTTTGTTTCCCTCCTGACCTCAAACGGCACCTTCAATTTTGCACAACCACATTTACACACATTCAACACATTTTATATCTGTTTTTTTCCTCTTGAAGCGAACCAGGTGTTGCCGGAGGTGGTGAAGATGCTGCCCAACGACGACACGGGCACCGACATGCGCAGCGAGGTGACGACTTCTCTGTGTCAAATCCTGAATAACTTGAGTCATAGCGACATCAAGAACGTCAAAGCCATCGTCAACCACCAAGCCCTCCCAAAGATTATCAACATCAGCAACTCAGACAATTGGTGAGTCAGCGCTCACACTATCACTGCTCATAAAGTGTTCTTGTGTAAAGCTTAGTAATTCCCTGTTTGATGATGAGCAGTTCGTCAAGAATGAAGACACTCTTATTAATGAGACCAGAAAATACAAACCACAATTTAAAACAGTATTTGTACTGTATTTAATATCTGGTGTCCCTAAATATATTGCTCTAATATAACGTTACGCATACCTACTGTATCGTATTCAAGTACTTTAGTCACATAAAAGTGGCAATAACATAAAGGACGTGCACCAGGATCAAAGTACTTCTTGTAAAATTGCCTCATTCAACATCAGACTCGAGAAAAAAACTGTGTTATAAGCAAACTTCACTTTACGCAACAAAAGCAAAAGTGTGTCATGATGAAGAAAAATGTTACCTGACCTAATTTCACCTCCGTTTCCTCAAGCCGAACTAGTCAGGTGGCATGCATCCTGTTGCACACAATGTGGAAACACAGCGATCTCCACGGGGCCCTTAAGAAGGTGAGTTCCTGCTCACATCACACTGCATCACATCACATGGTGTCTTGAAGGATAGTGACATTGTGTCTGTCATCTGTGTTTCGACAAGTGTGTGCTCGTGTTTTGCCTGCATACAATCAACATCGGAGACAACATTTTGGGGACACTGCTGCCTGCATGTGTTCTTGCAACCTATTAAATATACTGCATTGTTTGATGAGGCCCCTATTTGAGGCTTTAATAAGCATTTTCAGTTTTTTTGTTGCAGCACAGATAGTAAGGGTGAAATTATTTATTATAGGTGTAGGGAATTGAATTGGTGACTTGCTGCTGGTCATTTTTATACAACACAACACAGACATCACATACATTGGTGCAGGGTGCATTGAATGTTTGGTTCTGACTAACTACTATCACAAAGAATGACTCCACTCCAAACTAATCAACCTGTTGCAGATGCTACGTTTGCTTACAAGGGTTTTCTATGATAAGAAGATATACTACACATTTTTTTCATTGATTTATTCTGACGGAGCTCACCCTTTAATTAATCGTTGTATTTGTCTATTGTGGTCAAATGTGACAAATAAAGTAATAAATAAAGCTATTTAAAACAACCTTATGCTACTTTTGCTGAGATATAGCAACAGCGGCCTCACGTGGCCACAAGTAGTAATCACACAAAAATAGAAGTTACTGGACGTAACTCCAGCTCTATGAGTATGTGCATAACCCGTTAGAGGGCGAAGTACATCCAAAATAGAATCATAATTTTAATATGAGCCATACACTCACGTCAGCTCAAAGAACAGCTACTCAATTAAATAAACCTCACAAAACCTGGATTCCTCTGATACAAAGGCTAGCTAGCCAAAATAGCTGGACAGTATCGGAGGCAGTACTTAATGATGTGTGACGTAGTGGCGTAAAGTGTTACGCACTTTCATTGGAGATTGTACCCAGTTATATAAATGCTAGAACAGATGTTTGGGGTGAAACTAAAAGAGGTGCCCTTCTAACTATTACAAGTCAGAGTACCATCGGAATGATTTTGAAGCCTTTGAAGAAGTTACTTAAAGGCAAAATAGTTGCATAATGTTGCATTAGTTCATACATTTTGCCATCTTATAGCTGCTAGTATTTGATGTCTGCTGGTGTCATTTTTGACGTTACCACCAGAAGGCACCAAAGATTCAAACAAAATATAAATTAGCTTTAAGAACTGCAATGCGGCATGCTGTAAATAAATGGTTCTTAATTAAGACTTTCTTCTTTCTCAACAGAATGGGTTCAAGAAATCTGACTTCATCAACACAAGGACAACAAAGCTTGTGAACTCTAGATGAGACTTAGAAGAAGATACAAAACCAGAGACACAAAGTGTCGGCACAAATCACTCGAAGCAGTGTTTCCCTGTAGTACAGCATCTACGTAGATGTACTGATTTCTCAGATTTTTCATTAAGCATGATATAAACAGAATATTGGAACACCTACATTTCCTTTAATGATCCTTTTCTTTGGTTTGTGTTGGGATACGTTTCCAGTGCTGCTTAAGGACAAAATGTCAAAAAAATATATGCAATAATGTTTTATTAAAATAGAGGTAATAGATGTTAGGACCACAAACCCACTGATGACGGAAGTACATTAGTGGACCTTTAAAGCACCTTTTAGATTTGCTGACATTCCTCATTATGATATATAAGATACTTCTGGCCGCTTTTGTTGCGCCGTACAGTCAGAATAACTGACAAATGAATGTAGAAGCTTTTGAAAACACGATGTGTCTCTAGCAAAGACAATGAATTCTGTCTGTTTTGTGGCAGCTAAACAGTTAATAATACTGCTCATTATTTTTTTGAGCACTTAAGGTGATACATTAATTATGTAGAAAACCACAATGAAAATATAAATATTCACAGCAAAGAAATTGTGACAGATGAAAGCTGCATTAATATTTTGACAAACTGAACATGTTGGTATACATGAAATGTATACAAAATATATTTTAAACTGTAGTTTCCAAAAACAAGCAGATATCTTGTCCTCTGATTTGAGTTGTTTCCAGAAACTAATAAAACTGTTTTGATTGAACTTGTTCTGGGAAAGTTTGCCAATTATTTAAGGAAATGTCTGATTACAACAGCTCACAAAATTGCTGGGTAGATAACTTTAATCTACAGTAAACCATTCCCCTCTAGTAAATCACTTTTTCCTTTTTAATGATTGCTACAAACTAAACTATGCATTGTTGAGAAAGGTCAGTCATTGCTTGGCATTACCGAATGACAAATGACTCCAGTCTAATTTGTGTAACCCCTTATACGACCATTTCTCTAAATTAATCTGTTAGCTGAGAAAAGGTTCACTCATTTATCAAAATAGCAATTCAAAAGATCAATATAGAGTATGTATGTTTAGGTTTGAAAATGAGTTTTGATGATTATATTTTGGAAAACCCGACAGTGCTCAAACCAAGATTTTAAAAATTCTCTCGATCATTTGGAAAAAAAGGTGAGGAAGAGGATGTCCGTGCTTGTGGGAAAAATATCTCAGAGATTTGGCTTCTCTGTTCATTTGTCGGGCCTCCCAATGACTTTGACACCTCGAGGCAGTGTTAACCTTGTGAGGCCTGGCAGGTCGAGCTGCACTGCAGTACAGATAAAGAGTAGAGGGAGGAGTCGGGAGGCTGTGTGCCAGTAAACATCACCCCTCCCGGATAACATTTTTAAGATCAGATTTTTTTTGGAGAAATCAACATAAAATTTTTGACTGATACTACCAAAAGACGTTGTAATTTACAAAAAAAGGGATATGACAGGAAATACATTTGAGCAAGTCACAACTCTGATATGAAGAAAAACTGTGCCAAACTCATTTTCTGAGCGCGGGTGGTCCTACTCAGACACTTTTTTATTTTTTTATTTAAAACAGCCAAATTCCCCCGGAGAGTCACTTCGGCTAATGAAGCTGGTGACAACTGGGAAATCTGTCAAGGCCTCACTTGATTTCAGGAGGTGGTTAAATTCTCTGAATCAAATTAACAGTATCCCACAAAGCAATTACAGCTTTGAGCCAGAGATCCTCCTTGTATCATGCACAGCCATCCTGCACAGTGTCAGGACATGTTCTGGGTGCACAGTGTGTTTCTGCCATTACACAGGACATAAACTAGCATGACATAACAGAAAAGTGCTTTCGAAACTGATATGATTTTCTTTTTCCCTCTAAAAGCAGAGGAGACTGGATTAAAAGTACATTTCTTATGATCCAAGTTTATGTACTATAAGACGGAAAATTCAACATAATTCTCAGAGGACACTGAATAATTTAATTAATCCACTTCTCAGCTGTAAATATGCTTCCATAAAAGATGCAGAACCCCTTTTCAAGTCAGGAAATAAAATACTTAACTTAAAGAAAAATATAATATGATGTTGGTATATCCTGCAGAGGGCAGTGGTGTAGCATCAATAGCACTGCAGCATGCATTTTTACTGCTCATCAGTCAGAGAAAAGATTCAGTTTTGATCTAGGAAACTGTCCCCAACTGCTCTTTGTCCTCTAATAACATTTTTCATATTCATAAAATCTTTATCCTTCATGTTTCCAAGTGGTTTAGCTCCCCGATTAAACCCTAAGCATTTCTATTTGAAGAACTAAACCCTGCACTTTCTTCTTTTTTCACTAATAATCTCTAATTCACCCGCTTTGTGAACTATTTTGGCGACAAAGGCAGTGATTTCCAAGTCCTGGTTTTGGCTGAAGGAGAGAAAAGCTAAGAAGGAGCCAAATCCTTTTAACAATAGATTACTTGTCTCTCCACAGCTTATGCTGCTCTGAGAATTGGTCCGATTTCTTATTTTACAAGAATTGCTTCATCTTGTCGTAACAAAATAAGGTGGCAAGACTTAAACAAAAGCAGCAGGGGATTAGTCGATAGAACTAAATTATGTATTCAGGCTTAATTTTCCCTCAAAACTCTAAGATATGTTACTCTCCTGGTCAGGGTGAGGAATAAAGTGAAGTCAGAAGCCCAAAGAATATTTATAGACCAACACAGAAATAATATGTCAGAAATACCAAAATAGCCGATGGTAACAGGTGTGGAGAAACACGAGAGTAGGTTTGTTTGCTACTGGATCAGGGTAGTGAAGATGGCCATGCTGAAGTTATCACATATCCACTGAGCATGTTTAATACAGAGACAGAAAGAGAGAAAGGATTCATTCAGAGATCTCTTGCAGTGAAAAAAAAAAAGGCAGAAGTGAAGCCAGATTTTACTTTACACTGAGGCCATTGTCAGGAGTGTCAGCAATCAGGGCAAATTGCTACCCACTGACATGATCACTCAAGAACATGTGCAATCTAAACTGAAGTAGGCCTAATAACAAAAAAAAAAAGTCGGCTCAGATTTTCATGGTTTCCTGAGACGAGAAGTGTCTCGACCTCTCAGATCTTTGAAGAATGTCTGGAATGAAGAACCGAGTTTTAATGTCCCAAAGTAGGATAGACTGTGTTTCTGGGAACAGTCCAGCCGAAGCTTGCAGGTGTTTAGTCATAAACCAATGCTGTGTTCAAATGAAACTTGTTGCGCCGTATGTTTGGCGTTCAAGTGGTTAAGTTTTAAAAAGGCAACGGCAACATGGACAGCGTCTAGAAGCCTCAGAGACTAACAATTTAGCAAGCTAACAGGGATTTGAAAGATGAAGCCGTTGGGAAGATCAACATTTTCCTCAGACGCACACTATTATCTCCATGAATAAAATTACAATATGTTAGCCTAACATCCAGCAAAAAAAATTACTTGCATGGCCTCTGCCATTTCCATTAATGTCAGCAAACACGTCACAACTTGTGAACTCGGGGCTGATATAAAATCTTTGAGTTTCGGCGTCACGAAAACCACGAGTTCATATGGACTGTTCTCGCGTACGCGATGAATACGACCCCATCTGAACGCAACAACAGCACAGCTGAAGCTTGCAGGTGTATTGGACAACTTGAAATGTCACACTCAACCACCTAAAAGACAATAACATGAATGTTCAGCAAGTTTATTATATTATGCCTGTCTGCCGAGTAACAAAGCATCCTGTTTGAGCTGCTTTAAAAAGCACACTTTTAAATGATTAAAAGTTTGATTCATGTTCATTTTTTTAACCACCCATCGCTAACGAGCTGAGCTGCAGGCACTGCTCGCTTGTTAGGAGGAAATCACCTACAGCTGTGCTTCGTTTTTAAAGCTCCTCAGCCTGCTGAAGCAGCCGGTCACTTGTTCTGGGGCTCGGAGGCTGTGATGGGTGCGGAGGCGCGCCATGAGAGAGGAGGCAGAACAGAGGGATCTTCTTAGGAAAGTGGGACAAAGGTTGGTTTTTTTTGTTTTTTTTTTACCAGAGAGACCCTCCTCAGAGTTTGTCAAGTCTGTGCAGTCTCAAGCATGCTAATACAACTGCCTGAACTGAAGCAAGAAATGAAAAGACATAAAACAGAAATGCTGATAAAAAAAAACAACACTGAGGGGGAGGAAAGCAGAAAAACAGTAAAGCAACACAAAGTTGGACTATAAAATTTCAGATTTTCCTCTCGTCGTTTTTCTTGTGGAAAAACTGGATCATTTTAATGCCGTTACAGCAAAGAAAATCCCGCTTACAACCACTAGAGTTGAACTGGTGATAGAAGAAAGGCGTTTGCTTCATTTTTAGTGATCAGGAGCAGAAAAGGCTTTGGGACACAAGTCTCCACCTAAAAGCTGCCTTAGTGTCCAGAAAGATCATTTTCACACAGATGGCTGTAAGATACGCTTTCATGTTGAGTGCACATGATAAGCATAAAATACAAAAGAATGAGTGATTAAAAAATGTTTTATCGGGGTGAGTTCAAATTTCTCAGGCACACATTTAAATGAGCACAACTTGAGCATTACAACAAAATCTGTAATCACAAATCCGAGTACTGAAAGTTTTAAAGTGTTTTTGTCGTTATAGGGAAGAAAAATCTTTTCGTAGCACCACAATTTAATTTGATCTGCCAGGCTCAGTTTCAGATATATCATGTCAGGTTGGTACTCTGAGCACAGAAACTCTAGATCACATGTGAGGACTCAGATCTGGATTTAGGTCAGAGGGAAGGAGAATCTGTCTGAACATTTTCAGCCTGAGACATAAAAGGAAATTTTACCTGAGAGGGAAAGATCAATTGAGTACTTGGAAAGCAAGGCAAGGAGGGAGCCAAAGACTGAGTAGTTGAAGGATCCCAGCAATAAAACCTGATCAATGCGATCAGTCAGGTAGAAAGAGACCATATTCTTTTGAATCGTCACATCTCGAGGTCTTCAGTCAGACACCAGAACAAGGCTGGCTTTGCCAAACACGGCGAAACAGGTCAACAGGGATGAGGACCATGAAAAGGGGGAAGCAGCGTGAGAAGTGTGGAGGGCTTTTGAAATTCTGAGAGGGACCGTGCTTGCTTGACTCGTGACTGATTGGGGTCGGGGAGGTCGTGTTGTGACTGGTACAGAGCAACCTGGTTAGAGAGGGCCGGCTGAAGAGTTTGAGAAAAGAGATAGATTTTGGTGCGTAGGTCCCGACAACAGAGGGATCAGGAGGTGGCCTGTTGACCTGACTGCAAAAAGCACACAGCCACACGGACATAAGAAAGAACAGAAGGTCAGCAGCGGTCTGAAAAACGGGATGCTGTCAGTGGAGAAATTGTTTGGTTCTGCCAGACACAAATTTCAAGAATTTATCAGGCTGGTGAAGAAAAATGATAAAAGTAGAGCCCAATTTACCCTTAACCTTCTCAAAGTCAGATGAAATCTGAGCAATATGTGGAGGATTTAAGAACTGAAAAGAGAGCAGAGAAGAGTTATAGAGATGATTTGATAACTGAGAGAAAACAAAGAGGTCAGACAAGCTGTTATTACATTTCCTCCTCTAGCTACCAGAGGCTTTGTTTGTTCAACCATGTAAACAGGAAGTTGTTGTCGCATCATTGGCTGTATATAAACTTAAAGTGATAATCTCTGTCTGTAATGTCTGTAAAGTTAGAGTAAACACAATAGTGTTACTGGCCATGGCATTTTTGGTATTATGAATTGAACAGGCGTCATGTCAGTGGTAACTTTCCTGGGAAAAGTCACAAGTGGTGCAACAGTCTCACCTGTCAGCCTACTTGTGACTTCAGTGGTGCACTGGGATGAAGAAGAAGAAGAAGAACCGCTGTACTGTTTTTCTGGTCTCCTCTAGTGTTGCTAATAAACGGTTGCTGTGGCCGAATACACGAAGAAAAAAAATAATCAATTATTACAGAATGAAACTTCAAAAACAAGAGCAAATCCAAAGACAAAGAAATGACGTCACACAGGCGGCTCTGTTTGGATCTCTGGGAAGTCCAAAAACACAGCTGCAATCACAGCTTAGTGAGAGTTGTGCCACCAAAGAAAACAAAACCGAATTTTGAGATTGTAACTTTAACTGCCAGAAAAGGAAGAGCAAAAAAAGGAGGAGGAGCAAACTATAATCTTAAAAAAACTCTAATGAAATTAAACACATAATCCACACTGAAAGCAGCACATCTGCCGCTGTTAAATGATGGAAGGATGTGCAAAAAAATAGCCAGCTGCGTGAATGTGTTGGTGGGGTTGAAAGATTTAGCCTATAATATCACCATACCATAATGTGCACAGGAAGATCGGAATATGACATGTGCATATTTTTGTCTCACTCCTCAGAGGACTGTTTCACTCCACGTACCGAGCTCCACTGGATCTTCTCCGATTGGTGATGACAATTTTCAGGGAGAATTGATTGGTCAGTAGGCGGTACTTTCTTACGTTTTGATCCGATATCTCCAACATAACCTGCTCCGGACCAGGTTAAGTTTGCAGCATCAGTTACCATGGTGATCTAGTCAGTTTCAAAGAGAGCCAGCTTCGTGACAGAGTAAGTCTAAGCTTTGGTCTGCTTTTAAATCAAAAACATGACACCATCACCAGCTGGTTGGAGACGGGCTTTAAATCCTGAACGCATCTGTCAAATGTTAGCACCACTGCCTGCAAGAAGACATCAATCATGCATGACTTGATTGTCACCACGGCTGAAGCATATGCTGAGGATTAATTGCAAGAGTTTGGTTCTAAATGGATATACAGGCCCACAACACTGGAACAAATGGCTGCTATTAAATATTAGAGCTGGCAAGAAAAAGAACCATATCATTGGTTTTATCAAATTTATTACTCAAGTAAGGACATTTGCTCACAAAGTGGATTTATGAGAGACTTCCCAGTTGAGCAACAAGGAACAGATTAAATGATGCAGCAACTATTGTGTGCAAGTATTAAACTTTTTGACAGATGAGAACAAAAATACTTCTCTTTTAGTGGGAACAGTTAACAACGCAGCAGCACTGAAATTACAGTATATTGAAAAGATGAAGGTCATCTGTGATTCTGCCTGATCAGCACAACAGGCAGCTGTCATGATTAATGATCTGAGACATGAAGATGTGAGGGGTGGCTGGAATTTAAAGTGAGGACAAATGCAGAGACGTCGAGTAAAAATGCTCTGAAATGAAACATGTTGCAAATAAATCCCTGCATGTAAAATTAAAAGTGACAAGACATAGAATATAAATCCACATTTTCTTCTCAAAAGGAAACAAAACACTCGCTGTTTTTATGATTTAGCTTCCTAATCTGTCCTGAAACTGTCAGTGAGTCGGTCTAACTTCATGCTGCGCACCGAAGCATCGCTCAAACCCACAGACGTGTCTTTAAATTCTAGTGGAGATCCCAAAAGTTTCCAAGGATACCAATTACAGTGTGTCAGCCTGTATTTTGGGGACCTGTGTGAGAAATAATGCACTAGACATCTGGATTATTTTCATTTGATGGCAGGGTGCAGTCAGAGAAGACACTGTGTGTTGGCTCGAACATTTCACTCAGTTTAGAGACGCCTCTCATACATTTTCAGGGAATTACTCAAACACAAAGATATGCAGTGTTTTTAGGGCCCGAGCACCTAGCATCGGTGCGAAAGCCCTAAAGAGGTGCCCCGGCGGCCACATTTACCTAAATCCACCAAATCCGGTGGACACGTGTATCACACCTGGACGCACAAAAAAGTTACATTGCACCATTACGTCAACTCGACAGGAAGTCCACCATTTTGAATTTAGTCGCCATTTTGGGCGATTCTGACACGCTGTACTTTGTCGAACTCCTCCGAGGGATTTTGTCAGACCGATTTGAATTTAGGTTCTACGGATAGAAAACATGTTTGGGATTAAATCTTCTTAAAATAATTTGTTTTCATCGATGTGTCTGCCCGTAAAGAGGCGGCCATTTTGAGCGTCTCGCCATGAAACTACGAGTTGCTTTAAATCTTATGTACATGGACCGACCTTCTCCAAACATCACAGGTATGATAACAGCCCCGCCCTGAAGACCCCTGTGGGGTAATATTCGCTCATAGTCATAGCGCCTCCTGGTGGACACTGGAAATGACACTTTTCATACTTTCACGTTCTACGTCGAGCTGGTTGATCACATGAACGTAAAGTCGGGTCACAATAACCTAAACATGTAGTTGATGATATATTGAGACATTCGTTCGACTTTGTCAACGGGCGTCGCCGTGACAATGCGGCAAAGTTTGACGTCTCGCCGTGACACAGGAAGTTGATGTTTAAGGTCAAAGGATGCTTGAAACCCCATGAAACGTGTCACATACATCTGGCGTGGTGAGACGAAACATCTGATGTGTTTTGCGAGTGGGCGTGGCCAAACGGCTCGCCAGCGCCCCCTGCTGGAGACAGGAAACGAGACAAAAATAGCAACTTTAAGTGGGGATACACGGTCCCCTCGCGCGCTGCACGTCGGGGAGGCGGCTTCGGGGAGGCGGCGCGCTAGAGTGCGAGGGCCCGTACATCACTGCTTGCAGTTTTAATTGTTGATGTTTTGGATCACAACTGTTGTCATTTGGTTTTTTTAAACTTGATGTAAATATGAATTTAAGGTCCGTTTGATGCTTCTGATGTTTAGTTTCAGGACTTACTTGACTGATTACTGATTTCTAATATTTTTAAACAACGACAACCTGAAGTCTGTTTCTGAAAAGTTTTTTTGTGTGTGTGTCTTATAGTTTTGAAAAATTCCGAGCTGGTTTCATTTAGCGTGGCGGCATAATTACGCAGCACAACATAAATAAATGAAGAAAAAGACCCAAAAAAAACACCTAAATGAGAGATTAAATTAAACCGTGTTGGTCCACCACTGTGTATTGTTCACTGAACATTGTTTGTATAGTATAAATTTGTGTGCTGTCACTGTTTAAGAGAAATCACATGCTCGGTGAGAAGTCCTTAATATATTGATATCGGTCATGTATGTTATTAAAAAAAAAAACTGTTTAAAAATAGTAGCCTCATTTTCATCAAGTGTAATTAAAAAAAATGGAGTATCAAAACAGTTGATCAAAATGGACATAAAGGCTAAAAAAGCTAACTGACTTCCTGCTTTGTTGGTGCATCCAATAGCCCATCATTCACTAAAGCTGTGTGAAAAGCCTATTTTCTGTTTGTCAGTATGTGCACACACACATTCACGATGGATAACAACCTCCTGAACTTGAATAGTAGTTTATTGTTTCAGCGCTGAGTTTTTTTTTTTTAATGAGGCTAAATTATAAAATATTTGAATCTATTCCCCAGAGAAGTTTAGAGTTTCTTTTATTAGTTTGGTTATTACGTTGACTTTATGTACAGTGGTGTGAAAAAGTATTTGCCCCCTTCCTGATTTCTTTGCATGTTTGTCACACTTAAATGTTTCAGATCATCAAACAAATTTAAATATTAGTCAAAGATAACACAAGTAAACACAAAATGCAGTTTTTAAATGAAGGTTTTTATATTAAGGGAGAAAAAAAAATCCAAACCCACGTGGCCCTGTGTGAAAAAGTGTTTGCCCCCTAAACCTAATAACTGGTTGGGCCACCCTTAGCAGCAACAACTGCAATCAAGAGTTTGTGATAACTTGCAATGAGTCTTTTACAGCTGTGGAGGAATTTTGGCCGACTCATCTTTGCAGAGTTGTTGTAATTCAGCCACATTGGAGTTTTTTGTTTTTTCCAGCACCATGAGAGTGCTGGGGAAAAAAAAAAATATATATATATATATATATATTTTTTTAATCAAATATGAACATTTTCTCCTTTTAACTGTTTTCTGACTGTGGTGGCAGGGTGTGGTTAGCTCAGGAAAAAAACGTTTGCACAGAGACATTGTTGTGTGGGCCAGGCAAATAAAGGCATTTTACACCCGAACGTCTGACTGAGCACGTCATCTGTGTCCAGGAGAAACCCCGGTAGCACAAACACTGACATTTTTAAAATAGTTAATTATTGATTAACTAATAAAGAATAAATATATGAATTGATACTGATGAGAATAATGTGTTCCAGTCCTAAATATAGTCGGACTGGAAATGAGATGAGGACACAGACTGCCTCCCTGTCTCCACAGTGGTCCTGCTGGTCTCTGGTTTATTGTGAGCAGTTGTAGTAACACACTGCTGAACAGGACTCACTGTCCTGGCTGAGCAGGTGGAGTCTAGTGATTCATCCTGGACTCAAACTCTCCTTCAGTGGAAGCTTGTAGAAAAACGTCAGGAGCATCTGGTCTGTGGTATCTCACAGGAAGAGGACGTTGTTGGACTGATCCACTGGCTGCAGACTTTCAGAGGATGTGATGTGAAATCCAAGATCAGGTTTAATCTGCCTGTGTGTGTGTGTGTGTGTGTGTGTGTGTGTGTGTGAGAGTGATTGTGTGTGTGTCTGTGTGTTGTGTGTGTTTGTGTGTGTGTGTGTGTGTGTGTGTGTGTGTGTGTGTGTGTGTGTGTGTGTGTGTGTGTGTGTGTGTGTGTGTGTGTGTGTGTGTGTGTGTGTGTGTGTGTGTGTGTGTGTGTGTGTGTGTGTGTGTGTGTGTGTGTGTGTGTGCTGTGTTTGTGTGCTGTGATCTCACTCTGGTTTAATGCTGTCTATGTCTCTGTCTCTGTCTCTGTCTCAGGTGTCCACATTTACCAGTGGATGTACGGCTGTGAATGGGATGATGAGACTGGAGAGGTTAATGGATATCATCAGCACGGTTATGATGGAGAAGACTTCGTAATATTTGACATGAAGACACAGACATGGATCGCTCCACAACAACAGGCTGTCATTACCAAACTCAAGTGGGAGAATGACAAAGCTTTGATCGCATAGAAGAAGAAATACTTCACCCAGATTTGTCCTGAGTGGCTGAAGAAGTATGTGAACTATGGAAGAAGCTCTCTGATGAGAACAGGTAGAATCACATGACCTGCTGCAGCTTCATGAACACAACAGTCTTCATTTGCCTCTGTATGTTTCTAACCAGCAGTAACATCACAGTAAACATGAACCAACATACAAAGACCCTCTGTGTCTCTGTTTACATCCATTTACTCTTCCTGTGGTTTCCTCTCTCTCCTCTTTGCCTCGCTCTCCTTTTCACCACATTTTCTCTGTCACTCTCTTTCATATTTATGACCACTGTTTTCCTCCAGTTGTGTCTTTCTGTCTGTCCTTTCTAACCTGTCTCACTCCCTCCTCATGTCTCTTTCTATGTCTTTCCTTTTCTTCTGTATCATCATTCCCTTTTATTTGGTACATTATGTGTAATAATATGTGTAACTACAGTCTTCAAACTACATTAAATCAAACAGAAACAGTAACATTAATATTTACTTCGTAATAATATAACTATAAACTGTCTTGTTATCTCTGCAGAGCTTCCCTCAGTGTCTCTCCTCCAGAAGACTTCCTCCTCTCCAGTCACCTGCCACGCTACAGGTTTCCACCCTGACATAGCCATGATGTTCTGGAGGAAAGACGGAGAGGAGTTTCATGAGGGCGTCGACGAGGGAGAGATCCTCCACAACAACGATGGCACCTTCCAGAAGAGTGTCGACCTGGATCTCACATCTGTCCCACCTGAAGACTGGAAGAGGTACGAGTGTGTGTTTCAGCTCTCTGGAGTCAATGAGGACCAAATCATCATCCTGGACAAAGCAGTGATCAGGACCAATGAAGGTAAGACTTCAATCAGAAGGGATGAATGTGGGAAACACATTTAGTTTACTGTTACAGTTTTATTTTAAATTCAATTTTAAGGCCTAAATCCTTTGTTTGCCAGTTTGGGATCATTATGTGACACATTCCTGTCTTTAATCACATTTAATTGATACAGAACAATGCCAATAATGAAAACTAAATTAAGTGCTTTTAAACACAAATTGTAGGACTTTTTTCAGACCATGTTTCAACACAATTAAAGAATTGTATCTTGTGTATTTAGCTAACTGTTAAATAGTGCTGGAAGATGGGTAGAAGGAGTTATACATATAAATGGGTGAACAAATGTACTGTATGATTAAATACATCAGTCTGAATCACATATATTGGCCAAGTGCAGCATACTGACACTTCAACAGGAATTCAAATATTGTTAGCAGCTCTCATTGTGCTTGTACACGGTTCACAAATGAGGTCCAACAAAACTAATCGAGGAGACGTCGGCACAGACGCAGGAATTATGTTCAGATAAATGAAATCAAGCAGGACAAACATGTTGTTCCCTGATTATCACATGAAGGTTCCTTTCTTGTAACCTGCTTTGTTTCTTCCGGTGGTGATTTGTTTGTTGTTGTTTTATCAGCAGGGAATCACCATGTTTTATCAGCAGGGAATCCCATCATCATGATCACCGTCATCACAGCGATTGTTCTCGTTGTTGTTCTCGCTGCGATTGGATTCCTTGTTTACAAGATGATGACAGGTGAGAGACCAAAACAGAAACTGTGTCTCATATTATTTTTATGTAAAAGTGAAACAAACCTTTATTCCCAACACACTTAAAATAGTTTCAACCAACATTAAGCGATGTAATCCTCAGCTCTACGGTTTTAATGATAACAGGACGATGCAAGGGAGAAGTGAAAGGAAATAAAAATAATGTACAACTATTAACAACTGAAATTATTTTTCTTGTCATTTCAGACAGGCGCCCTCTATCCCATAATTAAAACCTGTTTGGATTTAGTTTTCTCTTATCTCACATGTATTATAGCTTAAAAAAACCAAAATGTTTCTGACCTTCCAGCTGTGGAGAACCGTGAGGTCCAGCAGCAAATGCTTCCAACGGCCTAAATGACAAACACAACCCTGCACACAGGTGAGTTGCTTCATATGTTGAAGAAAGTGTCCTTGTAAAATGTGTAGAGGAACCGTACGAGTGTTTCACTGTCAAAACCTCGCTGACATGTTGGAGTTAAATATCTGTAGTGAACAAAATCTCTCCGTCAATTATATTTTCACAACAAACGCGAAGCTGTTTTATGTTAAGTGAGAAAAGGTTCGATAAATAATAACTTTTAATATCAAGATTTAGAAATCTGGTTGAACCAATTTATCAAAATGTTTCAACCAAAATAAAACAAATAATTGTGCCTCAAAAGCAAAACAGTTAAATACTTATATGGATCTTTCATATTTTAGTTCTTAATGATACAACAAATACTCGGTTTTGTGCAATAAAATTCTCTTTTAGCTATTATTTTCTGTTATATATCATCTTTTTTTTCTTTTTGTGTCTTTAGGTTTATGGACAAATCTTGGCCTGAAACGAGGAGCGATGTCGCCACGTTCTTCTCCATAAACTGGGAATTTATTGGTTCTTTGTCATTCGAATTGTAAACTGAGTGAATAAAGTGGTGTGATTCTAGTTATAGAAATTCAGAGGAAATAAAACCAAAACATGAATTGACAAGGTATTTCTCAAACTCATAAATGGTGACAAAAATTATTTTGATGACATATTGAAAGGTGGATTTTCTTCTGGTAAAATATTTCAACATTGATAAATCAATTAAGGATGATGAAGTAAAACACTATCAAACATGTTCAATATAATGATAAAGCTGCGACTGACTCCAGTCCTCTTTAACTCCGCTGAACAACAGCACAGGAAATGGATGAAGGGAGTTTTGCATCACTGTGGTGCTTGATGCTAATTAGTCGGTTAATTTAATACCCAGAATATAACGCATGAAGTAAAAACATGAAATTACAATATGAGGTTGCATCAATGCGTACAGACACAAAATTTAAGCATCAGTTAAAATGTTGTTTTCTAGTTAGGGCCCGAGCATCGGTGCGAAAGCCCTATTGTATTTCGTAAAAATGTTCTTGGTCGTTCTTTTTATCCTTACGTAAGGTGATTTTCCTTTTTGGAATCTTTATCATATTCATAAACTCATGAAAGTGGATACACACATGTCTCCCGGCGAAAAACTTCGTATTCTAGTGGAGTCGCGAGTGGGCGTGGCCAAATGGCTCGCCAGCGCCCCCTACAGAGATGCCCCGGTGGCCACATTTACCTAAATCCACCAAATCCAGTGGACACGTGTATCACACCTAGACGCACAAAAAAGTTACATTGCACCATTGTGTCAACTCGACAGGAAGTCCACCATTTTGAATTTAGTCGCCATTTTGGGCGATTCTGACACGTTGTACTTTGTCGAACTCCTCCGAGGGATTTTGTCGGACCGACTTGAATTTAGGTTCTACGGATAGAAAACATGTTTGGGATTAAAAGTTATCAAAATAATTCGTTTTCGTCGATGTGTGTGCCCGTAAAAAGGCGGCCATTTTGAGCGTCTCACCATGAAACTGGGAGTTGCTTTAAATCTTATGTACGTGGACCGACCTTCTCCAAACATCACAGGTATGATAACAGCCCCGCCCTGAAGACACCTGTGGGGTAATATTCGCTCATAGTCATAGCGCCCCCTGTTGGCCACTGGAAATGACACTTTTCATACTTTCTCATTCTACGTCAAGCTGGTTGATCCCATGAACGTAAAGTCGGGTCACAATAACCTAAACATGCAGTTGATGATATATTGAGACATTCGTTCGACTTTGTCAACGGGCGTCGCCGTCACGATGCGGCAAAGTTTGACGTCTCGCCGTGACACAGGAAGTTGATGTTTAAGGTCAAAGGATGCTTGAAACCTCACGAAACGTGTCACATACACCCGGTGTGGTGAGACCATACATCTGATGTGTTTTTGCGAGTGGGCGTGGCCAAACGGCTCGCCAGCGCCCCCTGCTGGAGACAGGAAACGAGACAAAAATAGCAAACTTTAATTTTCTTTTCTTTCTTAGTTTCACTAAATGTCTCGTGACAAAGGTGAAATCACTAAACTCAAACCAATAAAATCCTTATTACTTATAAATAAATCACAGTGTAACTTAGGATGTAACGCCAACATGTTTTCTTACTCTTCCTATCCAAACACTCAGCCTCGCTGTGTCTGCATGGGGAGCACAGCGGATAACTCGGTCCATTTGCGTCGCCAGTGCATTGCGGCTTTAACTGGTCCATAATGCCTTGCGGTGTCCCAGTTCTGTTCCGATGTAATTTACAAGTGAGGTCTCCGCCACTGATGGGGCAGAGCGGCAGGCTAACTGGCAGAGCAGCAGATGCTGAAAGCCCCGCGTCGGATGTCCGATGACCGGACGGACTCGTGTTTACAATCCACGCGGGTTTATAGAGGCGGAGATGCACGCCGAGCGTTTACTCTGATGCGGGCGCGGAACGGCGCGGACTAAACCAGGGATCTCCCCGCCAGTGGCCCGCATTACACGCCGCGGAAAGTACCGGATTTTTTTTTTTTTATTCCAGAGAGAGACACCGGGGCCACAAAACAACAGGAGATTTCCACATGCTCCTCACACGGTGAGCTGCGGCTGTAAAGAGGTATGTTGTTGCGCCTGTCACGCGGCTGAAACGCTGAGGCGTCAATCACTGCAGCTTTTCAAAGCGGTTGCCATTTAAACAAGGCTGTAAGCTATTTAAATGATCTGTTACATTACACACACTGCGAAATGCTTTTGGTTTGCTTATATGTGTGGCAGACAAACATTTAGGAGACTGATTGGCTGTAGCTGCATAACTTTATTTAGCAGATTAATTCATGTTCCTCCTCCTTTTTTATTTAAAAAAAAAAATGTTTTTTTTTATCATGAGTACCTCAGCACATCCTCAATTTGTGCTCATGACGGAACATACCAGATCAATGAGCCAGCAGGAAGTGAGGGAGTGTATGAGTGAGTGGTCAGTGTGTGCGAGTTGATCTGCTGAGCCCTGCTATGATGAATCTCTTAATAGACTTGGGCTATAAGCACTCACTCAGCAGTGGTTTTAATCAGAGTTCCTTCAACTGTGTCATAAAGATACAGCAGAGAGCAAAAAGTCACTGAAGCACATGTGTGATGGAAGCAAGGGCAAAACTCATGGCGTGTGTTTGTAGTAGAAATACTTTGATTTACAAAAACACAATGAAAACTTTTCCTGTCCCGTTCAGCTTAACTATTATGTTACCCAATCGACACTTGCATGATTAAATCACAAAATTTGACATGTGCACCTATTTGCTATGACACTCTACTTCCTCTGAAAACAACCGTCTACTTAAAGAATAATTTACCATCACTTTTATATAGATGAGGAATCATTTTAAAATCTCGTCTGTGCCTTATACTCCATGTTTTCATCTTTTTAGTTTATGTCCTACAGATGTTGAAAGACTGTTTTTTAATTAAAAAAAACAAACATGTGATTTGACAAGATAATGTTGTTTGAAACTGTGCACACAAGATTAGAGAGAAATATTTACATTATCGAGGAATCTGCTGATCATTTTCAAACTATTGTATTGCTCTTTTGGTCTATAAAATATTAAAATATAAAAACAAAATACACATCGAACACCCTTTTAACCCACAGTGCACCATTTTCAAGTCCAAATATATTCAGGTTATTATTATGAAGCAAAGAAAAGCAGCAAACCCTCACAAGCGAGAGGCAGGAACTCATTAAAGTTGCCAGTTAACTTTTGGTTGATTTAATTATTTCAGCTGTGAGACATCAATAAAACAGAACAAATGATTTTCTATTTTCACCTTCGTCCTTAAAATGAGTTATAATATAATTGCAAGTGCACTGACTTTATTAAACGTCCCATCTGTTTGGGTTTGTTTGTCAAAAACTGAACATCCTACCCATACTGTTCTTTTTTTTCTTCCCTTCAGCCATATTCATTATTCAAATGATTGATTTCACCAGGCAGTTGTTGTCTATACTCGCAGACACATCACTCCACGTGGTCAATATTTGCCTCAAAGATCAGGCCTGTGCTACCGAGTTGGAAAACTCTTAACAGACTTTACAGGATAAATCCAGTCCAGTTGATCTTTCAGCAGCCTCCCCCTCCCACCAGCTAAGCTGCGAGTCTTACAGGGTTAAAGGCTTATTGTCTCCACCAAGCTGATTAGTTTTAACTTTTGAGACTGCAAGGTGGCTGTTTGGTCACTTAATTCCAATATTGTTTGCTGCACCAAATAAAACATACGATGCTGTGTGGGATTTTGAGCACGGTTTTCCCTCCCATAATGAAGGAGATGGTTACAAACACCTGCCCACTGCCCTTCAAGATGTTTGCAGTAGTTTGGATTAAAGTGTCGACCGAGTGCTGCATGGTGCATCCATGTGAACTCGGCTGCTTGTTTGTTCTCAGGGAGCATTGTTTCTTCGATGACTGACAGCACCTGAATGCAAAGCTGCTCCATCCGATTACTCCCTCCGAAACTTTTCACTTAGCCTATTCCATCTTTTGTTAAACCTGCAGACACCTCTCTGCCTTCAGCTGACAAAGTTGACGTGGAGGTAATCTCTAAAAGACACTGAGCAGCACTCGACTGCATCGGTCTGAGCCAGAGGTGGAAAAATACAAAGACCACAGGAGGCTGAAAGGTGCAGGATTCAGTTCAAGATTGCAGTACTTTCTCACAGAATCTATTCGCATTATTAGTGTAATAGTATGAGTCTGGAGAAAAAGGGAGGATGAGTGCGATACTGCTGAATAATATGTAGTCTGTGTGCCAGTTCAAAAGCTCAGTCATGAGTATATTGCTGCACATGCGAGGGCTGCTGAGCTGCCAGGATACTTCATCAAGGAAAGTGACATCTTGTCTGAGGACAGAGGTCAAAATCTAATTTCATTAGCTTTTTGTATTTGAAATACCTGCTGACATCAGCATGTCTTGTTTTAGCCATGTTAGCTGCATGGCCTTGGAGAGGACAATGTCAGTCAGACTGAAGTGTCCCAACAGATGCAGTATTGGACAGGTTGCCATTGACTTTCTTTTTTCTCGTACAGCCAATCATGGTACCCGGGGGATTAATCCTTTAGTGTCACCATGAGGTTAACGTCTGTGGTTTTGAATGAGTCACACCCGTTGGATGGATTTTCATTGATTTTGTTTTGAACATACTTGTTTCCCTGAGAAGGAATCCCTAACGATCAGATTTTTCATCCCGTGTGTCAAAAGTTTTCTAGTACTTTGGTAAAAGATGACACACCATCAAGTGTGCTGATACTGGTTAGCATTTAGCTCCAAGTTCCACTGTGCCTAAATATAACCTCACAGAGCTGCTAGCTTCACTGTGCTCGTTTTGTTACCTCATTTATGCAGAGAAGAACTTGTTTCAGAGTCATTAGAGTGCACTTTTATGACTTCTATTAAATGCTAAACAGCTGACTTTTGTTCGTAGGTCTGGCAAGCAATGAAAGTTGAAAGCCCCCCCTCCACTAAAAGCTGTGTTTTGGTTATTGTTTGATCACAGTTGTAGAGTGACACGTGTTCAGATTTTGAGATTAGAGGACTGTTTGACTGTTGGAAAATTGCTCTGAGCTTGAAGTTCTTTATAGGAAAATCACTTTGTTGTCCCTCAAAGCATGCATCTCTAAAAATGTCTCCAGGCGAATAGCCTTATTATATACAGAGGACTTAACATTGGATTTTTTTTTTTTTTTTTTTAATGTGAACCAGATGTTGTTATTTTGCGTTTAAGTCGGACTCTTGGAGGTCATCTACTCGCTCCAGTTGCTCCAGCTGAAACTTGTTCATCTTCAGCAGACGGCCAACTTTCCAGGAGCACCCCTGTTACTCCTGAGTTTGAGGAGCCCCGCTGTGTTACACACCTCTCTGTTTTCTCGCGGCCCACATTCAGAGGAGACAAAGAGGAAGTGACAGGAAAGCACGGGTTTGCTTCTTAATTGTTGCTGATTGTTTGGTCTCCTTTCCCAGAACGTACCCTCCAATCAATCCAGTCATCTGTGCGAGGCTCGGACAAAGCCAGAGCTGTGTTGCCATGGCGAGGGATTGTTTGCATCCAGTCATGCTGCTTGCCATGTGGGCCCGCGCGCGCACGCACACACACACACACACACACACACACACACACACACACACACACACACACACACACACACACACACACACGCGCGCGCACGCGCACGCTTTTGTTTGTGCACCACTTGTTGCAGTGGACCCCCTTCCTGCTTCCACAACCTCCTTTTAAAGCAGCTTTTGATTGCATCATCGTCTGTTGTTGAACTGCTTTCTACTTCCGCTTGAAAAAGTCACGCGTAATACCAAGTTTCCATATTATATTTTTGGACTGAGAGTATTGATTTAAAAAATTTGCAGCAATACGGTGTTCGTGTCTTTGGTCAGAGATCAGAGTCTTGATGGAGACGGTGTTGCGTTGGCTGTTGGCAGAGTAATAAGGGTTCAAATGTAGTCAATGGGTTTGTGAGAGTTTAACTTAGCATTGGATTCGGAGAGCAACGAGCTGAACGAGGCAGGAAATGAACCCAAACTTTGAGTTTGTGTGAAATTTAGAGGCATTTATTTTACAAATTGTCCATCGTAATATCTTCGTAGCTTCAGTTCTGATGTCTGTGACATTGAAGGAGCTTTCAGTGGCACTTTCGTTCTGACCCGTCTCATGAGTTGCATCTGTGTCTGAGGAAATTCAAATAGGACTCTCTGACTTCTCGCACTGCGTCCCCTCCCAAGCTCTGCCTTCCTGTGGCATCCTGAGAATGAAACTTCAGGGGAGGCAGACTGAAGTCACGACTAAGTTTAGCTCAACGCTTCACAGCCCAGACGACACAATATTCTTCATGTCTGAAACCAAATGGCTGCGGCAAAGGTTGTCTTGACTGCAAGGATTTGTACAGATGGCAGCAACCTTTTCCCTCCCTCAGCAGAGTCATTCTCCATATTTTCAGCTATTTCCTCTTATGACGACCAAAATGAACGCTGCTGCGTCTCCTCTACTGAAGACGTTCTGTGTCTGTAGTCCCCCGTTTTCCTCTCTCTTCTGTTCATTGCCCTGTTCTGTTATTTATTTGTGTGTATTCGGTGTTGTTCCACTTCCTGCAGGAAACTTCATGAATATGTGACTAAATACAAATCCTGGAAGCTCAAATAACGCAAAACCATATCTATTTTATAGCGTAAATTACTGTCATGATTAAGACAAATAAAATGTAGTACACTGTGCTACATACAGGCATTCTGTTTGTAGCATCTTGTAGTTTCACAGTCTCAAAAATGAAGAACAACACACCAGTTTTCTTTTTTTTTTTTTATTTTTGGTCATGTAGCAAGACAAATAAATACAATAAACACACATCGTACTGTGAGCTGAATGCTATCGGTGCGTTTATGAACAGCTGTTGAACTGAAATATCCGAGAAAGAAAGTCTGAGGTTTTTTGACAGCTCTGAAAAGTAACTTTAATGTCACAGCGTTTGTGTTGAAAGGAAGAAATGTGCCTGCTTTGAAAATGAGGTGAAAATAGCCAGAATTTGTTCGCTCAGCCTACCTAGTTTGCCTGGCTGCGTTAAATGTTAAAACTAGCAGTCCATGAAAATATAATGTGGTAATAATATTGACATCCTTGCTCCCTTTGTTGGTTTACATGGACGATGACGAGGTTGTATGTCACTTTTCTTTTATTCTGACTGCGGATGCAAAGCAGATTTTCTTGAGGCGACCACGTTGTCTGTTTGTGAACGCTCTCGACTTAAAAGTACGATGTTATACGGTGTTATGCGGTTCCCAGCTGCCTGAACGAGAAATAGTCGTTACTGGATTTAACTCCAGTTCTATGAATACTCTCTGCAGTCGCAAGGACGACTACGTAGCACGACCACTTCACCACACACCTCCTGAGATACCTAACCCTAACTGTAACCCGAGCTGTCATGTAGTAGGCGTGCCGTGTGCTGTGCATCTGCAGAAGGACATATTTGGCCCAAACACGCAATGACGTCATTATGCTAAAAAAATAATCACAGCGAGAATGCGAACGTGTTGATGTTTAGCAAGTGTACAGTTCACAGTGTAAACAGGGCATCGGCGTTGCAAAGTAAAAGTTGTCCAGTACAGAGGCTGGAGGGACTGTCATTAGTTTTATTGGTGTTTTTTCTAAATATGATAATCGAACAAACTGACAACACTCGACCAAAAGGTAAGGGAATCACAACACGACACAAATGTCTAAATTTCCCGGGAATTCATCCAATATTAATGGAAATATAATTTTTATAAGTTTGAATCCATTCATTCATTCATTTAACTTTTATTTAAATTCTCAGGGAAACATTGAGGATAACCCTAATTTTCAATAATGCCGAGATTACGTTGATCAGCAAATAAAAGATTAAACTAATAAAATATGTAATAAGCGTAAAGGAACTTGACAATAAAACAAAATGGGCAAAATGAAAATAATAAAATACAGATAAGATTTACGTAAGTTAGATAAAACAACATCAGCGAGCACAACAAAACCTACAGACAAGGCACCAACAAAGTCTGTTAAAACAGTGGCAAGTGTGAGCAATTAAAATTTAGAACAAAATGTAAAGATATTTCCACCTGATTCTACAGAAATGTAACATGGTCACATTCTTCTGTTCTTTATGCTGAAGGTGGTGGATGCCCATCCTGAATTAAGTAGCCTGGGTGCTCTGCGAATGGATTACTACGTGAAGCAGGAATGTGGTCCTTCAGTTTATTAAACTGTGACTAATGGAAAAGGAAATTCCAGCAGCACCTTTCCCACAGGTTCTGACTAACATGAGCGGGCCTAAATATGGAAGTTTACATTTAAAATGAACCAAAGTAGAAACCTAATACTAATTTGTGCATACTCGCCTCTGTATGATTTATTTATTCACACGCCGGCATCAAAGTAGCTGTAATTTAGACATTGAAGGGGAACTAGTGTGATGAAAATTTGCGACAGTAATGGCGATGGATGGAGAGGGAGCGTGTGGCGGAGGGCGCTGAGGCGTAGCAGGCCTCCATAGTGGTTCAAGAGTTGGATCTTGGCAGCAGCGTGGAAAAAAGAATCGAAGCTAATTTCCACCAGGAAACAAGCTTCAGTGGTCGTGTTGTTGGAGCAAAGAGTTCAGTTTCTCTGACACTGATGAGTCTGCAGAGCGCTGTGGTGCGACACCTTGACCTTCAGGTTTCCAGGTCAGAGCTTCTGTAAACTGTGTACCTCAGCTCACAGTCGCAATGATTCTCTTTGGATTCACAGCGTCTGAGCTGATTAAGGATCAAAGCTATAGAGCCTATAGCCCGCTCAGTTTGACCAACGAGCTCCTGAACATCTGCTCCTACAGCTGCCTGCTCCTATGGTACTGTATATGAGCTGCTTCAGGTAAAAGTAAACACCTGCCAGCATATGGCCATATGCCTCTGAGTCGAGGAATGAAAGTAATTTTACCTTCAACACAAGAAACATGCTACTGCAGTCAGTTTTAATGCAACGTTTTCTCGTTTCCGTGGTCATGTTTGATATTTTAATTGACCGCATCCTGTCTGGTCTCGTAGCCAAAAAGTCTCTCCAAGTATATGAATCATCTTTTATTCCAATATAACTGCTGGCTTGGTGGAAAAGATGACTTGGAGTCCCGAAAAGATGCTCCAGCCTGTTTTTAGGAAAGCACTCTGTCCTGCCAGACTTATGTTTCATGTGAACATGTTTAAATTTGACCATATTTACCAGTGAATTCTCTCAGTACTGATTTGTACTTGAATTTTCTGTCTCTTCTTTTGCTCTGCTTCGATAGTAGAGTTATGATCATTGTATCACAGAGGAGTGAATGACTTCAGTACGCCTTTCTCACATAGACGTGCCCGTAGACCGTGTGTGTATGCATACGGCGTGCGACTGCATTTTCATAAGTGTGTGTGGGAGAGACAGAGGGACAGTCCACGTTCACAGGTTTGTGTAAACTGGCGTTTCCTCCGAGGTAAGACCTCAGTGTGATTTGGATATCACTCATCACAACAAGCAGTGCAGTTACAACATTTCAGCTGCAGTTGTGAAAATGTAAAGGTGCCTGCACGTCATTTAGGATACGGTGTGTCAATGGTTTTACTCAGTAAATTCTTTGTACATATTGGCTCTCTCTCTGATAAAATAATACGACGGTAATTATGGATTTTTCTGCATAAACAATCTAATGAGTCGTCTTGTTTTGGGCCTCATTCATCCGTAAAGTGTTTTCACTCTTTCTTCGGGCCACCCCGACTTCTTCCCCTTCTTTTCATCCACCTGCTTTGTTTTGTTTTGTTTTATTTATCAATCTGTCCCTCCACTCTTTCACCGTTTTTCTCTCTTGTCATTGTCCCTCCTCTATTCCCCAACCCACCGAGCTATTTTCACGGGAATAGTCTCATTTATCAGGCTGTGAAAGGGCGTCTGAATTTAAATGCGTCCTGCAGCATCTGCCTGAAGTAACAAATCAGGCCGCTTCCCGCCAAATGCAGGCCTTGCCCTTACCAGATGCCTTCAGCGCAGAGGGGTGTGCAGCATAGTGCAGTCTCAGTAGGAGACGGCCTCGAGGGGGACCGGTAGTTAAATTGCAGGAGGGATGGGAGCCCCATTCCAGCTGTGATGAAGATGGAAGGCGCCTACATTGTTAAGGGAGGCCTCAAGCGATATGGAAGTCAAGGATCGAAGCAAAGCTGATGGCCCAGTCAGGAGGGAGGGAGCGCTGCTGCCCAGTAAGGCTGCGAAACTGAGCATTAGGCACCTGCTACTTCACTGCTCTGTTGCTCTGGCTCGCTGTCGTGGCCTTGCCAGGTTCATAATGACTGCCTCGCTGCTGAGGTGCTTGTGTCAGCAGTTTGAAATGGCTCTCATTCTGCGTGCATGTAAGCTTTCCTGCGCTGAACACCAGCAAATGAAAAATATATTGGAGGGAGTCGGTTACGCGGTCACAGTCGCTGCACCGCAGGGGTGTTCTCGCTGCAATTTATCAGCAGTATTACATGAAACCACTTCAAGAGAACAAGTGTTGTGTGATGTTGTGAGTTGACAACAGGTTCGAGCTGTTTCTGTCCACATTGTAGTGTGCTCTTTAGTGGTGGTCAAGTCATTTAGGACATCACCAACTTAACCCTATTGTGTTGTTTAAAAAAAAACAACCCTCTGGTGGCCACTTTAAGTATTATATTAAAATTTAAGCCAAAAAAAAGCTTTATGAAGAAAATTCCACCCAAATCTACCAGTAGAAATGTTTGAAGGTCATATTTTTTGTGTGTATTTTTTGGCTGCTGCTCCTAAATTAGTAGTTTATTTGCACATCAGGCAGACACGGAGCGACACTCGTGTGAATTCTAAGTCACGTTTGTTTCCACCTGATACAGTATATGTCATGAGTGTTGGTCTCCACAAACTCCTTAGGGAGATATATGGCTCTTTACCTGCTAAATGCTCCACTATGTTCAGCTGGTAGCTCACGGTTCACTTCTTAGAGCTGTTTCATTGATTATTGACTGTTCTGAACCTGAATAGTAAAACTGTGGGCTGTAAAACCAAAACAATCAGCTGAAAGACATTAAAACGCTCCATAGATTTGAAGGGAACTGTAGAGATGGTTTGTCACTTTGAACGACATTTTTCATTTGATTTTACACCTAGTAATTAGATTAATACTAAAATATGAACGGCTGCTTTTAGGATTATTTTTGTTTCACAAACGTGACCAATTTTTCTGATGCTTAACTTTTGGACACAATTTATTACACTGAACATTGTTTTGTGTATTTTTTCTTCAAGGATGGAAAATAACCCCGTACTAGCACCGCCTTGTGGTGTGGAGGAATGAGGGTCTCTGGATGAGGGCGATGGAGCTGAAAGTGTGGGTGGACGGAGTGCAGCGCATTGTGTGCGGGGTCACGGAGTTCACCACATGCCAGGAAGTGGTCATTGCTTTGGCTCAAGCCATTGGTAAGCTCAAAACTACTTATTAAATGTGAGAGAAAAGTACTTTACTCTCATGTCTCCTGTTCACAGGTGCTTGAAGAAGAAAATCCAATATCGGTAGAGTGTAAAATAGTATTATATAATGTGAAAAAAGCAGCCTAACACGAGTCTAGGAAAAGTGATGTAAATTATATTTTGTCCTAACTCCCCATAGGGATATTCAGTGATGTGGGCTGGGTCCGATATTGGCCAGGCAGGATGTCAGACATACTGGAGGTGATAAATTGCATGAAAATGAAAAGTGACTCGAGGGCACAAAGAGATTTTCACCATAAATGGGCTTCACAACACAAGATGAGTCATGCTGCAGTCCTTGCTGTATTGACATGTGCTGTACAGTTGCAGAAAAAGAAGTTGACTCTCTGCCTCTGTGGGACATTATGTGACTCGTACCGTACATGTTTTCTACAAATTGAGACACGGGTGGTGTTAAGACGGACAGATTTGTTACTTGATTTTTTTCAATAACAACATAAACAGTTTAGAGTTGAAACGTGTGTGTCTTTCCCAGTGACAGCAGGAGTTATGACATTCACTGTTCTTTGTGTTGGCTGTGCCTTTTGTCTTGGTCGGAGCACTTTGATGTCAACGGCTGTAGTGATGAATGCACCTCTTTTTTTAAAAGGACCCTTGCTGTGTGAGAATTGGGGGGCGTAGGGGGCTGAGGGTGCAATGGTCAGCGCTCTGCTCTTATCTATATGTGTACAGACGAGAACACAGGAGTACACAGATGCACACAAAAAAGCCGTGAACCACTGAACCTCGTCCTTTAAGCCAACACAATCGCTGTTTGTTGAGTTGGACTGTAAAGCTCTTTCACCAAACACGGTGCTGAAGTTCTTTGAATGTGCTAGCGGTGCACGAGTGTGGGAGAGCTGCGAAAGAATTCAACAGATTGGTTTTGTTCTTTTGTCTGCGTTTAATCTGTTTTCACTGCAACACACGCTGAACTGTGTTTTGATCATTTTCAGAGGTCGCTTCGCACCTGCCGCACTGTGACAACATACATTAATGTGGCGTCTCTTGATGTAAATGTTTACTATAAGTAGTACTAATGCTTTCTTAAATGCGCCTCAGAAGTCCTCACTGGCCGCAAGAGATATTTTTACTGCACTTGTGTGAGCTGAATCCGTCTGAGGCAGTATCCCTGATGAAACTCTTCTTCTGAGCAACTATATTAAAGTGAGGGATCATACAGGTCAAATGCAAAGCAAGTCAAATTTACAGGTCGACACTTCTGATTCCCAAATTTAGCATCTCCCTGTTTCTCTGTTATGCCCCAGCCATGGAGAAACCTGAGCATAACATGAAGAGAATTCCCGCTTTCCCAATTCCCAAAGATGAACAGCCACAACGGATTCAGTCTAAAAGAAAAGATATTTATTATTTTCAACTAAAGCAAATTATGTGTCAGGGTGGGCACAGGCAAAACAAAAAAAAACAATCCCGCTCCAATATTATTAATTTAGCTTGACTAAGTAAAAAAATAAAATAAAAATGCAGGGGCCTGCGCTACCTCAACAAATCAAAAACAGGAGAAAACGATTCAACAAAGCTGCTTCTCACCACTACAGTACCCGGACTGCTTATTAAAATACTTGTTAAACTCTTAAAGAGAAATCTGTATCAATTATTAAGAGCTGAACATTTGGCTAATCTGTTTCATCAGGACTGTGAAGGGAGCGGTTTGATCACATTTGCCTCCCAGCATGAGAAAACAACCCTACAGCTGTCTGTTCCCACAGTTTAATAAAACCTGATTAGTGCACAACATCAACTTTTTCCTATTTGAGCACCCTTTGGCTTCTTTCAATATGAGTATGAGTCTGAGTTTTGGTTTTTGTTCCAGGACGGACTGGCAGATACACTTTGATCGAGAAATGGCGGGAGACAGAACGTCACCTGGCTCCGAATGAGAACCCCGTGGTGTCCCTTAACAAGTGGGGTCAGTATGCCAGCGACGTGCAGCTCATCCTCCAACGAACCGGCCCGTCCGTCAGCGAGCGGCCGACCTCCGACGGGCTGGCTCGTGTCCCCGAGCGGGGCCTCTACCGTCAGAGCCTCCCACCTCTGGCCAAGCTCCGCCCATCTGGGACGGACCGCTCGCTCAAACGAAAGGAGCCCAAACGCAAGTCTCTGACCTTCACTGGAGGAGCAAAGGGTCTGCGGGACCTATTTGGGAAAAGCAGAGATGCTGAAGGTAGCATGTTTAGTCTGTATATTTAGTATGTTTACACTTATTTGTGCCAATGACAGTTTTTTTTAATTTTTTTTTTATTTTTTTTTACTTCCAACCTCTATTTATCTTCTATTCATCTCCCACCTACCATCCTCATCTCTACATGCAGCCAAACAGCCGCCGCAGCACGGTGTGAGCCTGAACCTGAGCAGAGTCGGAGGAGGTGGAATAGCATCTGTACCTGGGAGTCCGTCCAGAGAGCTGGGCCGACTGGTGCAGCTGCAGAGAGACAAACTCCAGGCCCTGGAGAGCCGTGTGCTGGGCTGCGAGGCTGAGCTGCGAGACTGGGAGGACGCCACGGGCGAGCCCGGTGAAGTGAGTTTATCCGGGAGCTGTCAGCAGTTCAAAATTAGATATGTGCAGATCTTCAGATCATCTGATGTCTTTAAATCCATTTATTTCCTACAGCATCTTTTAACCCAATCATTTTCCACTTAAAAGGAAGGAAACCTGGAGGAGGAGCTGCTGCTGTTAGAGCAGCAGGTGAGGAGGAACGATGCTGAGATGGAGGAGGAGGAATTCTGGCAAAACGAGCTGCAGATCGAGCAGGAAAGCGAACGCCAACTGAGGCAGCAGCTAGCCGAGCTGCAGGCCCGTGTACGCGACTGCGAGGCCAAACTTTCAGAGTACCTAGCACGCGTACAGGTGAGCTGGGCATCATAGAGAAGGCTGTTTTTATTGGGTTTATGAACAGCATGAACACTTGTAGGATTTTTCTTACCAGGAAAAGCTCGCTGTGGCTCTTTAGCTGCAAATGCTTGTAGAACAAAAACAATCTGTGGTATTTGTAGAATGAAACTGAGTTGATATCTGCTGCATTACATAGAGCATGGAGGCAGGCCTGGAGCAGGAGCGACTGCAGAAGGAAGCAGAGCTCAACCAGAGAGTCAATGAGGAGGAGGTACAACCCAGTCTGTCTCGGTTTCCAAAGCACGCACACGCAACAGTAGAGTTTCCTTAAGTTTATGAAAGACTTAGGCGCATGTATTTAGTGCAAGGTTTTAAGGGTCACTCCCCAAGAAAATGTTATGTTTTTCATCTAAAAACATGCAATTTCAGATCATTTTGGACCACAATTAGTACCACATCTGTGTAAAATGTTCCCAATGAAGCAGATAATAAATACACAACAGCTGAAAAAGACAAAACTTTTTAAAGAAGTCCACTTGGGAACAGCTGCAACATAAAATCTGGGAAATGCCTCTTAGCTTGTTTTTATGTTCTCCACAATGATTCGGTGTAGTTGGTACCCAAAGCAGCTTGTATGCTGCACCTAAGTCTTTTAATGGGTGGGAAAACCCTTCGCCAGCATGCAAACACAGAATAATGTGTTCTGTTGAACTGCTCAGATCTCAGTCAGGTCTCTGCAGCCAAAGACCCTCGCTGTCATACAAAATTTACATTAGATTTGACATTGTTGTGCCTTATGGTACAGTTTATGTATCATGCTATGAAAATATACTCTATTGAAAGCCCACAAACCAAGCAGAGGATACAGCTTCATAGCCAGAGGTTGATTGCTTGCTTTCAGTCTCTCCAGTTACAGCCTTAACAGTGATTGCAGCACTCTCAAACCTATTTAATAAAAGACAAAAAAAAAACCAACTCTTCTTTTATTAGAACGTAATAAAAACATTTCAAAACTCTGTTGATAAAGTCCAAGATGAATACTGCATGATTTTTTTTTTTGGACAGCAGATGAGCAGAAGTTTAAGTTCTAATCACATTAAAGCATGAAGGAGACCTCCTCCATGTTTCTCTGTGAGGATGACTTTATTTTGGCAAGTCCTCCTGAAGAGTTGTGATGAGCGTTAGCTTTTCTCTCTTCGCTTCAACTCTGGATTTCAGGTGCAGATCCAGCTGCAGAAAGTGAGGGTAGAGTTGGAGATGCAGAGCCAACAAACGGCTCGGCTGGAGAGCAGCTGCAGGGCGTTGGAACGCTCACTCGGCCAGTCAGGCAAGAGATTACAGGTCAGCTCTCAGTATACTGCTTAGTATTTTGATGTTTTTGTTTTTTTAACACCATAGCCTCAAAATTGACAAGGTCTTGAAGCACCTCTGGCATTTCGCTAACAAATATGGTGCCCCTAGTATGTTCGCAAGATGAAGAAGTTTTGATTCCAGAATTTTTTTTAAAAATTCGTATTAAAACTTTGGCAAAGCGAAGTGTGTGAAAATTCACTCCTGCACACAGGTTGGAACCACAGAAATCTAAGCTCATTAAGTTGTGGGCAGCGAAGCGAAGTTTTATCTGTGGCCTGCAGGGATGTGCAGTGGATCCTCCCTGCGTGTGTCCTAGTATGAACTGTAGGTCTGTATGTACAGGCGAGGACCAGAAGGGTGTGGGAAGCATGAAGTAATGAGAAGGGAAAGGGAGGGAGGGAGGGTATTAACAGCATTCTTTGCCTGATTAGAGAATAAGTACACAATCCGTTGCCTGCAGTTGTGTAACCATCTGGGAGCTAACTCTTTTCTTTAGCTGTCTCAGCCCGGGTTATGACTTCTGTAAAAACTCCGGAGCAGAGCACGATCCCTCTTGCGTGTTCGCCTATTAAATTCAGCTCAGTTGAAGCTGAGCGAATGTGGTAAAAGGTGCAAATTATTGTGCAGCAACTGAAATCATATATTATCTTTTACTTTCAGTGAATTCACTTTCTGTAACTCCAAATTTACCTGTGATTTTTGGAAGGTGGTAGAGTCCATTATTATATTTACACTCCTTTTTTTAACACTTCATTTTGTTGTCATGGTGTTTCTCTCCGTCACAGGAGAAGGAGCAGGAGCTGGAGCAGCTGACTAAAGAGCTCGACAGGTCAACCTGCAGCAGTTCATTCAGCAGACTGGTACCAAGGTCACTGTGCTGCCTGCTCAACCCACAGGAGAGAACAGCAACGGTATACATGGCATACAAATACATGTACACACCAACAAAATTTCTCTGACCAACACAATATTACCGCCCTTTAAAAAAAAGTGCCGTTTCATAGCAGACCTCAGTTTGTCTGAGGTATTTTGTATACAGTGTTGTTGGTACATGTGTAGGGACACAGTGCCACCTTTTGGTCAGTCCGAGAACAACACGTGAGACGGCAGGGTGGTGAGGCAAGACTGTTGTGCCGTGACAGCTTAAGTCTGTAACCCCATTACATAGACCAAATCACTAGCAGCTTTGAAATGCTTCAGAAAGTCAAAAGGAAAATCCTCCATTCTCAATCTCAAAAGAAAAAAAAAAATCCCCAGAATGTTTTTTGTCACGTAGTAAACTCTCTCGGTTCGAGTTCACTTTGATGTCCTATCGTTGTTTAAATGGGCAACTTTGTGACGGATTCAGTAACGAGCCACATCTGGAAAGTGATTCATAAAAAGCTAAATATCGCAACATTACTAAACAACAGAATAACACATGCTCTCCTTTCTTCGTGCCACAGAGGACGAGTGTGGCTCTCTGAAACGACTTGGCTCCGCTCGTCTCTTACCCAGTGACCTTCGCGCTCTTCAGAGCACCGTTTCCTCCAGCCTCAACCCTGAAGGCATCTACGTTTGACCTCCAAGCTGTCCAAGAGACTATTTTGGGAGGGAGGGGGCAGCAGCAGGGCAGCCCGATGTTACTGGGACAGATTTTACTCCTGGAATTGGCCCAATAAATGAACTACAAACTGCTGAAAGGTACTGGAGCGGCGCCTCAGTGTGGAGGTTGGTGGCGAAAAAGGTTTGAGGAGAAAACATATCATCCGTTTTGCATCTTTTCCTGCACTGCCTCCTCTTCCATGTCACCGGGACTCAAACTGATGTCAATATCCATTTTCATTCTGACATTTAATGTACTGTCTGAACTCTCTCTGAGTTTAAAATGAACTACAAGCCAGCATATTTTTTTTCGGGAGGCCAGAGGACACCAGTGCAGTGCTGTAAATCATGACAGAAATGACATTTACACATATGCATACACTAAAAATAAGAAATGCATGAGCATGCACAAAACGACAACACCACACCTGTGCTATAACCATAGCCATATCTGATTGCCTTACTCTGGTAAGTTAAAACCAGATGTCAATAAATGTAATGTTAAAGCAGAACTCAAGGTAGCTACTGAACACTATGCGCCATGGTAACGTGATAAAATGCTTAGCACCAATTCAGGTGACTCTTAGTCATGGTAACTGATGTCAGTATTAATCAACATTCAATCAGTCCTTTCTTTTATACACGAGTTTGAACTTTTTGTATTGCTTTGAATAGGAAATAAATTAGCCTCATATTTCTTGTGTTTAGACAATAAATGGAAAAACTATCATAAAGTAAATGATATAAGTGACAGAGTTGAAAGCAGATTTTAAAGGGCCCCTGGAGTAACATCATCAACTATGTGACAAAAAGCTCAGACAGGCATTTTGAGTCCGCAGTGTACATCCAGCCTGCAACATTGTGACCACTGGGTGGCGACAAAACATATATTATTCAGACGGGTGAAAGTTAACTGTGTGAAAGTTACTCCAGGAGCTCAGCAGATATGACGAGTCTGTATTCATTTACATCGGTCATATATGCATATTGTTTTATAACAAAGCCTCAGCACTTTAGCTTTCGGAGTATTAAGGTGCCACTTAAAATATTGTGTTTGACATGTTTCACTGTGTTTATTAAGCAGGGATGTACACACACTTTAAGGCTGTATTCATTTATCTCATCTTATTTTTTTAACATTTTAACAAACTAAAGATGTCTCATATGAACCAAAGCTAGAGTAAAGAAAAGGGTTAGATGAATGTACTTTTTTATGTGTGTGCAACTCATGTCCATGAAGTGTTCCAGTGTGAGTCAAACAGCAAATACATACATTGTATTGTTCACAGTTTTCTGTCACTGGGTGCCAGCGGGTTTAGCTCTGTCACACAGGAGGACATAGTTTCTGACAGAGTTTCACAGCAAAGGAAAATATTGTAAACTTGAAATGCAGAAAATAATCGACAGTATAATTCAGACACCAGTCAGTCTAATCTGAGAAACCCAAACTGCATACGAATACTGTGTATGGTCTGAAAAAACTCAGATTATGAATGTTTAAAAATAGATTTAAAGTTAGACTTTTTTTTTTTTTTTTTTTTTTAACTTTTATCTAATTTTCTAGGTTGAATTTTGGCCCCTATTTTTCTCAGGCCTAAGATGTGGGCCAAAATTTCACACTTGCAACTTAAATGCGTGCGGGTTGGTGTAACTTCAGTGTGATGCACACAGTTTTCTGCTTTGAATCACAGAGGCACTTCTCTTGTTCCAGAATTGATTTAATTTGTGCAACTACAAATCTTTTCTTCTCATTCACAAACTTGAATTGCCATCGCAGTATTTTTTTTTTCAGGGTCTTGGTACAATCACAGCTTTCATTTTACACAACCTGGAAATCTTATCGGCTTACTCGAGCCCATTCGAGGAAGCTCATGTTTGTGCTGTGAATGTACAACAACAAAGTGAGTTCCTCCCTCCAGCATGAAGGGAGTTGTTTGCTTTGCAGTGCAAAGGTAACCAGAAAAATTCACATTGCAACTTTTCAAAGTCCTATCTGATACTGTTCAGTGACAGCTACAGAGTATTGCAGTATTATCGTCATGGCAACAACTTCAGCTGTGACACGGAGAGTGTAACTCGCTAACAAAGGAATCACAGCCCTTGTTGGCTGAAAAGTTTGAATAATGGCATGCCTTACTAAGAAATAAAATGTAAATATCTACATATCACATCAGTCTTTTGGCTATTTTTTAAAGTAGATTGAAGTCTGAAATATGCAGAGTGCTAAAGAGGTTAGATTTTAATGCTGCCGGTCAATTGGCAGCGTGTGCATGCAATAATGTGTGATTGGTTTATTTGGACTCCCAGTTAGTGGCTACCAAGGATGCAACAATTCATCCGAGGCTCATTTTTTTCCTGTTGTTCTTTGTTTTTGTCCTTTTTTGCCTTGTTGACATGGACAATGATAGATGAGCTTGTTAGAAAAATGGCAAAACCTCCACATTATTTTCATGCTTTTTAATTTAATTTTGGCAAAGATAATAATAAAAAAAAAAAAAGAGATCCATGTTGCATTGATACCTGGCAGTAGTTCACCGACTTCCCTGGTTGTATCTCTTTTTCTTTTTTTTTTCTTTTTTTCCCCCCCTGTTTCCTTCTTGGAGAAATTACTAATAATTGGCTTCTGTTGTGCCATCAATGCCACTTTTCAGTAAAAGTGCATATACAAATGAGATGATGGAGCCATTATGGAAACAGCCATCAAGTGGTTTTGAAAGCTATTTTAGAAAGCCTGTGGCTCAGGGATATTTCAAGACACAGAATTATCCAGACAAGAGTGGACAGAAAGTAATTATGGATAAATGCTGTTTGCAGCGTCTCGAGCCATTTGACAAGTTAAAGTGCGTTTGCTCTCATGGGGACTTCAACAGCTGTCTGACGAGTTCAACATGTCGCACTGAGTCCAGACAAAACAAATATAACCGAAGTAATGATTCTATGCTGAAGGAGATACTTTACTGTATGCTAATGAATTATGCTTAGATAACATCAATGCATAAATTCTGCTATTGTGTATTCAAAATGTTATAATTTTGCATTGTTTACCTACAAATTGCCGTGCTGCATTTTTTATGTCAGATTCTATCAAAATATCCTCTTTTTGGGTCATCGTTCGGCCACAATGTATAAAAGACATTAAAATCAGTTTCAAGAATGATGTAAAATATACAAATAAATGATTAAATATATTTAAAAACATGCCAGAAATCAATAAACTGCTATATAGTGCTGAATAGTGTTCTTTTGGTTTTTATATCTAATTGTGCTTCTCAGAATATACCGGATTGGCTTGACATGTAACCTATAAGGGGGCCCTTGAAAGAAAATTTGCCATTGGATCCTCTATATCACACACTGCAAACTAAACTTTATAAAATACAATTATAAGGTCTTTAAATTTTGCTTTTGATTTTAAATCCTAAAATAAATACAATTAAAACTGTTGCTAGCAGGCTAACGGTGCCAAGCTGCCTGATCAAACCAACGTTCGCTCCATGAGTTTCAAATTCCTCCTTCAACTTATTTTTAGTGTTTCCAGCTGACTTCTTTAAAAATGTAAGTCGTATATATGAACAAGTATGTTGCATGTCCCTCGACGTACTTGTGTTACATACCACTGGCATTGCAAGTATTGACTACTCTGTAGTACCTTTGCTGGTTAAGCTCAACGTGCTCACTTTTGAAGACAAACACACAGCTGAATCTGTTCCTTTCACTTTTTCTGTATTTTTGGTTTTGGAGAGGGTAAAAAAAAAAAAAAAAAAAAAAAGAAACCAACGATCAAAATCTTTTGATAAGAAGTGCTGCTCATAACAGCCTCAACATGTGACGAAATCCAAAGCTTGCAGAGGTGCTGCAACTGCAGTCATGACTGGACAACTACTGGGGAGATTTCGCTAACGGTCAATTACCAAAAACCCAAGAGACACACAGCAAAGCTGCAGCTTTAGGGGCCCCTACGGTCTGAGGCAGTTGCCCACTTTTGCCTGGGCGGGAAATCCACCATTGGATGGACGGAGAAGAAATGAGAGAGAGAAAAGAATGTGTGTGGGCTGCCAGTCCTGCAGTGTACAACAAAAAACAAATACTACCACCATTTCAAATGCTGGCAATATAAACGGGAAACGTCGGTGTAACATTCATTGCACAAGAGAAGGCAGATTTATCTTTCGGCGTGCGTCTTTTGAAGGCCTTACAGCCGAAAGCTGCCCCCTGAACACGCCGGGGACGTGTGTTACTTTCGCAGTTGCCTAAACGAGATAAAAGTACGGATGACCTTCTCCAAATCTCCGAAGGATAAGAACAAATACATTTTTCATATGTTTCTGAATTGCAGGAAGCTGAGCATCAGCAGCCTCTTTACTTGCTCTTCAGAAGTCAAGTAACTGTCAGAATCACTCCCAAGTCTCTGGCCTGCCGGCTTTGTTTTGGAAGACGGACAGATGGGCTATTGCCAAGATCGAGTGGTATAAAAGTTTCTCCAAAAATACCCAATTTCAGATTCATTTACAACTTTGGAGGAACACTTTTGATACTTTACAGAGTTGGAGAACTTCGGTTATCACACTGGGTGTTTTTAGTGAGAAAAGTCATTTGTCCCCCCAGTTTCTCCCCGGTGTATTCCAGCTTTAAATGGAGCTCAACAGCTGGGTCAGAGGGGCTCTGATTACATCTGTGACCCTCTCACACCAGAAGATTCTTGAAGATTTGTGGCCTTAAATGCTATTAACTTTATCCAACCTGTCCTTTTTTCTTTTTTTTTAAACTGCAGTTGTCTCGTTGTTTATCAGGTGCCATGATTAGATTTCCTAATTTGTTATTTTTAGCAGGTGTCACTTTTGCTGATGGATTCATACTGTACATCTCATTAGGGAATACAACTCTTGAGTGACAGCTGCTCTCAGCAAGCTGGCATCAGCCGAGCCTCCAGCTATTAAAACTGTGTGTTGTACTAGAGGATTCCACTGGAGGACACACCATAGAACGAAGGACATGTATAGACTTCCAGATGTGCATGATATAAACAATGAACAAGGTGACATTACACTATTATTTTGTAGAAAATTAGTCTCCGTAGACCGGTGATGGATTACATTGCTTAGTTAGTTCAGACTTCTCGTCATGACTGGGGGACAAAACACGCCCACTTTGACTTTCAAAATGGTCTCATGCTTGTCTCTCTTATTTTTGCCGTTTTTCACGTCAGCTTCTAAAATGTTACTGTTCCCACGCCAGTTATTCTAATTTTAGTCGAGTTATTTGTCTCTGTGAAGCCACGATGACTTGTCGTACAGATACAACTCGTGACACACCGCCCCCTACCGTTCATGGGCTTGTTGTATCTTGCAGACACATAGTGTTCATTTTCTGAAGATGTGCAACGTTGCCAAACAGAACAAACAAACAAAATATGACGGGTCATAAAAGCTACTCTAGGTTGTTCCCCAATGTCTTTTTTTTTTTTTTTTATTGATAGATTGATGCCATAACCAAGAATATAATTTTTAAGCATATCATAATTTTGAAATAAATAATAATCAACAGTATTCCCGTTTTCTTAATATTTCTCGTCTTGTTGCCCAGTAATACTATTACTAATATCATATAAGATCACGTAAGAAAATATTTAAAGTCTTTCAAATTTTGTAAAAGAGGGAAAATACAGATTCTTATCGCTCACAGGAAAAGTCAGATGTGGTTCCTTATTGACTTCTTTATGACTAAAATGTTTTGTTGGAGGAGAGTTTATCCCTGATTCATACAACAAATCCTCTTCCCATATCAGCATCTTTCTCTACCCCGAGCTCTCCGGATTCAATCAATTGCACAGCAGTCCCAGGGCTCGCAATAACATCAAAGTAGTTTGATTTTATCAGAATAAAATCTGCACAATGCCGGAGTGCAACAAGACTTTTGTGAAAAAACTGTCTGGATGGAGAGCAGAGATTTTATGAGAGTCGTGAGTTGAATGAGAGTCTTCTAAAGGCACCGTGTGATCAGGATGAGAAATAGTGCTACATTTAGGAAGCCTAATTGGTTAACCTCAGTTTGTAAATTATGATGCAAATTTTTGCACCTTAGATGGATTAAACAATTGTGTTTAGAATGAATTATCGTTCATGCCGGAAGATTGATGAGACTATGTTGGGTGCGCGTGGTGTGTGTGTGTTCCCTGCCATGTGTATGTGTGGATATTTGCACAAGCCATGGCTGATGCTGTCATTAAATAGCCCCTTGGCCCCTCTCCTGAATTTGTTTATTCTGCACTGGGCATGGGAGTAGGTGGCAAACAGATGGGCACCCATGAATTATGGAAATTATAGGCTTTGATTAAGCACCACACACTCTGCTGGATAAAAGTAACTCCAGGGTTGCCAAGTTATGTGGTGCAGTGGGCTGTGCCGTCAGTCACTCAGCAGCGTGATGGACCTGATGCTTGATTGATGTTGTTTACTGTTCTGTCTTTAAATAAACAAAGAAGAAAACTGCTGCATTTTTAATGCTGCGTTTCCTGTTCGGTTTGGTCCAGGAGAAAGAGCGCCGTGGTTGGTCCCGTCGTTTTATTTGTAATTCTTGTCTGACTTCTTGATAGAACCGTGTTGAACATGGTTTCTTGCTGAGAGTCACAGGAAAAGATTGATACCAATTTTATATCTGAGAGTGGTATCGATCTTCTCATGTAACTCCTGGCGTGAAAGCGGAAAAAGCATAATTCCCCAAAATGTTGAACTGCTCCTTTGAATGGAATCTCTAACCATCTTAAATTCTCTGGTGGATCCTGATTTACTATGTGGTCAAATTATATTGATTTATTCTGATCATTAATTGTCCAACAAGCTCAGTTTTGAAAATATACCATAAATACAAGAAGTATTTGGCTCCTCGGCTCTCTTTAGCGCCGTAATTCGTCCTTTAAGGATGAGTGTTTGATGCAATTCTGGGCAAATTCGTTCAGGAGCTGGCTGCCAGATAGTTAATCATGTCGCCCATACAATAATCATTGAATTCTTCAGTTATTTTCATCAAATAAAGTCACATTTGTGGTGTTTAATCAAAGCTCTTTTAAAAAGTATTTGATTTGTTTAAAACAGCTCCCAATTATCTCAGCCTTCCCTGCAACACTCCTGCTTCAGCATCTGATACCCCCAGCCCCTCACACACACACACACACACACACACACACACACACACACACACACACACACACACACACACACACACACACACACACACACACACACACACACACACACACACACACACACACACACACACACACATCATCATCATCATCAGCTGTCCACACACACACACACACACACACACACACACACACACACACACACACACACACACACACACACACACACACACACACACACACACACACACCACTGTCCCCATCTCTCTGCTTTCATAAATGAAGAGAGACAGCCTTATCCCGGAACCAACACGGAAAAGCAATTAAAAAGGAATTAAGGGTGTGCAGGGAGAAATTGGATATGTTATCCAACGCCTATTGTAAATGTCAACATTATTACTGTGTTGTTGTTTCCCGGTCCTTTGGCCGCCTTGCCCGTTTTCAGGAGTGACAGTCCATCGTCTGGTGGGCTTAATGAAGCCGTCTCAGCAGCCAGGGTCTCGGTATGTAAGGTGAAGAGTGCTGCTTATCCTCTTCTGCATGCAGCTCTCATTAAGATCCATTTTGCTGGTGAATACAAACACCCCCCCCCACCACTCTTCTCTGTCCCTGTCCTCGAGCAAAATGTCTGTTAAACTTATTTAACACTGCTGCCCTAATACTATGTGAGTTGATACAGTGCTGTAGATTTATCCAGTGGTGTTTTCAGCTCAGATGACACCACCGGGGAGTCGAGATCGTTTCAGCGACGGGTGTTTCTGATAAATCAAAGTCAGATAAATACACAGACAACATCGTTTTTACACTTCACGCTGACATTATTGTGGTAAATTTAAAAAAAAAAATAAGCAGTGGACATGGATTAGAAAATCAAATCTACCTGTTGGTATCATTACGTGAAAGGTGCAAATTCATTTATCTTTCCACCCTTTTCTTTGCCTTGAGATGGTTTTCTATAGTACTTAGAGATGTTAAATCAGATCTGTTTTAGTCTTGGTTATTCAGAGACACAGAGTTTCTCATATGGCCACCAACAAATGTTAGGGTGAATCATCGATGTAGCAGATTCTACTTGTTTTTAAAAAGAAAATGTGACATGAAATAAATGTGTTTCTACACAGTTAGATAAAAAGTATTTCAGGTAATTGAGGTTTTCTCTCAACTCCCTGTCTTAACATATTTATAATATATATAGTTATCATTTACCATGAATATGAATTAACATTGTATGATGTAAATGTGTCAACTTTTCATCTTCTGTCCTCTTTTGTTCTTCTTCTAAGTGGATTTTGGAAATGAATGAAAGTGGAGTTGGAGTTTTTGGAAAAAGTTCTATATGTTCGAGACAGAGTTCAAAGGTCAGTCCAACTAACATTGTAGGTGTTTACTATCTTGACAAAGAACCCTCAAGCATATTTCTAACATGGCAGCTCATATTTGCTCTGATATTTGCTCTGATATACAACTAATTAATAGTTAGTATATTTCATATTTTGATTAAACTCGTTATAAATTAATCACAGCACAGTGTAGAACAGCAAGGACGCCATAATTTTTTGTATATTGGTGAGTGAAAGTGCCATTTACTCAGTGAGAAGGAAATTTACCTGTAAATGAGAGTTTGGAGACAGCGAAAAAGCAATTTCAGTTCCCGTCGGTTCCTGTTGACTGCTGTCCGAGCCGTCAGTGAAAGCAGAAGATGTGACTGTGATGGCAGAGAGAGGAGGAATTACACCGGGATCGAGGCTATCCGAGGTGAACACGGCTCGCTGTATTACTGTAATATGGGAATGTCCTGTTTTATCACACTTTAATTTCCCTAAGGGACTTTTTATTCCACTCCTTGGAGATTTGGTTTCACTGAATTGCTGTTCCTCTGGGTTATGCCTGCTTCTTTTTAGCCTCGTTCTTCAAATTCATGCAGACACTCAGTCAGTACAGCCACAGTCTGCTGCTGTTGGCCACTGAGCAGCTCCACTGGAGCGGGTTGGGGTTTAAGTGGCTTCCTCAAGGGCACCACAGTGGTGTTTGTTGAGAGAGCTCAGTGTTGCTCATTCATTTTCCACACCCAGACATCCCCGGAATTATCTGCCCTGAAATCTTATACCGCAGGTTCAAGTAAGAAGAATAATTCCTTCCTGTGTCTGTGATTATGACACATCCGAGCAGACCACGAAGGTGTGTCTGTCTGTGTGTGTGTGTGGTGTGTGTGTGTGTGTGTGTGTGTGTGTGTGGGTGTGTGGGTGTGTGTGTGGGGGTGTGTGTGTTTTCTTGGCTTCCTTTGTTCTCGCACTCCTGTCTTACAGTCTGTCTTGTGTGTCCCACTTCATCCTGCTGTATAATGGAAGTGGATGACAGCCACATCTGAAGTCATGAGATGAAAGACATCATTTACAAGTTGGTGTCTGGTCTCCCTCTGTGCACCTTTTTCACACGCACGCACGCACGCACACACACACACACACACACACACACACACACACACACACACACACACACACACACACACACACACACACACACACACACACACACACACACACACACACACACACACACACAGACCACTGCTTCACTGATACAAAAAAAACACCAATGAAAGCTTCGTTTCTTTATGAACCTTCTGCATATACAGTGGTCATTTCTATCATATTTTACATTGTACTTCACTGTCACACAAGCTAAATGTATAAATTATAATGTTATGTAAATGTAAATTGGACCAATTGCTCCAAATGATGTCAGTAATTTAAGACAGCACATGCTGAATTACCACATCTTGGAAGTCATCACGTCCCCTGCAGAGCGTTTCTAAATGTACACTGCACTGATGCAACCTTTGACGATAGATTCATCGGTTAGTTTAGAGATGACATTTAACTTTTCAGCTCATTAATAGGAAGGTTGTATATGATGAAATAAAATAAAATTCTACCTTTAGATTGGTAATATAATAGTAAAGCCTTTTCTGTGGGCCATTAACATCTGAAACTTGTTATGGGTATGGACTTTCTGCCACTCTGTTTTTTTCCCGTTTCACTCCTGCCTACAAGGTAGTGCTACATGTGGAAAATGTTGTAATAAATCCTTCAATAGCTCCAGCGGGAGTTGTGTGAAGCAGAATGAACTGCCTCGAGCGATGTCACTTAGTGGGATGAGTCTCAAGACAACAAGTTTGTTTATCTTATCATCTATATCTTGTGTTTCTTCTGGGGAGACGCCCGCTCGGGGCTACATTACCCACCACTACCACGAACTGAATCCTAAACCAAAATGTCAATGGTTTGGTTGCATTGTGGGTAATGTATGCACCAGATTTAGAAAAAAAAAATGGTTCTGTTGCATTACTTTGGATTCTTAACAAAAAAAAAAAAAAAAAAAAAAACGTTCACTGTGAGTCTGAAAACGTTACAAAAGGGAAACGTTAATACTTCTCGGGGTTCGTCAGTCTCAGGTTTCCAAACAAAGCTCATGTCAGTTCGTCAGCTCAACAGGAAAGATGTGAGATTGTGTTCCAAATGTTGTACTTTCGTACTAACACTCACTATATTGAGTGCATAAGTGTGTTCACATTGTCAAGTACGGAAATATGAGTGTGAAACTCTGGACACTTTCCACAAGTAACAATCACCATTTTGGCAAAGTGGCGAGAAGGAACTGCTTGCGATTGCCAACTTGTAAGAGTACTATATCTTCTTATTTTAAGGGAAGAATGGCATGTTAAACAGAGCCATTGGCCTAAGGGCCAGCACACAATTCAACTATGTGTATGAAGAATTTTCTACTAATAACAGTGTTTATTTGGGTTTAGATTAAGCTTTTCATTTAAGCAAATATCTATTTTTCCTGTAATTAGTATCAATTTACATTTACATTGGTCTTTCCTAGGAGCCTACAAGGATATTATTAAGAATTGATGGACTTGTGAAGCCTCACCAGGGTAATTAAATATGAAACAAGTGATCCTGAGCTCCTATACGGCCATAATAAATAATTAGACCTGTTGGCAGCTTAAAGGCTGCACAATGGAAAAAAAAAAAAAATGTTGGAGGGGAGATAATCTTGTTTTTAGTAGATACATGCAATAACTGACAATGACACATGGTTGTTATTCACCTCCTACTTCTTCCTTTGTGTCTGCAGCTTGAGAGTGAAACCTTGAAACAGTCTTTTTCTTCCAATTACGAGAGACATAACCTGCCAGGTCTCATTGTGTTACCGTAATATCTGTTGCTCCTTTTCTCTGCATCCTACTGTACCCTCTGGCATACACAAACGCCACGAGGGGTTAAAGTACAACCTGCACCGGCGTCAACCCTCTGCACCTTGTCTTGATGCCCTTGAGCGGTAATTGGTTGAATCCCCGCAGAATCTGACTTGAGGGCACAGAAATCCACAGCTCCCCAATCAGCCGGCTGTCAATCATTCTGCCAACTAAACTTAAAGCCAGGGATAACTAACAGGCTGAGATTGGAATTTAGAGTTAGAGAGACATAAATCTTTCCGACAAGTTTGTGCTTGGCCAGGTAGTACTCTTATAGGCACGGCTATCACCAAATTGGATGATGGTGATGCTGCCGATATGTCGGTTAGAGGGAAGCCCAACATCTAATTTGTCTTTCACAGCCAGAGAGGATGTGGAATTTTCTTGTTTCAAATATGTAAAAGTGACAACAGCGAGACAGCTCGAATAAAAACACTGAATGGATGTTTTGGCTCTGAATCACAGACAAATCAAAATATATGGGCTTCAGATTGAAATCTCAGTCTTCTTACAGTATTTGTACCAGAAGATGCACACAAACATGTACCATGTGTCAATATATAAATCTAATCTATTGTGTGTTCTTTGCATGAATATTGGGTGATATCGCTAATGCTGCTAAGGCTATTAAACAAAGCCAGTGATACTATGGACGTTTTTTGTTACACATTTATGAATTCAGGAAATGGGTAATTTGACAGTAACTGCCAGAAAGGTGGCCGGTTCAATTACTCAGACCAGCAAGGAAAACAACATCCACGGCTGAGGTGCCCTTGAGCAAAGCATCTAGCCTCAACTACTCCCCAGCTGCAGCAGCTTCCCACTTCTCCATGTGTGTGTGTTTACTTCTCAACAATGGGTTGAATGGAGGTCAAAATCTTGTGTAAAAAAAAAAAAAAAAAATCGTACGATGTAACATCGTGACAAAACGATTCTTCTGCTGAATCCCAATGTCCACTCTCTGGACTTGCAATTTGATCCCTTGTGGACATAATTCACACGTACTGTGATTTGTTCACCATCATTATGTCATGTTTTTGAGGCTACGATAGGCTGTATAGTTTCCTGATAGACGTGCCTTAAGAATACAACAATAACAGGTGTTTTGATTACCTCGATAGACTTTTCCATACTTCTGCATCATAATGTGGTTGAATAGTGTTTCTTGCCAACACGTTTCAAGTTAATTAAGCAGCTTTTTTACACATTCATTTTAAAGTCTTTATTTTTGATTTTTTGTCAACAATTGGAAAGACTACAAAGTCACGTCTGTATTGCTATGAATTGTGGGTTATTAAATCAGTGGCATCTATTGAAGTCAGCATCCCAGGCAGACTCTCTGAAGTCTGCAGAAAGTCTGCTTGAGGCCCCTCGTGGGCTGAATGAATTGTGGGTTTGGACGGCCCTCAGCACTCTGCATCGTCTTTCATGCATTGGATTCAGCCTTCGTCTTTCCTTCCTCCTCCTCTTCTCTCATGGTTTTGGTCTGTGTGCTTGCTTTTAAGTTTTGGTTGTTCTCTGTACTACTTCCTTTGTCTCTCGATTTTTCCCACCAGACGTCTCCTGTGTGTCTCATCGATCTTTGGCTGCATTCCAAAATGTAAAAAGAAAAAGGAGATGATTTGGAACAAATATGTTCCCTTTTAATGCTTCTTCTCTTCTTCCTTTTTGCTAATTGCAACCGGGCGGAGCATTAGCGCCACCAACTCTCTCGACGGCTCAGTCGATGTGACATATCTTATGCTGCACAGAGGATTGTGGGTCAGAACAGTCTGAGTAGCATGCTGGCCTGCAGACTGTAAAAAATATGACCGGATGCAGTTGGACATCCTGGTACTTTTTGGCATACTACCTTTCACATACTATGTATTGGGACATACTAAATCTTTTCCTGGCATGCTAAATAGTATAGTACTATTGATATTGGAACGAACAGCATCCCTTTAAGTATGTTCTCCTGCCTGCCACACCCACCTCACCTGCTCCCAGTTCCCCAGTCTGCCCCACCTGCTTTAACTTGACAATCACCAAGTCAGTATTATAGCGTTCACTTCAGCAGCATGCCTTTGCCTGTGTTCCTCGTGTTTTTGGTGTAATCTTGTTTTGTTCTGGCTTTTCATTTGTTGTGTTTATTTTAATTTTGCCTGGACTTTTTGGTTTCCCAGGAAAGTAAGTAAAGTTATTTTGTTGCTTTAAATGCTTGTGTCTCAGTCATAGGCCCAATCCCAATGTCCACCCTCACAGACTCACAGACTTTGGGGCGTATTCCCGGCCAGTCCGCAAGGGTTTAGGGCTGTCCCACTGTCAAATCACTGAGTCCATGAGGGCTCCCTGGCGGACATTTTGAGCCCTTTAAGCCTTTCCGTAAGTATGCATTTCTGCAGATTTTGCCTAACAGTTCACAGCCCACAGTTCACAGCAAATTTTGCGACATATTAAACGTGATCGTCTTCTCTCTAATAAGGTCCGGCTGCAGCTGGAGCCTTCTCGTTGTCCTGCCCATTGTCTGCTGCCCACAGAATGTAAACAAACTAAGCATGGAGGGTGTTAAAAGTGACAGCGCTTGCTGCTGTGGTTACTTATTGCACGTTTGTAAGTTAAATGTCTGCATTTGATTTACCAATGTTAATGCCTTTTCTGGTAATTAGCTAAAATGAATAAACATTATACAGGCCTAAATATAGCCAACGTATGGGCATCTATCTATCTATCTATCTATCTATCTATCTATCTATCTATCTATCTATCTATCTATCTATCTATCTATCTATCTATCTATCTATCTATCTATCTATGTACCTATGTACCTATGTATTTATCTATCTATCTATCTATCTATCTATCTATCTATCTATCTATCTATCTATCTATCTATCTATCTATCTATCTATCTATCTATCTATCTATCTATCTATCTATATTTTTCATTATTCATTTAATCATTCTTTTTTTGGGGGGGAGGAGGGTTCTTTTCTAATGGCAGTACAAGCAGGATGTGATGTCACAATGGAGTGTCTCATTTTGCTTTTTCTTTTGTCCCCTCATGAACTCAAACACTACAGCTGTGACATCAGCTAATTCAGTGAGGGTTTAGGGTGGACATTGGGATCGGGCCATTCATTTGGGTCCTTCCTCCTGCTCAATCATGGCATCTTCTGCTGTAGTAGCCATTCCAGAGGAAGAATTTGGTTTCCAAGGTCTGTTTATCTGTAAATATAAGTGGAACACAATGTTTGATGATTATGTGTACAATATTTGTATTTCTCCAGTTTGACATTTTGTTCTTTTGCATTTAAAAAGATTTCAAATAAAATGTAAAAATAAATCTGACCAAGTTATGCAAATTACTGACAATGTATATATATTGGGTAATGGTGCATTGGGAAAAAACAACAACTGTGAAATGCAAAAATAACACAACTGTTATTGCTTTATTCTGGTTGGGACCACTAATACCAAAAGATGATATTCTCTGAAGTGGTGGCATAAAAACAATTCTGCTTTTCAAAGCAGTATTAAAGAGCAATTTATTTCCTCTCGGTGTTGTGTACGTTTTCCTTGAGGGCAACAACAGCGGAAGAGCCTTGTGGTCAGAAAAGGCGTCCTCCGCCTCATGTTCGAGCCCTATAACCCTCACATTGTCCCTGCAGAAGCGTCCTTGTAATCATGACTCTAAATCTGTACGGGGTCCATGAGTGGCTGACCCTGCCGGCAGTAACGCAGCAGCTCGGGAATCGATAGAAAATTTGAAGTTTCACAGGCCATACTGCTGCTGATCGTTGATCACAGGAAGGACAGCAGCTGACAGTAATCCCATTCAATAGTGACGAATGCCACAAAGGATTATCTGCTCCTACACTCGGGGGCACTCCATGCTATTTCTAAAGTAAACAGTTGTAACTTAAGAAACATATTACCCTTTATTTGTCCAAATTTGTTGAGCATGTATTTACTACTCCTGTCCTTGCAACATTAAGTACTTTTAATCATGTTGATGTTTCTTCAAGGGTTTGTCGCTAGCAAGCGAAGAGCACAACCAATTGAAAACTAGAATAATCGCCTTGCGGTTGTTCACCTCCTCCAACCAGTTGCAATGTATATCCATTCTGTGCAGACTCCTATTATATGCAGTGAAGACGTTGAAGGAATGTTTTGGCTGATAAAGCGGATTCTGATCGAACACGGCCTTGTAGCCATGATACATTGTGTAGTGTCGCTTCAAATATGTATGTTGCAGCAAAGAAGCTGCACATTCGGGAACATGAAGGCTTCACACACATCTTCAACTCATGACTGACACTCAAGATTATTGTCACTAATTCCATTTCCAATTTAGTATTGGCCCTTCTCTTACTAAGTCATGTTTTTTTTTTTAAATAAAAAATAATGATGTCACAGGGAAGTTGAACTTTTCAATATATAATGTTATCACTGCATCATCTTATACACTTAGACATGCATCTGAAATATTGCCATAATAAGCACATGAATTCTTGAGTTATGGCCACAAACACCATTGAAAGTCGAAATCAAATCAAAACAATTGAGCCAAATTTGAAGAAATTCCTTTAAGATGTTTCTCCTCTACTTTGACAAAATGAAAGTGTCTGAGAGCTACTCGTGTTCGGTTGAAGACCCCTGCTTTAGACCAAGTGAATGTTTGTACCAAATGTGAAGGAATTTCCTCTTGGCAAAATTGCCTTCACGAGCGTGAAACAAACATCCTGCATCCATTCTGCCAACTGGATAATGCTGGCGTCTGTGAAATTCAATGGCCGGCTGTTTGTAATTGGTCCAGGCAGGAGGAGGGACTTTGATACCACATGACCTACCAGCTCTGGTTGCAAATAATCACCCGTGCAAGATATGAGTGCCCAACTTTAGGCAGAGTCTGTGATCGAGTGCATAGGTATCTTACAAGATTCAACTGGTATGCAATAGTAGATGAAAAGTTATGACCAGCCTTTACTAATTTCAAGGGAATCCATCCGATAGCTGTTGACACATTTGACTGAAAACCAAACATGTCTTCATGTTGGAATTCAGAGTCAGTGGCTCACCACGCTTGGTCGGATTCATCATCGCAGGGACATGAATGTGAGCAAAAAAAAAAAGATTGGATATCCATCACAAAGAGTGATGGACCAACCAGCAGACAGACCCACGCTGCTGTGTGGCTGAAACATCGCAGAAGAATGACTGGTGCTGCCACATTTACTCAAAATGTTGTGCACATTTTTATTCCAGCATTCGAAGAGGTCTGCGCCATCTCCGCCTGCCTCGTGCAGCAAACCCACGCTGAGCACCGCTCCCATTAACATTCAGATTGATCAACTCTCTCCCATAATTCATTTCTGCTCTGGTGGGAGCATTGTCACAAAGCACAAGTGGCCATCCAGTTGTTTGATGAGCATGATAATTATTTTTGCCATATGCCAAGGCTTTCTGAAGCACCTGATCTGAACCCGGCATGAGACAGAGATGGGCGGAAGCCAGGCGACACTGTTTGCCGCCGACAAACCATCTTTATTGACAATCTCTTTATTCATTATTTACTCCTTTATCTTTCACTGTTTGCCCCTTTTTTTTTTTTTTAAACAACAAAAAAAAAATCGTTCTCGTCTTGGCCATTCCTTCAACTGCCCTCCCTCCCTCCCCTCTTTTCACTCTCTCACCCCCAGCCCCCACCCCCCATCCCGTTCACTTGATTATGTCGAGCCAGAGTCAGGGAAAGTGTCACTATGGAAACAGGGGCAGAGGCAGTGGAGGGCTGTCTATGGGAGAGGGGGGTGTGTGTGTGTGTGGGGGGGGGGGGGCGGTTTGGGGGTGGTGATGAAAAGGAAGAAAAAGGCTGAGAACAGGCCAGCGCTAAGGAACCAACGAGGGGTCATCTTACGCAGATCTTATTAAAAAAAAAAAAAAAAAACGGGCAGGAAACAAATTAATTTTATTCACCAGTGAGAGGAAAGTGGAAACGCACAGCTGGGTGATATGTTCTTATCAAAAAAACCTGACTGTGCCTTAAGTGAATCTCTTTTATCCCAGCATCTGTCAGCCCGCTCTCAACACACTGTATTCTGAATGACCAGAAACCTTAAAGTCCTTCATCATCCCCTGGTTAGTGTCTTCCAGTTGCAGGTCTTTAAATGCATCTTATATGAAAGCAAACTAAATATCTTTGGGGTTTCGGTCTGTTGACCGAATGTAGAAATACCTCAAGTTGAATAAAGGAGAATCTTATCACAGCCATTTTTAACCATTTTTGGGATATTATAGAGACAAAACAATTCGTCAATCTTCTGAAAAACAACCAGATTATGAAAATAATTGTTACTAGAAGCCTGAGCCACATGTCATATTGCAATATGTACTGTCATCTTCCAGAGTTTGTATTGTTCTGAACCACAGAGTGCAGAAAACTCACCTTTAATGGGATGAGTTTTTGATTTAATTTTTAGCAACACATCAGCCCTACTTTGTAGAAAAAGTCACGATAAAAGCTCCGATTTCCTTTGTCACCCCTGAGTTCGAGGAGCAGGCTGGTGTAGGAGAAAAGGAAAAGACAGGAAGGAGCAGGTTAGAGAAGGGGAGGAGTAGAAAGAGGAGGGGAAAAGAGGAGGAGAGGCAGCATGGGAGGGAGGGAGGGAGGGAGGGAGGTATGTTAGTGAGAGGGGCTGAGACAGTGGCAGAGCGAACCAGAGGCAGGAGGGAGGCGCAGAAGGAGCAGTTCTCCTCCCGAGTCCCCATCCCAGAGAAGACAGAGAGGGAGAAGACAGAGAGAAGTCGACAGTCCCGCCTCGCCGGTGCATCCCCTGCAGCTCCTGAAGTTCAAAACCAAGATGTCCTTTACAGAGGTACGTTACCTCTCACTGTCTCCTCTCCACCTTTTCATCTCTCCTCGTCAGGGGTGTCAAGTAGTGTGTACAAAGATCCTGCCAAGTACAAGGCTTTTTTTTTCAGCAGCAGGTTGCTCTGTGTGTGTGTGTGTGTGTGTGTGTGTGTGTGTGTGTGTGTGTGTGTGTGTGTGTGTGTGTGTGTGTGTGTGTGTGTGTGTGTGTGTGTGTGTGTGTGTGTGTGTGTGTGTGTGTGTGTGTGTGTGTGTGTGTGTGACTAGATGGAGCAAAATGGGGTTGGATTTATCAAAATGTCAGGAGCGATTCTGCTGAGATGTAGTTTCTTTGACATTTGAAGACTAAAAACATTTCCTGCAATCAGAGTCGTCCTCAGCGCAGTGTGACCTGGTGTTACAAAGGACAGTCAGTCAGTTCACAAACTTGATTCTCAGGGTGTTGCTGTTCTCTCATCTTCTCATCCTTTTTTTTGACAAATAACTGACCGAGAACTACAAAAAGGAGCTTGTTTGGTCTCTTTCTTACTTGCATGTGCTCAAATAAAGCTATCATATTTTTGTTTTTGTACATTCTTGGTTTAAAGTAGTCATACTGATAATGTTGCACTTATTTTAAATGATTCCCTGATAGATTTCTGCTCAGTAATAGCACACAATAGTCACTGAAACCTCAGTTCTCAGCCACATTTCATCTGATGAAGTGTATTTGCAGCTAACAGACTGCTCCTCTGACCTAAGTCTCCCTCAGTATCTGTCAACCACTCTCTTCATTAGTGCCATTAAGGTCAGTCTAATGTTATCAGACACGTTGGTGATATTGATCTCTCCTCGGCTGTTCCCGGGGGAGCTATAGCCCAGACGAGCTCCTGTAGTCTTAATTTTTTTTAAACTATGCTTCTCGTGCAGCGGATACCGTTCCAGAGGGGAGTGGAGGATTATTGAGTGCAATAGCGCAGGGTTTGTCTTTGTGCAGATGTCATGATGTCATACTAACTGGACCCTCATGGCTGCACAGCAGATTTTTTTTTTTTACATGATAGAGGGGAAGCAATTTATCCTGTGATGAAGATGTGGTGTTAATGTCATGGTTAAGTGAGATGATGCCAGTGTTTTCTTTTTATTAAAGGTTTGTGGAGCAGATAGAGCATGATATGATCCTGTGTTTTTTGACATTGTGATGTTGCAGGAATTGTGCGACAGCCTCATGTAGTAGTATGATGTCATTTTGGCTGCTTCAACTCATCTTAAAGCAAATTACTGTCTCACAGCTAGAAGGCGGATTATCCTTTGAAATACATGTCAGAAACAGAATACATTAGACTGTTGATTATTTGTGGAAAATGTTCCTCGTTTCAGCAAATAATTCTGTAATTACCATAATTTCCACGGCCTCACAGAAGCAAATAAGAGCTTTTTACAGAGCTTTTTGCTGCTTTGTTCCAGTTTGCTGTATAATTTAGTGGCTTAGCATTCCTATCTTGTTATAGAAAATACCTCATTATTAATTTTCAGTGAGCATCCTAATGTTCTCTGTGTAATCTCAGCTCAACCGCTGTTTATTTACTTATGTCTTCTATGAAAAATGAAGGGACCGTTTGTTTTGCATAATACCTGTTGGTGAGAACATAAAGGACAAGGTTATCCCACTAAATAAATACATTTTTTATTTTTGATTAACCTGGGGATGACTTCCCTCTTTAATCAATTATTTGTTTTGTCTATAAAATGTAAGAAAATAGTGAAAAATATGCATCATAGGTTTCCAGATCCCAATATGAAATCTTCACAGTGCTTCAGTCCAACAATTTAGACCTAAAAGATATTCAGTTTATCAGCTGAACTTAAACAGTTAATCATTTATCAGAATTAGTGCTGAAACAGAAAACTATTCTGTGTCTTGACTTATCGATGAATCTACTAACTATATTTTCTACACTGTGAAGTGGTTGTGAGACTGATATGCTGGTAGTGTTGTGGCCAGACTGTACTAACTGTAGTCCTACAGTAGATGCATGTATTCATGTGCCTGTGGGCAGCATCTGTGGATGTGTGGACGTGTGTGCGGATGGCAAAGAAAGTATATGGAGATCAATGCAAGCAGCTGTTCTCTCTATACTTCAAACGGCGCTCTGTTGTTGGCGCGGCAACGCTCCGACAGGCCTTGCGCGAGGGGATCAAAGGCTAATGAGACAGCCATCGCACAAACGCACCCGGCAGACCCATGAATATTGATTCGGCTCAGGAGAGAGATGGAGGCAGGGTGTCTTCACTCGCTCAACAGCAGCCGGATAAATTAAAGAGGGGGAGGGGGCGAAGCTGGATGTCGGAAGGACTTTGGGGTTTAAAACGTGCTGAAATACTGTATGTGGTCAAGAGCTGAACGTGCTCGTGGAAGATCTCATTTAAACTGGTTAAAGGTGCTGAAAATGTCGATTTTACTTCATCTATAGTCCACGTCGGAGCTGCTGGGAGTACTGCAGCTGCCACTATTACTTGCATCAACTTAAAGTACAGTGAGTGCAGTACTGAAATACGTCCAAACTCCTACAGCAACTCCTACACTACAAACAACAAACTAATAAATATATAGCCAGATTAATCAATAATATTAAATAAATTATTAGTTTCAGACCTTTCATCAAATAAGACAGTATTTTATTGTGTTGTGAAGGAAGTGTCTGAAGGACAATGCAATTTATCTTCTTTCTATCTTTGCTGTAAAATATTTATCCTTATTTGAAATTAGTTGTGAATGAGGACTAAATCCGCATCTAAAAAGGCGACTGCAATGGGACACTAAGGCGTGTTGATTCTGCAACCATCAGAATGAAGACCATAACCTAACTTTTGCTACAACACTGCGTTGTGCAACATATGATCGCCTGAAGGTGAAATTCTCCCAATAAAACAATGCTTCTTACTGCAGGGTGGCTGTTTTATCTTGCAGCGCCTCCTGAGTGTCAGCCCTTTCTTTCCGCCAGTGATCGACAGCTACATGACGTGTTAGAATTATCTCCTTCTCTAAACATCGGCAAGCATCTTCCCCCCTTTGGCTAAGTTTGTAAAACAAATGAGTAAAACAAGGTGACATTTAGGATTTCACCATCCACTACCCGGCTGAAGGTAAAGAACACAATGAAATGTTTCTCAGCCCATTCCTGCTGTCAGCAGGCAGGCAAATAGACACTGGAAGGAGGACAAGTGGAGAGGCAGGCAGGCAGGGAGAGGAAGACTGATGTTGCAGGAAGGCCGTCTACAGCATGTGGGCGACCGTGCTTCTATCTTGACTCTGGGTCGTAAATCAAGCCTCCCCTGCGGGCCCTATCTTCCATGCTCAGACCTTCACAACAGCTTGTTCTCCAGCCTGTGACGAGAAGGGCTGTTGTCACAGCAGCTATCGATCGTGTGGGATGAGTTTGTCGGACCGGGGGATTTCACCCATCTGAGCGTGGCCACTGAAGTGTCCCGTCTTGTCTGTGGGCTACATAGTCTGCTGAATGCCAAGCCGCCACGAGCGACTGTCAGCTGTAGCTCACACAGTTTCAGTCCAAAGAAAAGGTCTCTGTGAGTCAGAATAAACTAAGAAGAAGGACTGTAGTCTGTTTAGATGGTAAGTTTGTAATATTTTATACTTTAGTAGACTGGCAACACAGTCTGTTTTCCTTTCATTTAGTGCATGCTGGGACTGCTTCCAAACCAAAATGGCCCCAAAAAGAGAAATAATCTGGTGTAGAAATGTTGAACATTTAAAGGACAATTTGACATTTAATGAAAATGGGAGCTGAGTGGATTCATAACCGCTTTCATGTTTGCTCGGTATGAAGCCTCAGCCAGTTAGCTTAACTTAGCATATAGAGTAGAAACGTTGTGAAACAGCAAACCTGCGTGTTTCCTTCAGCCCCTTTAAAGCTCACAAATGAAGAAATTTGATCTTGTTTGTTAATCCGAGGTAAACCAAAGTGTAAAAAACATCAAGTTGTGGTTTAATGGAGAGTTACATGCTGAACTATGTCTTGGCCAGGCGCAGTGGAAGCTGGTGGCAGTTTTTGGTTTTTGGAATTTTTAGCGTGGGCAGTTTTTGTTGGACGCCGTTGCCAAAAGAGAGACGTATGCGAGTTATGCAGGAAAGTGTGATGCCTTACCTCGACAAAGGTGTACTGGAGACCTTTAAAATGCAGATAAACCGGGAAAGACAATTAAAACCAGCAGGGCTGAGCGGGCAGATGCCCTTCAAGTGTCACGTAATACTACATTTAGACCTATAAAAAGCAGCTTAGGGGCGTGATACACGGCTTTCTCAACTTGTGTTGTTGGTGTTTTTAATAGCTGCTAACGTTACGGCTAGAATTGTGTCTGCAAACGATAATGTCTGGCAGTTTATAGTTTTTGGTTGAGTTCAGGAGAAACTTTGCAAAGGGAACCAAAGAATTTGGAGGCGTCAGAAGCTCACGTGCAATGCATTCTGGTACATGTGGGCACTGCTGACACGCCTCTGGGGCTATGGTGAATATAGCACACACTGACGAATTTATTGCTTCAGCTGACTACATTTACCATCAACACTGAGTGGACAGCCACATAAAAAGTGCCGAATTTTTCCTTTGAGACAAAGCATTCAATGTACCCTCGGCGACGCCACAGTGTTGTGGAGGCTACATCCGTACACTTTATCATCCACTCAGTCGCTCCTGCTTGGTTCATACATGACCAGACTGACAATATGTTTTAATGAGTACTTGGTGAAAAACTGAAATTAAATCAAAGCCAATGCAACTTTAATTTCAGAATAGTGCTCCTTAAAAAAAACAAAAAAAAACCTGTGCAGTAATGGATTTCCAATGGCATGCTCACCAAAATCAGCCTACTTTAAAACTAAGTGGGTGAATTATTCACTATTGCTCGCGCCACTCTTTAAAAGCCAATTAGGTGAAAGTTTCATGGAAATCAGGGAAAGTATTTGATCTCTTGATGTCATTTTGAATTCAAGGGGGAATAAATTACACAAATTTGACAGTTCCAAAATTAAAGAGCCCATCCCTCTGACACTTCTGTCAGGTGAATACTTAACAAGCTAAATTATGGGATTTTATTTTATTTTCCACCACTTTGGCTTGTTTGATACATGCGTGCACCGATCTTCTGTTTCATTTAGCAACGCATATTTTGAAAGATTTTCTGATTTATGAGACAATAAAGGTGTCGTTTATTCACGGAAGTCCATTTTAAAGAAAGGTTTAAATGTCCAAGCAAAAACATCTTTGACATCGGCGCCTAAACTCCTTTCATCGCAGAGAGGCACCAAAAAAAATTAGTAATTTCTGAAACAGAAAATTAATTTCATTTAACTGGTCTCAGAAGTGGCATGCAAATGTATTGAAAGTGATAAAAGCAGTAATATTGCGCCACCATGTCACCAGTGCCTCAACGTTCTTTGTCCTCAGGCAGTTTCAAAGCATTTCTTCATCTTGTTTCCTCAGCCTGAAAGCCGAGTTTGTGAAACTCCACCGGCGCTGCACACACCCACTCAACCTCCCAGCCTGCTGAGAGCACTTGAAAGCAATTTTCTTTTAATCAAGTTCACTATAAAGGCCCCTATGATGCCAACCTCGGCAACACTACCATTTTGTTTTTTTCACCTCCATCTTTCTGCATTATATTGATTTCTTTATGAGCGGCATGAAATACTGTTTACTGACGGAGTGAGAATTCCCTGGGTTTATTGGTCTTTCAGGACACATACAAATACCGGTGCACTCGTAAGTGAATTATTTCAAATATTTACATAGGGCTACACCTAACAATTATTTCCATCATTAAGTAATCTGATGTAGGTATTGAAATGCCTGAAAGATAGAAAAATATAGGGCCCAATAAAAACAATTCGCTTTGATTTGCCTGATCATCAGTCCAAAACTCTAAATTAACTAACAAACACTAGAAAAAGGAAAACAATGCTGTTGTTTGTTTGTAAGGGACAAAGCATAAAGGTGCAATGATAAAAGTGTAAAAAGGTTAAATTTCTGATTTTTATTTCAAGACAAAATTGTTAACAAATGGCAAAGTCTAAAAAAATTGAAATACACCAAAAGAATCTCCACTGAACAAAAAGTTGCAAAGACTTGAGGATAACTCAACAGACCTAACCTGGCAAATGACACAGCAGGGGGGTAAACACACAAACCTAAAGCTATCCCCAAAATAAATAACTATCAAAACAACTATCATTACAAACCAGGAATAATTCTTAATTTAATTACAGAGGACAGAATAAACATCTTCTTTAAGATGTTCCACCGGTGGCCCCCCCCCTTCTCTCATTTAAATATTGGACTCTTCCATTTCCTGTCTGCTGGTGTAAGAGGCCATCTTTCCCTTCAATTAGGCTTTTTGTTTGTAAGAGGAGCGCGGCAAGAAGAAAAAATGTAAGTACTAGCTGTAAATTAAAGACACATAAAGCAGCACGTTAATTAAAATGTGTGCACCCAAATTAGAAAACAAACTGTCCACGGAATGAAGCCTGTAATGAAATGGGCAGTGTGACTTAATTGTGTTTGTTCATTTCATACTTTATTAGTTGGATACAATATAAGCTGGCAGTATAGGGACACGCATTGAATCAATGTCAGATATTTAGTGTGATCGATAACTTTCAAAAAAAATTATTTAGTGTTTGAGGAAGAATAGCAGCAAATGTTCGACACAAGCTTAAAAAAGTGACTGAAATATTTAATCTATCATCAGAATAGTTGCCAATTTATTTTCTATTTGGTCAACTGCTCGATTAATCAGTGCAGTTGTATTCATTTTACAGGTGGCCGAGGTGGAGCTACTGTTAAATCGATCCCAAACCAGGCTTTGGATAAATCTCAACTAAATATTGAGTGATATAGGCCTGGAAAATTTATATTAAACCATCTGAGATGTGACAGCGGAAATCACTCTTTGGTGAAACTGTAAAAATAACAACTCACAGATGCTTGAAATGTGCCCCAACCAAAAATTTTAATCATTCAAGATCTTAATCTGTAATATAACAAGTATATATAACTGCTAGATAAATGCAGTGAATTAAAAGGCACAATGTTTCCCTCTGAATTGTACATTGAAATATTAAAGTATGGTAATACGTGGTTTTGTTGGCTCAGTATGAGCACATCTCGTGCTCCTCCACTTCTTCCATCCCTCCTGATGTCCTCAGGGAGAGAAGTTTGCTGTATCATATAAGTGGAGAGCACATCTTACAACCACTTAATAGTCACTGACCTTGAGAGTAAAGTGAGTGTTGCCCTGCTGCATTGTTAATTCAGGTGAGTGTTTAGACAAGAGCACCTTCTTTGACACATTAAGACTGCAGCCGTGTACTTTATCTCGCAGCTTCAGAAAGGCCTCTAGTGATAAGTGACAGAACAGCAAACAAGAAAATAGACTTCTAAAGAAGGATTTATGCACCTTTTAGTACAGCAAAGGCATCATTTGCCAGATTTATGGCCTGTTGTGATGAAAAATCTAAGCTTCCTTCCTCCAAGTTTGAAGTTGTCCCTTAATTTACACTCTCATCAGTCAAAAAGGAATGATTTTCTCTACCCTAATGAACAAACTGCCAAAATGTGACGGTAATTATTATGACAAACAGCCGTCTGACAAAGCGTTTAAAATGTTCTGACCTGAATGTTGATGACTTTTAGACTGACCCACTGACACAATTTGCCTCTTAAAGCTACAGTGAATTTTTTGCTCACATGGGGGAAGCTAAAACAAGCTGTAAACACAATATTTCTGTTAATCTTCATGACTAACGTGTTAAAAAAAAAAGCACCTATTTACACATCCAGCAGGTACAGAGCAAAATTATTTTTCATTTAGAGTAGTGTTCCTGCCCATCTGGTGATTCTCTCTTTTTAGCTCTAGTTTTGGTCTAGTCCAACTTCTGAAAAAATATTTCTAAAACCATTACTCTGCTAACCGAGTCTGTTTGCTGTTTCCTTCTGCCAGATAATTTGCAGTGGGAGCTGTTTCAGAGAGACAGCTACGTACTGCAACCATAGACTATATAAAAGTGGACGTAGTTTTCAGGCCTGAGTGATGCCGATGCGAAAGTGCCTTAAACTACGATGCCACTGAGGTTCACAAGAGGCTGGCTCCAAAAAGGCCCTGGCTCCATTTAACTTCTCTCCATATCATCTGAACATAATTTCATCATTAATTCGATATTAGACCTAAAAAAAAAAAAAAAGCAGAATGTTTGGGTGCGTGTCGGTTTGATTGACAAGCCTGTGGTGCAGTCAGGTTTCCACCATAGGTGGGCGTGGTGTAGTGTCTTCAGAGATATGGTCACTTTTGGCATCCAAAATACCAAGATGGCAATGGCCAAAATGTCAAAATCGAGGCTTCAGAACGGCAGTTCACAAACCAAAGGGTGACGTCGCTGTTGGTGCAGCTTGGCTGTTATCAGGCTAGGATGCGCATGCTGAAAATTCACTACGCGCAACACCCTGCACGTTACAGTCATTTGATCTTTTCATGTCGTAAAAACCTTCATTATGTTTCTTCTCTTTAAGATGTTGCACATAATATATACAGTTTTAGTGTTTGTACACAATTTGGTATCCTTTATGTTTGGATGTTTGAAAGCAGATGTAATTCCTTGATAAGTTTTGGTCGACTCTGTGTACGTACTAGATGTATATGGGCACAGATGAAATGCAACACAAGTCTAACTCATAGTCTGCCCTATTATCATGTGGCACAAATGTTTGTTCAAACTCTAAAAAATTATTGAACTGAAATGTCAGCCTTGCAAAGATTTCTACATCCAGGCTTAAAAAATGTGCCGAAAATCATTTAGTGTGACAAGAATGAGACGAGCGTCTCCAATTGTACCGATTTATTTTTTTTATTTTTTTTTACACATCTTGCAGGTCAAGAGAACATGATGTACTGAAAATGTTGGCTGTGAGTGAACCTGAAGAGACTGACTGTCCTGAACACACAGGTGAGTCTCTACTCTTACCATCTCCTCGCAAAGAGTAATGACTAAAATCCTTGAAATGATGGATGGCAGCTCAGAGTTAAGATCAGACATTATGAAGTGTGAGCAGTGCATGATGTGTCAGGATGTTGAGTCAAGTGATCCCTCAATGTATCTGTAGTGTTTTATAATAGGAGTCATCTATTAATTACAGAATGGTTTAATTTGTATATAATCTACTGCAACAAAAAACAATGAAATATCAATATGAATGATGCATTTTCCATTTGCTGATTTATGTACAGACTCCAAAGTACATCAAGCTTGTAAAAAAAGAAGAATCTCAGATCAATACTGTAATCCTCGACTCTCGTTTCTATGATTTTTAAAGTGGTACACATGGCACCATCAGAGAAGCTGCACATTTCACCTGCATCTCAACCTCTCCTGCTGCCAATGAATTCAATTCAATTTTATTCATATAGCCCCAAATCACAATGCAGGTTATTTCATGGTACTTAACACTTTAAAGTCCTTACAGCAGAACTTTACAACATTATACAGAGAAACCCAACAATTCAACAATTCCCACATAAGCTAGGAGGGAAAAACTTCTCTTTAAGGGAGAAAAAAACATTCATTCCCAAGAGGAAAAACCTGTTGTGCCCATACAGACTACAACACTGAGAGCTTCAGCAATGTGGCTTCAGCCTGCAGAGACACACACACACACACACACACACATTCCCAGGAATAATGACCATTGCCTACACTATAAAGCTTTTACAAACAAAGCGCACACTTCCATTGAATGCATAAAAAATGAGCTTCCCTGCTCAGACTCACTCAAACAACACTGAGACTTAAACTGAAAAAATGAATCGATAGAAATTAAAAGTTGCTTAATCAAATGTGCAAAACCATATTAAAGTAAATTAAACCCCTCCATGACCATCTAATAAGAAAAACTATTTTCAGGAAATACTGAAAAATATAATGGTTAAAAGCGCTGAAGCCAAAGCAAAGCAATTTATAACCTACTAATCAGGAGGTAACAGCATAAGCGGAACTATTGTCACATAGATCAAGTATGAAAATTACATCCTTCCCAGCTGCCTGCTTAATGTGTTTTAATGAAACTCCAAAAAGAACCACTTTAAACTTTAAAAGGTTCTTTAACCAGTGAAATGAGAAATGAATACAGCCCTGCAATATCTTTATATTGGTTATTAAAGTGTGCCGCTTGCGCTGCAGAACTTTGGTGAGAATGTGAATTCAAGTGAAAAACAGAATCAAAGCTACATTTCCTCGACTTGGGCTCTCATCCTCCGTATCAGTTTTCCATTTTCCGTGGCTCCATTTATTTTCAGGGGGAAAACTGCACCACTGCAAAACACCCAAGGTGATTATTTTCAGTATCTGTTTGTAGCTACCAATAATGGTGACGATACGCTGAGCTTTAGTTGCGCAGGAATAATGCAGAGTTGGCCCTCCAGTGTGTGTGTTAATGAGGCGACTCCTGTGTCCGCATGTTGCCGTTTCATTTATGGAAAGCTGCACACGGGCTATATGAAGACTACTAATGAAATCATTGTGTCGATTCAGGTAGGATATGAAATACCTGCACGCATAGAGCTGTAGTTCATGTCCAGCTGTGCACATCCTCCCTGAGGTAGTTATACAGGAACGGATGATGTGAGTGGGGTAAAATATCTGCTCTATAGAGCACAAGTTGTTACGGTTTTAATGATGGTCCCCTCACTAAGCTCAGGTTTGCATCGTATCAGCGCTGACCCTCGTGGGCTGAGCTCTGGTGACACCTTCCAATCTGTGTTAATGAGATGACTCCACTCCGTCTGCGGGTCACGGTGATATTTACGGAGACCGTTGTAGCGGCAGAGATCCAGGCCTCCCTGTGGCGCACCCTCGCCTCATTTGCATAGCTTTCAGACTTCCCTCTCTCGCTCTCCCTGTTCCATCGCTCGCGCCGTGCTCCTCCATGATCGACAGGCTCCTTCACACTTCTCTCCAGTTTGTGTCGCACATGTTAATTAAAGCCTCTAATTAGCTTTCCCCACTAAAAGGCCGCATTAAATCAGAGTTGGAATGGCAAATGATTCCTGGCATTAGCATAATTGTGTTTTTGAAGTGTAAAGATTCGGGCATTAGGGATGCTAGCACGCGTTTTTGTTTCAGTGATTTGTTGTGTTTGTGACTCGGGGCCCGAGGGGCCACCGGAGGTTGGCTGGTTGGGCCCCGGTAACCTACAGGGGCCACACGCTAATGAGCCCTGCTACTCTCTGATGGAGCAGATACAGGAAAAACAAACCTGCGATGTGGTACCCTCAGGTGGTCAAGAGAGTCCGTCAGAGCGGAACAAGACACTTCTGGTGTGTGTGTGTGTGTGTGTGTGTGTGTGTGTGTGTGTGTGTGTGTGTGTGTGTGTGTGTGTGTGTGTGTGTGTGTGTGTGTGTGTGTGTGTGTGTGTGTGTGTGTGTGTGTGTGTGTGTTACAGAGAGTAACGGATAGGAGACACAATAGAAAACACAATAACTCGTATTATTTTTATTCCTAGAGCGACTGGCTGACTTTTTACCCCCGACTTGTCGTTGCCGCTGACTACTTGGTTCATTTACTTTTTTCTAAAGTAGGTAGTTGGGTCATCGTTCAAATGTATAACAGTCAGGGAACACATCACCATATTAAGACCTCAAGGTTTTTAACATTGTTAACATGTCCAAGTGGTGTTTTGTTTTTTATACGCTTGAGAAGACATGAGGGAAATCTAACAATCCACACCACGGCAGAGTATTTCTGTTTTGGAGCCGACAGTCTCAACAAATACACATGTTCAGCCAGCCAGGGTTTCTCACGTCACACAACTAAGGAGGCAATCCCATCAACTCGCAGGGTGGTTCTTATCATGTCATCAAGCTGCAGGCTTGAGTGTCAGGAAAGCGATGGAGGGGTCGGTGAAGAAAGACTTTTTACAATAAAACACCCTGTGCAGACTCACCTTGGCATACCACGTCACTCACCCTGTCGTCTTTCATGTAAAGGAGAAGAAATGCCATCTCCTCCTGCTAACGGGCTTTATGTGAAATATAGAAATGAAATAGTTACAAGGATGAAGGTTTAAACAACTAAAACAGACAATGCTATCAACTCTGTCAGTAGGTTGCAGCACAAAATAGGAAATAACAAAGTAGGTAGTTGGGTCAAAAAACAGAAAACGAACATAAGAGTAAACTTACAAATAAGTAATTTTGATGACCAACTATGCTGGCACTGATTAAAGCCCGAAATACTCAGAGAAACTTTGTAGTTTTTTTTTAGTATGTACAACAGCGGGGGATCTCCACTCATCTACTAATTTGATCAGTATTTTCAGTTCACTTAAAAAAAAAAGGTTGATAAAGATTTGTTTGTACGTGGACTGATCACCTGTTTATTATGTAAGCCCATCAAAAGTTTAGCAGGTTGAAGCAAAGTCAGACTGTCTGTTCAGGGTGGTGCTGTTGTGCCAAGTTATTACATCGAGCTTGAACTCATGAAATGTTGTTGTAGCATCTTTCGATTTATTCGTATGGATTCAATCACTGGCTGCCACCATGTAGACAGGAGCTCACTAAAACCACTTTAATTCCACATACAGTGGCTTTACAGTGAAAGCGAAAAAGTAGAAAAACTTTTAAAGTCATTTCGGATGAAATCGCAAACAGCAGCGGTTTGTTTTCACGGTAACGCAAAGCTGCATCTCGTTTTTTTTTCTTCTTTTTTTGTTTCAAACGTGCATCCTGAGAGCGGGATCTTCTAATTAGCTTCTTCATGTTCAGGTCTGCAGGGTGTGTTGTTAAAATTAAAGTGCGAGTCCCCTGCAAACTGCTGCAACTTTCAGTGACCCATAAAAGTCTCCTCTGCGTAGACCCACAGAGATGTTTGTGTATATCTTTGGAGAATTCCCCCCTAATATGAGACCATATACAACATGTATCCATCAGCTGTACTTTGACAGTCCTGTCCGGGGAGAGTGATGATTTCAGAGTCCACTTTCTTATTAGTGTTGGTGAATGCACAGAAACTCTCACGCTCCAGGTCATGTCCTCTATTACAGCGTGACATATCTAGATTTACTAGTGATTAGTGCTGTGCACGTCCCCACCTATCAAACATGACTGAAGCTGTCACCGGCCCATGAATCGGGCCTCAGGGCAGACATGATGTACTTTTCAGGAGCTTCCTCTGGGCGAACTTGCTCACTGCCACTGTGGTGAAATTATTCAGGGTGAACTTTTCTACCCAACGGCGCAATGACAGTTCGGGGGTTGTGTGATAGCTGAGAGTGTTGTCATACGAGTTATTATTGAACCAGCCAGATATACCACAATGCAGCAGATTCCTGCTCCGGCCTTGAATATGCTCCAGGCACGAAAACCCATTAAGATGCATTGCAGGAAGCAGAGAAAGAGTTGAAGACATGATGTAAGGAGGAAAAGAAGGCTGCAGAAAGAATTATCCGCACTTCTATACAAGGCTGCCTTTAATTTCAGAGATTCTAATTAAAAGATTTGTGTGTCACTAATTAAATAATTTGTTTCTCCAAAAGACCACAGTTGATTACACGAGGACATGTTCCTTAGGTGACAAATGTTTTTGAATTATTTAATAGCATAACATTTTCTTGTTCAGTTTTGTTTTTTTTAAATGTGAGAGGGAGAATTGGACAACACATTTTAAAAACACAGAAGGCATGAGTTATGGAGACTGCGTGCAATGCCAGACTCTGTTGGGAAGTCTAACATTCATTATGTCTGTTTTACTAGTGCTGGTATATTCAGAGCTCAGTAGGAGATCGCAGCCAGCCAGCCAGCAGAAGAACCAAGGGCACTGCCAGAGGCTTGATTTACACAGCAAAAAGACATTTCACCCTATGTGACCAGGATGGGACTTTTGTTTTTGTTGTTTCTCCAAATTTTGCCAAGTTTATGTACTTGCAGCTGCCAAACGGAAATATTCCCATTGCATGAGTTGTGAATGTTGGCCGCTGTGCCCCCTCTATCTGTCCGGCTTGCTGCATCAGCGCTGATTGCAGATCAAACTAATGCCAACATGTGTAAAGTTTAGACTTTACTGAAGATGAGCCAACCAAGAGATGTTGGTTGGCGTTGTGCGAAGCAGAAAATCACAGCAAGTTCAACTACTTGCTTTTACAAACGCCAGTATGCCACTTTATGTCAGGCAGAACAGCAGCATACAGTCGGCAAAGCAGTGAAGTAATCACATTATTGAGGTTAGGATGTGGCTTCTTCTCTTATTCCATTGCTCCACTTAAATCTAAATTTGTTTTGTTGGCCTTAATCGTTACAGATCATCCTGTAATAAAACATATTTACATTTGTTGTAACCTGTCGGGGTAATCCTGACGGCAGCAAAGAGGAAGTCAGTTGAAGGAGTATAAAGAATTACAAAGTGCAGGTAGGAGGGAGGAGGTTCGGGTTGGTTGGATGAAGTAATCGCAGCACTTTCACACTGCTCTTCATGTCCCGTTGACTTAACTATCGTATGCAAGTTAACTTGTGTGACGTATTTAACTGACATCACGTATTTAAAGTGATTTCTGTAACTAACATACTTTTTTTTAAACTGAGATCGTGACTTTATTTAATAACCGAACCAAACTGCGACCATGTCACATGTTTATTACTATTATCATGACAAAAAAGGGCCTGTGTGCTTGTTTCTAGTATTGTCCAATGGTTATATACAGTGCATTGTATGAGGACGTGTAGGTGCTATAGAGGGAGCTGAAAACACTCATGCTGTCTGCTATATATACGATACTATATTGTATATTATAATATTTGCAACCTTGTGACAGAACTGTCCATTTCAAATTTTAATTTTGATAAATAAACCTCAGTGTCATGAATACATTTCAAAATGGCTAAGAGGCTAGGGCTAACATGTTGCTGCAATTAATGTTTTTATTCCTTAAAGGGAGTCGGAAAGACATCAGAAAAGTTTTTACCCGAGGTGTTTTATTTGTTGCTAAATGCAGTTTTTCCTCCTCGTAATCCTCTCATATTCTGCTCCACCTCTCTGACAGATGGGTCGTGGTTTAAAGCGTCACAAGTCTGTGTTTCTTGTTAGATTTGAACTGAACCATGATGTGATTACAGGTGTGTGTTCATTATACATTTTATAGCAGCTTCAAAAATGACTCCGCTAACCACAACTGAGGATAAAAGCATTTTGTTCAGTCGCCATAGCAGAAATGATGGTATGATTTATAACTTCAGGCATCACCGGTTTGAGTCTTCGCTCTTTTAGAGAAATCAAATCTATTGGACAAAAGAGAAAACTCATTGTATTAGTTCACCATTTAGATTTCAAGGACTAGTGGACTTTAAAGGTTTTCTGCTAGTCCTCTATTAAGTGAAGGAGACCTATTTTCCAGTTTAAATTGAGTACTGACTTCACAGAAGATGAAAAGATAACATGTACATATTTCAAAGGTGAATGTGTGTGTTCACCTTTAAGAGGCAGTGACAGACAAGCTAGATCAAAACAAGCCGATGGCAAGATGACAGGAGAAAGAATAAACTGATCATTTCATTCAAGAAAAGACCAGTGCCTCATTTGAGTCGGGTGGGGCTCCAAATATCACGCCAGAAATATGGCAGGTAAACAAACACACACACACACACACACACACACACACACACACACACACACACTCTGCAGCAGCCCTGATTGAGTGTAAGTGTCTGTGTTGGCGGTCAAGGTCAGCTGATAATGGGAGAGATTGAGGACAGGGTGAGGCGGCAGGGGGGGGTCGGCAGCAGTCTCAGGTAATGAGATTTACGACCCTGAGCTCTCACTGCCACCCCCCCCACCTCCCCAACACACCCACACACACACAGACACACACACACACCCTCCTCCACCGCCCCCGCCCCACCCCACCCCTGAGCTAACATGATTTATAGATCTAATAGACGTCAGCACTCCCGCCTAAGATAGAGGCTTCACATTATCACGGAAAGTCATCCATTCAACAGGGCAAGAATACCGAGACGACTCTACCAAGATGTCTCCGGGCATGTGTGGGTATGTGGCATGTTAATGCTCCTGGGCATGCCATGGAGACATCAGTGTGTGCGTGTGTTGGCCCTGGAGATACTTTATTCAGATTTATTGCAATATTTTGTTTCAGTATCGGTAAAAGGTATTTTAAAGTAAATTAAGACAAAGGTCAATTATGCTGCTTTTCCACTGCATGGTACGGCTCGATTCGATTTTACTCGCTTTTGGTGTTCTTGGGGTATTTTTCTGGATTTAGTTTTCCTTAGATAGTAAGGTGTAGCTGGTCGTCATAGTGACACCACTTGAAACTACTGTGATGCCATCGTAAGTGTGACACATAAACTCGCTGAATCCTTCCGTCAGCAGCTCAAAAGAGGAACATCTGCTCCTGAATCGACCACGGCGGCGTTTTGTGGTTTTCTATCAATTGTTTAGTCCACTGAATAAATACTGACTTGGCACCAGGGTTTGTGCAGGATGTTGCGCACAATGACGCAGCAATATCTCTGACCAGTGCAGTGGTTTTACGTCAGTTTCGGTGACGCTCTTCTGCACCTCAACACAAAAAAACGACCTGGTACGAGTTACTATACACACATTTTGCTTGATGGAAAACCCCAAAAAGGTGTTTTGAGTCAAGTTGAGCTGTACCATGAGGTGGATACGCAGCTTCCAAGGAAAGTACCAGTCTCATCCCCATTACCTTTAAAGCTACACTAATTCATGTTTTTATATTTACAATAAAACGCATGATTATGTGTGAAAGGGTTCACTGAAATGAACCCACAGATCATTTTTACCCAACTTTGCTTCCCTCGGTTCAGTGGTTTAGTATTTTGCAGCGTTTTGTTTTTCTGGTTCACCATTGTGAGGAATTAAAAAAAAAAAGTTTATTTGTCTCTGCTCAATGTTTAATTAGAAAGCTGATAGCTAGAAAATGTGCTAACATGCACAGTATGGCAAAAGTCGTGTTTTCAGGTTGTTCAGCCAAAAAAAAAAAATATTCTGCAGTTATAAGTACAGAGCCTTCACCAGCAGCAACAAATTAAAATTCAATAAATTAACAAGGTGTTGTTATATGTGCTGCCCAGTATGTAAGACCATCACCACAATTTTAAAATTGTTGCCCCAAATATGCCGACAAGAATCCATATAAGAAATGTAACCACCAGCCAAACTCAATGAGAAAGTTATATTTTAATTGTGTTTTAATTGTTCACGTACGTTATCTTTACGTTGTAGTCTGCTGTTGGTAATGTAAACTCTGGTAGCTAATCTTACGTTTTTGGTTTAATTGAATTGACTTTGCACCTAAAAAGTCACAATGTAATGTTTTAATTTAGTGTGGTGAACAATAACTAAAGATGAGTTGTCTGAGTTGATCGAAATTACAATATATTTAATTTCTGCCACCAGTCTTTGGATGCCCTCTTTAATACTGAACAAAGTCTCTGAATAATACTATTTGTTTCCTCGACATAATAAATGGAAGCAATGTAGAAGCAATAAGAGTGCAATTTAAAGATATTGCTATGAAGAGATTACTGAAAATAGAAAGCAAACATAGGAGCTGACTTACTGCCACCCAGAAGTAATGGGATTACTCTGACATACCCCCCCCCCCCACACACACACACACACACACACACACTCACACACTCACACTCTTCTGCTCCTGTGGTAACACTCTAAACAAAATGACATTCAACTGAAACAACGCACAAACAATGCTATTGTTCCAGGACGCTGCACAAGCCAGCTGAGGCACAGCGGCAGCAAGGATGGAAGCTGTTGAACTTACTGCTCATTACCAATACAACCTCTCCTGGAGCAGCAAAACAACAGAGGCAACATCCAGTGTCTGCTCAGCCCTGTTTACTGACTCCTCTGCACAACAATATGGTGACAGCCAGATTGCTTCCCAATAGATGCAGCACTAATATTTGCACTAGGCCTGCTGTACGTGTTGGAAAATATGGTAGATTGGATTTCGAGCACACCCTCCCGCACATAAACACCCCCTTCAGCTGTTTGTTCTTATGCAGACTCCCGTCTTGGTGTATTTTGAGAATTAAACCAATAAGCCCCCCTGCTAAGCCCAGCCTAGCACTTATTGATGTGCTGCCTTTTTATTGTGTGGAATTTATTCTGTTCATATTCACTGTCTGCCTTTGTGCCACCAAGCAGCTACTTCCAACAGACTGACAGTGAGCGGCTCAGAGACACACAAGCAGCTGTGGAATTTCAGGCAAAAAATATGTTGCAGAAATCACATTAATGCTCTGAAGTCTGTTTGGGAAAAGTATTCTCCAAAATCCTTCTTTTGTTTTACAAGTTTGGACATGAATTTTTATTATGAAGTTAGATACACGGGCATTTCACACTCTAAAGGAACATTAGAGCGAGTTACTGACTGGTGTTTGAAGCTAAAAGTAACTTGAAACCAGTTTATAGGATGTATATATGTGTATATATATATATGGCTGCACCCATATGTAACTAACTCTAACACACACTTAGTATATTCTCTACATCTTACATAAATCAGCTAGAGAAATATTTGGAGCCTATTCAGCTAAAAAGAGATACCAAATCACAGAGAAATGACTACCAGCGAAGAAAATCCAATTTAAAACTGCCTGCTTCTGTTTTATCATCTAATTTCTAAATCATAGGCTGTATTTGACTTTTTGTCTGAATATGAGTCGCATTTTTCAAGTCGCAAACCAGAATGTCATTCATTGTGATTCTCAGACGCCTCTCTATTTATTTATCTTCAGCCTCCACGCACGGCTTCATTTCTAATTTCTCCCAACAAAAACAATTGGCCAACACAGCGGTGCATAAGCAAACGGTGTGGATGTTTTCAATTAAAAGAAATTAGATTATTTTGTGTGAATGCAAATATTGTAAATGTAACGCTTCTGCAACCCTGTTTACCGAAGTAAGATTGCATTGTATTACACAGCAAACTGTCTTTAAGCTGATTTGATGTGTGCAGCCGTAAATAAAAGCAGGTTGTTTTGAGTGGTTGTTCACAGCCTTAAACCTACCAGCTGGTCTTATCTCAGACACACATTTTATTGTGATAGAGGCCCCTTGCATGTGAGTTTTTTTGTTTTATTTCATTGACTTACACTAAATATCAAGCTTAATTGTTATTGTATAGTTTGTCCTCCTGCTTCTAATATTCACCGAAGCACCATATCCGCGCATGAAAATAGTTCCAAACAAATCCATAATTTACCTGTTTGAGTAACAGTTGCTAAAAACTACAGTTCCCAGATCTTTTAGGATATGTAGTCTTTTGCATAGTGCGCACGTGACGGCTGCAGGAATTTTATTTCCACAAATATTTGTGTTTGTGACGCGCGTGCAGCCCTCTGCTGTCATTTCACAAATTCAACGCAAATGCAGTTTTATTCAGGTAATTCACTTTGTTGTTGTATTTCCTTTTAGCCCTTGTCTTGATATGTAAAAGTATTTTCCTTATATTATTGAAAATGTACTTTATTAGTTGCTCTGGAGGAAGTTTAAGGGCACACAACCTTTCTAGGAAACGGCCTTGCGAGAGAAAAAGCCAAAGTAACGGCAAACCTTTTCGCTCGTAAGACTTTGCATGAACACACCTCGTCCGGCCCTGCACGCCTCAGAAATCCTGCTGCATCATCTCTCCTGTATCATTTTATTTCATCAGCGTCTCTGTGTGGGTTGCTACTCAAGTTCACGGGGACGTTTTTTCCGTTTGATAACGGGTTGAATTAGAGGTGTAGCCAGGCGAAAAGACAAAACACATTTTTGTTGTAGGTGCTTCGAAACCAGATTTAAAAAGGAACTCTTTCATTTCGTCTGAGATTCCAATAAAAAATGTTATTTAAAACGGCACACACAGAAAGGGCTCCGATGCTCTTATTAATTTTGTTTGTTTCTCGGCTGCGAGGGCAATAAATAGTGCTGTTCAAGTGCCTTGACAATTTTCAGCTCAATAGAGGAAAGGCACTGTTAATTTCTCAGCGGTGTCTCAGCTGCTTTATTACCGCAGAACTAAAGGCGTGTGCGTTTCCTTCTGTTTATTCATCTGCCGGTGAAGAAAACAGCCTCCTGAGCTCTGTACAAACTGTGAACATCTAGAGGTTTCAAAAGTAATCAACATGCAGTCCAAATAATAAAACTTTATGGTGATGCAGAGGACAGCTTTCTCTTTTGGTTGGATAATAGAGTATAATACTGTTGTCTGCCTTTTCTGATCCCATCTCTCTCTTACATCAGCTAACATGTACGTTTCAATGAGCCAAAAATCTTTTGTAAACGTGACGCTGCTTTCCTCTCAGATGCCTGACTTTGAACACTCAGATAAAGAGACCCACGTTAACTAAAAACAACAGCCAGCCACTTTGAGCACATGAATTCTGACAAGTACAGTAGCAACACTTAAAGGCACAAACATTAAAGCGTTGTCTCATCACAGAGGAGGGCGAGTGTTGCCAGAGAGAGAGCTTAAAATGGCTGCTGAAAGTCAGGATACTGGAGCTGAACCAAGCCCAGCAGACGGTGGACAGGCTTGCGGTTGGATGGCTGGGTTCGAAGGCAGCAGCTTGTTAGGATGGAAATGGATTAGCGAGCGGCACAATGGGAGTCTTAGGCGTGTCTGTGGTGGTGTGTTAAAGCCCAGCCTACGTTGCCCGGGCTGCGAGACTCATTTATGCCCAGCGGTGCATGCAGCAGCCAACTCTCACACACACAGGGCTTTTTCTAATTGCCATGGTTTCTTCTGCGCTCGCAGCGACAGCCTTGATTCAGCATCCATCAAAGCCGTGAATTAACCTGCGGCGCCGCACAATTGTTCTGTTTGTCACATGTAGCTGGAAGTGGAATTATTTCTCAAACACTGTCACATTGTGGGATACAGACACTGCAGTGAGTTTTACAGAGGGATGGAGAATTTCTGAACAAGGAGCTGGTCGACTTAACATAAAAATCAAAACGTACAGATGAGCTAAAAGGTTCTGAACTGATCAAATTCCCATTAATGATTTATTTCTAACAACACATTCAAAGGATAATCCTGGCTTATTTCAACCTGTCATATATGGCTGTTGTGGCTCCGGCTAGGTTTGCATTCTCCACGTCTGATGTAGAAATTCTGGGATACACTGAGTCACACAAAACCGAGTATATCGGGTAAAAAGTCAATACAGAAACCTTGGACAACCAATTTGCTTAACTGCATGAGACATCTCCATTCTGGGAAGTGTGAACTACTCACCCTGCATTTCTTTTGTAATTATCCTTGAAAAGCGGTCAGTGTAATGAGCTATTTTAAAAAAGGAGGTGCTAATTATGATAGTGGTTGATTTTAGTTTTCTGAATCATCAGAATCAGTTCATTAAAAATGTTTGTTCAGTCAGTTGGACTATGTAGTCGGAGCTCCGGTTAAACGCCGAATGATTCTGTGAACTGAAACACGATGTTATTCAAGATCTTTGGTTTACGGAACCTAAATTTCTCCTCGCATTGACCAATACACCAAACTCTGTTTCAATTTTCTAATATTTCAAGGTTTCCTTGCAGAGTATCGGGGATGAAGGCTGGTCTTTTGAAATGATCTACAGTTCGGCTCTTGAACTCGGTGGGCCTGATTCCGGCAGTTCGAGCTGCTAACAGCCACTCAAGGCTCGACGCTGTCTTTGTGCTACGTTCAGTAAACAAACCTGAACATGCAGAGTTCTCGCAGTGAAAGTGTCTGAGCTGCAGCAGCATCAGTGACTCTACATCCTCCTCCTATATGGGCATGTGCACATTTGAAGTGTACCTATAAGGGAATTAAAACAACTAGACATTTGAGGGTGTGTGCTCTTGCGGCTTTGTAAGTGTAACCTCGTGAAGACTTGTGCTATTGATTCGGCCATTGATTATGTTGCGCCAATTCTCAGCTACAGTAGCCGTTAACGCGGAGAGAGTGTGAGTGTATTCCTGCGAACGTGGGACATGAAGCCCGGCGGGTTCGCTCGCAACTGACCGAGAGCTCACTGAGAAATGAAGGGATTGCTTCAGGAAGTCATTCAGTTCAATTCATTCAGAAAAAAGATTTCTTCTTCTTATCGAATTGTTCTCCGGATTCTAGGTCGCCAGTAGTGCCGTTGCTCTAGAGGTAGTGACATCAGTTAGTCCTCCACTTTGGCCCATGCAGACCAAAATGTTAGCACACTAATATACTTGACCAAGATGTGTTAGCATTTAGCTCACAGTGAGTTTGTAGACTACTGCCTCACAGACTCTAACTACCGTCTTTGTGACTTGCAACACAATGCTGATTCAACTTATAACCACATTTTTCACAACTATTTCTATTGGACCTGACACATTATCCATGGCGGCAATTTTCCAATATATTTGAATAAAAAAAAATCCCTGCACTATATTTACCCCCCTGACATTTTGTACAAGGGAATATTTGTCCAACACATGGTGCCCTAAAAATCCCTTAATTCAATGAACTAGGTTGTAGGATTTTTACAGTACAAAGAGATGAACTAAGTAAAGACTACTGAGTGATTTGTTTTTGTCATGGAGGTATTTTTAAATAGCAGTCAGCAGGGATAACAAAGAAAAGTGTTACATAAACTTATTATTATTATTAAAGGAAATAAAGGGGGGCAGGGATGAAGAAGAACTTACAATCAAGCCCTTTCTGTCTGAAACACAAACTCCAACAGTTCCAGCCCACATAAAATCATCAAAGTTTCTACCGTATGGATTATCTACGCTTTGTACTGCTGAACAGGAACACAGAGTTCACATCAAGCGAAAAGTTTACCATAACTTGGATGACTCCCCAGTCTGTCGCAGGACTGATGAGCATCAGTAGGCAGTTTTAGACTGGTCACAGTTGTAAAAGTACAGATGTAAATAATGAATGATGGCTGAGTTCAGTTTGAAAATCTTCTTTTTGTGCATGTTGGCTCTCTGTCATGGTTTACTGTGACAATTAAAAATAATGAAACCCTTAATATTATTAGAAAAAAACACCTGTGCTCATCTTCCTGTGACAAAAAACTCACATTCACACTGGCAGGCTTAAAAGTATCCAATTAACCCAGCCTGCATGCCGATGGGAACACCCGGAGGAAACCAGTGCTGGAACAAACTCCACACAGAAAGTTCATCAAAGCAAAACCCAAAGAAACACAACGCTGTAGTGAAGGCACGGTTTGACTGACAGGTGATCTCTGGGAGGTGCAGTGAAAAAACAACACAGGAAGCACTTTGTTAGAACAAAAGGTAAAACGCTGAATGTTGCTAAGCTAATGGTCTCAAAAATATCCTCGTCAGTCTTTTTTTAACTAATGTCAGCAATTGTAATCTATATTTGTGTGATAAAGGGTATTTCTTACTCTATTCTATATTTGTCTTTTTGGCAATAAATAAACCAAACAAACCAAAGCCGTAGTGAATTAATCCTACTAACTACCATTTCTTGACATCAGTTTGGTCCATAAACTTCCAGTGTTGTCCACAAACCAAAGGAAATCCTATCAGTTGTGACACTTGGTGACCTGTTCCTGTATTATAATGAATATGGGCACTCAGTTTATTTTAAGTCAATTCCTTGTTGGGGTGGACATTTGTAAATTTTGAATGACGATAAGAATTTTTTTTTTTAAATAGCACCGGCTCTATCCTTTCAATCAATGAAGAAGAACACCTTGTGGAAAAGGACGGGAAAAGTCCAAATTGTTCTGTTTGAAGAAATCACACGAGCCGACACGTCTAGATGTGGTTTACGCGTGTGGTTCGGAGCTAAAAGTAGCAACGCCAAATGTGTTTGTGGTTGTGGCTCTCGTGTCGTGCGAGTGTAGCCTGAGTAAATGAGGACTGACAGGCCCCTAATGCCCTCTGCAGCGAATAAATGGATAATCGAGAATCCTGTTGTGACGCCCCCTGTCCTGTGTCTGAGATGAGACACACAGCCATCTGAGCACTCCAGTGACACAGGCAGAGATTGATTTTGTGTGTGTGTGTGTGTGTGTGTGTGTGTGTGTGTGTGTGTGTGTGTGTGTGTGTGTGTGTGTGTGTGTGTGTGTGTGTGTGTGTGTTTGTGACGGAATGACGGTAAGACGAATTTATTCTCTGAGTTTCATAGCATCAGTCACACTATTTACATATTCATTTTTCATATTATAATGCAGTGACAGTGATGTTATTCTGTTGCTCCCTCCATGGTGTCAGTTTTGCATTTGTGCTTTTGCATTTACCGTGGACCTCTGAGGGACAGGCGGGGACGCACGTCAGGAGATTTGAATCCATCTTAAACTCTTCAAGCTGTTATCTGTTAACCACTCAGAAATAAACTGACATGATGAGAAGGACAGACGTGAATAGACCTCAAAACTAATGATTATTAGCTGCTAATGCTCTCCTCGAGGCCTCAGAAAAATGGACATCTCAGCATTAGCAGTTCCAATCTGAGCACATCTGCTGAAGAAGATTGCGCAATATGATCAAAAGGTTCAGAACAGCTACTGAATAGACATCATGGTGACATACAGAATAACAATTAATTCAAAAAAATGCCCAAAATAGTGAAAAATGTAACACGTGGCATCTTCAAAGTGCTTGTTTTTGTCCAACAATCCCAAAATATTCAATTTACAGGCAGAAAAAGAGGCTGAAATGTTTAGATCTAAAATAACATTAGTGAGTGGTTCAATAGACTAATTGTTCAGTTTTGAACTTGTAAAAACAGAGTTCAACTAATCTGAGCTGTTTGAGTATCCACAGTCTGTATTGTACTTCATTCAAAGTGTTTGGATATAATAGAGGTGATTGGGAAGAATAAATAAGAACACATAAAGAAGACAAAAGCATTCATGTATAAATACTATGCAGCACAGATATTGAACTCTTAAGGCTGAGAGTGAGCTTGTTCTTAAACATTTAAAACAGTAGCTGTAGTTTGGTCCCAGAGTTTTAACATCAAACCAGATGTGGCTGTTTCTACAGATCCAAACATCCCTCAGTCTAGCTGATAATCAGCCGTTTAGATCTCCTCAGGATCCATGTAGTAAAATAACAAATGTTTGTCCTTCAGAGCTGAATACAGAGCTTCAAGTGGAAGAGTACTTGATATAGCAGAGCAGCCATTGACTCAAAGAAGGAGCTTTATCTGTAACCCAGTGTAGATTTTCAGGAAAAATGCAGCCCAATATGCAATAAAAAAAAATATTTTTTAAATAACTTATCATTAATACATCACAGAGTTGTTAGATGTACTATTCACTTTTTAAGCTGTATCCATTTTTCCAGCCGATAAATTGCACAAGACTCTTCAGTTAGATCTTTGACAGATTTAACAGTTTGGGCTTGCTGAATCAAAAACGGGTATTTGCAACAAAAGAAAAGTGTCCGTTTTGAAATCAAGAAAAAGGATGTTGGGCATGTGATTGAGAACGATAGAGAAGTGTAATGAAATAAAAGCCAGGCAGAGCAGATAGACTGCTGGGCGAGTCACGTCCGTCTGCAATGCACTTATCAGGTGGGGATTTTCTGGAAGTGTCAGCCGGTATAGGAAGCCTTCAAGGCTCTCGGGGAAAGGGGATGCTGCGGTAGTGACAGGGCTATCTGCCTCTGACAGCCCAAAGACCTAAAACCGGATGGCTGGGAGAGATAAGGCTCTGTCGGGCACTGGACACACACAAACAGACAAAACAGGCGCACACACACACACACACACACACACACACACACACACACACACACACACACACACACACACACACACACACACACACACACACACACACACACACACACACACAAGCAGGATGCAGGCGCACACATACAAACACGCTAGTGCACAAATACACAGCCACAACACTGGCATTCACTTTGCATGAACAAATTCCCCATTGCCTGACCACTCGCTCATTCATTCACCCATGTGCACTGACACACACACACACACACACACACACACACACACACACACACACACACACACACACACACACACACACACACACACACACACACACACACACACACACACACTGGCTCCCTGTCTGCCAGCCAGCGAGGCTTCCCATTAGCTGTGGTGCAGTGTGCTGGGTGAGGAGCGCTGGGGCGAGAGACATCAATTTGCTTCCTCTAATGCGCTCGCTGCCCCCACAAGACATATTGATTATTTCTTCCCCGCAAAGCGACAAATAGCAATTTCGGAGGCATAATGGAGATAGATGGTTGGTTTATAAGAAGCCCCCAAAGAAAAGTTGTAAGGGGGTGGAGGAAGGGGGAGGGAGGATGCACCCCCTCCTCCTCCCACCCTCTCCATCCCCCGTCTCTCTGTCTGTCTCTTTAACTTTCTACCTTTTCCCTGCCGCTGCCACTTTCACACGAGAAAATGCAGTTGAAAGCAAACAGAATAAAGGAGTCGGGTGTGGTTCCAACAAAGAAAGTGTAGTCACAGACGGGTGTATCTCCGAGACGGTGGAGGCACGGCGGGTCTTCTGGGGTGCGCAGATGCTGAGGCGCGCCACCAATGCACATTCATTACGCGCCTCTTCCCGTCTTAATGCTCGTACTGCAGAGAGCAGCTGCTGCCGCAGTGTTTGCTGCGCCTCACCTTCCGTCTGCTACATCCACTTCATATCCCCCTTGTTAGCATCAGCGTGATTGATCCATAGGTCGCTGTTACAGGGAGATAATGAATACCTGATTCTCGGCGCGCTGCAGGTCGACTGTGGGAAAAGTTGGAAGTTCATTTAAAGTTCTGGGATGAGTTTCTGTTTTGGGATTGTTATTGACATTTGTGGTTAAAGAGGTGGCTGTATTATCTCTGCGGCCCCTCCGGCTGTTTTCATCACATCAGCTGGTCAGATAAACTCCAGAGGTGAAGTCGATTCAGAGTTGACAAGAAGGCATTTGCTTTTAAATCTTTTTGGTAACAACTGAGACGGAAAGCTTTTGAAAAAGTGGACTTCTTTTGGGCTTTTTTAAAAAAAAAAAAATTAGAATTGACAAGAGATTGCCCGTTGTTGTTTGGGTGAAACACATTTCCATATCTTCCGTTATTTATTTACAGAAATGTTCTGAAACTTTACGCTGAAGTCTGCACAGACCTCCACAGTAACCTCGAACACTTCTCCAGACACCTAATAGTGCGCACATTGTTATACAGCGTGCTGGCTGATAACTTCCAGCTGTAGCAATCATTGTTGCTGCAGACTTCGGGCAATAAATGAGGTAATACGTGTGTGCTGCTCATCACTTGATGGGCTGATGGGGAAATGTTGCTCAATAGCTCAGCTGCCAACAACTTTTTCTCTCCCAAAAGATGATGTCTGCACTTGATAAGTATAGAAAAAAAAAAGATCCACGATGTCGATGGGAGAAGAATTAATGGATATTTCAGTCTGCCAGAAAACCATATCGCCGATCTGACACATGGGTGCGTGTTGGCTGGCGGATTGTGTCACCTAAAATTGGCTGAAGCACACAGAGATCCAGTGAGCGACGTTCTGAACGGCTTGCAGAGTGAACAGATGGTTTAAGTTGAACCCTGAGGGACGAAGTGAGTAAATATTTGACTGTCGGTGCTCAAAATTAAAATTTCAACTTATTCACTTTGCACTGGCAAATTCATATGTGGATATAATATTGGTTAACTAAGTGTGGTGTAGTTTCCAGCATAATTATCCAATCAGCAATTAGCATATGTTTCACAGGGAGTCCCATTTTTCCAAGAGAACTACAGATGTGGGAGCAGCTCTATCGGGCTCCATTTGGTTTCAAGCTGCTACTAGGCTCGCAATGATAATACAATCTTAACATGTTGGTGTTTACAGCATGCTCACATGATATTGTTCAGACTATAATTATAAGCAGAAGAGTTGGGGAACACATTTACATGAGCCTTTTAGTTTTATATCACAGCATGAGATATGGGAAAGCTTCAGTATCTCCCAGCTGAGTCCCAATTAAGAGTTTCATGCTGTGTTCAAATGAAAGTCATGAGCTCGTGGTTACAAAATGGGAAGTCGCGTATGTTTGGCGTTCAAGTGGATCAGTCGTAAAAAAAAAAAAAATACAGTTGCTAGGCAACAGCAACGTGGACGCCATCAACATTTTCCTCAGTCGTAGGCTATTATCTAAGTTTTGAGGACAAACTGTGCATGACTAAAATGACAAGAAATTAGCTTAACATCCAACGAAAAATGAACTTCCATGGCCTCTGCCATTTCTGTAAACGTCAGCAAACATGTCACAAGTCGTGAACTCGAGGCTTCATAGAAAATTTCGAGTTCCAATGTCGCGAATACGACACGATGTTCATGGACTCTTCTCATGCATATGATAAATACAACCCCGTTTGAATGCAGCAACAGTCTCAGTAAATCATGACTGAGTTTTTAATGTAATCGATTACACCTCTTCCTGCTATGAAGTGCTTCAGTGTCTTCTGTGAAAAAGGACTGTTGTCGTGGCGGGGACACCGTCTCGCTGTCATGACTTACTGGGACACTTGGTCAAATTTACAGAAAAAAATATTTTATCTTCCTAGTGCCACAAAATGAGGTTAAATCTGTTCATTTTAAACACCGAGTAAAAAAAAATTAAAAAAAACACGTATCGGGGATTCAGTCATCTAGATTCCAGCCACATAATTATTACAATTATTAATGTGAGAATGACATTTACTTTAACGGTCCCAGACATTTGCTAACGTGTCACCTCATATCTTATTCATCTCTTCTCTATTTTGTGCTGAACAGTACAACAACTTCTGCAAACGTATTATGTTTGGTGAGCAAAGATTTTTGATTCAGGCCACAGGAATGTTTTGTACCCTGACTGTGAGAGATGATGCAGGGGAGGTTCAAGGTCTTTGATCTTTTGATTTTCACAGAGAGCTGTCATCCTCCTCACTTTATCACAGCTCCCTTGAATATTTCATGCACTTTTTTTTCCCCCTCCTTCTCAAACCGCTGTCATTGTTTAGTCATCCGAATATGTTGTAAATCACAACTTGTGTCCTTGTTTAAAGCTTAATTATGAATTATAGCATATTTTTCAGCATGTGGTACGACCTAGAGAAAAGTGAAGTTTCCTGCTGAGAATGATACACAAGTGAGCACTTTCATAGTTTGTATTAGTTTATAATGCATCTATAATACCGCTGTCATGTTAAAATTACACTTCCTTGTGGTTTGAAGTTCAAAATTTTAGTTTACTCGCTGTTTAAGGCAACATCATTGTATTTGAGCCGTTGAAACGTGTTATAAAGTTGCTAAGTGTGTTTAAAAAAAAGTCAAATTTATTTCTTCCCTCCTATTTACAGTTCACACATTGTACTCCATCAATGAAGACCACAAGGCTCAGCTCGAACTTGTCTCGCTCTCATGAATGTGAATAAAGCAAGCATGAAAAGGCTATTTTGTTGTTTTTATAGCAATAATGGCTCTCAGCTTTAATTGTATGCTGCAAGCCTGCAGTGGGTCATTAACCACAATAAATAATTTCTAAAGCTAGTTTGAAGAATTGCAAAAACTTTGACCAATCCAGCAGTTTCATTCCCCCTCCTCCAGCAGCGTTCATCAATTTGCTTTAAGTAAAGGTAACGCAGCCATTACGTGTAAAAGTGTAACAGCGGCAACTTCTCGGCTCGCATGTAAACCGGCGACACCCTTAACCAAATGGAATTTTTAAACACCCCAGACAATCCTCGGCTGACTAATAACACCTCCTTCCCCAGAGATGCAGCAGACCTAAATTATAGGAAACGGCCCAGACAGACAGAAAGTGACACAGAACAGCATGCAAAATGAGCTTATTATCCCTGTTACTGTCAATGCAGCACGGCCAAGCTGTCAGTGATCACAACAGACATGTTATATACGACGGCGGTATTACAGCCGCCGCGCCTGATAAGAGGAATGATCCGCAGCAGTGATAAAAACAGACAGGTTAGATGGAGAGGGAAGAGGAGGAGGGGGAGGAGGGGGATGGATGGAGGGAAAAGAAGGTACTGGTAGTTAGTGAGAGGATGGGGATGTTATTAGGTCGGACGGGGTTAGTAGAAAGGTTGGCCGAAGAAAGAGAATTGAAACGGAAAGACCTGTGGATGGATGTTGGTAAAGAGAGAGGAAGGATGGAGGCATCGTTGGATGGAGGGGGAGTGGGGGAGAGGTTGAATTGATGGAGGGGCGGGGGCGCTGGCTATTATCCTGCATCGATTTACTCCCGTCAGGGATGGCTGGACGCGTAATGAAGTGTGGGATCTAGGGGTGGCGGCGTGCGCTCGTCTGCGCCTTATAGCTTTTTGGATGTGTCGTGGGCTGACGTGTCACCTGTGTGTGTTACATGCAGATGGCGAGCTCCAATCTGCTGTGGTTAAACACAACATTATGTCCTTGTTTGAGATACAACTGTCTGAACACAAGCCATTGTTTGATTGTGACGAACGTCTCGATTATACGAAATGATAAGGCTTAGGCAGATACACTTGTTTGCCTTTAATTCGAAGATTTTCATAATACTTCAAACTTCAAAGCTGTTTCAATTAAATTTGATTGACGAACACGACAAAGAAACCCCAAAAAAACAAAATGGCCTCTGTTGAATTCAGATTGAAAACTCCATTTTGCAAAAAGAAAAAGAAAACTGCTCATTTCAAAGTCAGGGTGGACGTTAAAAAGAATTCCTGAACATGCAGTCATTATCTGTCTGGTGTTGCGTCAGCTTCAGGCACTTATGGTCAGTGCAAGAGCTGAATTATCTCAGGTTTATGAATTTGTAAAAGTAGTGGCAGTAAATGTCGTGAGGGCTGAAACAATTAGTCGATTAATCAACAAACTTATTGAGAATTGGCAACCTCTATATGATGATTAGCTGTTAACGTCTGTTTTGAGCTGAATGCCAAAAATTCCCCGGCTACAGCTCCAGTAAAGATATTCATCCTCAGTTGGCACAAATCCAGACAACAGAATTAAAATAAATGTATAAAATGCAAATATTTTGATATGAACAAATGGGATTTTGTTTATTTAAAGCAGGAATTACATCAGGTAAATATAGACAAAGGATATCAGAGGGGGGACTTGACGTTAAAGCTGTGGAAGAAAGAGTTACACCTTTCTGTCTGCTTCCTTTCTCTCACCTCACTCCCTTGTTCATCTTTTCCATCCCTGACGGTTTTCCCTCCTTTCGCATCCCCCTTTTTCCTTGATTTCCTTCCCCTGAAGCCAAGCACTCCTTCTCCCAGTCTAATCCGCTGCTCGACATGCTCCTTCTTTGTTCTGCGACCCTGACAAGTTGTCTCGTTCCCCGGCGCTCCGGAGGACAGCCCCGGTGTGCTCGGGATAATGGAATGAAATGCAGGAGTGATAAACCCCCGAGGATGCTGGGAGAAAACACAGGAGTGTGTCAGCCGGGGCGATAACACTCTATTCTCCCGCGTGTCTGTCGGAGGAGCAGGGATTAGGGTTTTACAGGCAGGCTTTGCTGATTTGCAGCCCCCTTTTCTGCAGGCTGGGATGTTTACACTGGAAGGTATCACGGGTGTCACGGAGCACCGGAGGAATAGTCTCACATCTGTCTCGCATAAAGGTCTTCATTAGTTCTGAGCTTTTGCTTCACATTGTGCCATCATATCTTAGTGGACAGGTAATTTAAAGTCACCCTATCAAAGTTTGACTACACTCCGAGGATATTATAATTCCTGGAGAAATGCCATCGTACTCAAGGATGCAGTCAGAGTTCGTTTTGTCCGGTTAGTCTGACGTGTCACATCACAGTCAAAGTTAGAAACACTACAGTCTGTAAACGCTGCACCGCTGGTGCAGTTTGCTTCAGTGACGTTGGTGCGGTGACATTTAAAGTCTTCCGATTTTCTATATTTTCCTTGATGTCACCAAATCCCATGGAAGGACCAACATTAAATGGATCTAATTATGAGCAGCCACAGCCTGATATAGTTTAATCTTCTCTGCCATAGAGCTCCACTGTTACCTAAAAACACATCAGCGAGCCACATTGTTGCACTGCATATGTTACTTCATTATGATGAACACGGACACTGTAGTTTATTTAGTTTATTCACTATAATGCTGCTGTAAATACTTATAGAGCAGCAAATGTGTATTAATCCGCAGCAGAAAATAGTCCTCAACAAATTCACAGTTCACTCCTGTTTGTTGCAAACTGCAGTGCCCAGCTGAAGATTTTTAGCTAAGAGAATATATTTACTTGTTGACAAAACAAATATCGAATGCCAGCCAACATAATCTTTAAACAGCTTTTTACAATTTGAACTCAGACTGAGCACACATGGAAGGAAACTGAATCTTATAACCTACAAGAAATTCAATTTTGCTTAAAGTTTTTCATCAAACAACATACAAATTCTTCCCTTCTACAATACGTTATCTGCACATGGCAAAGATGTTGATGTTAGGGAAGGACTGTGGTCATAGAAAATAAATGATATGGCTGAGGTACTGTATCGTTTGGAGTAAACCAAAATAGATGGTATACAATTGGAGAGATCAGAATTACAGGTGATAAAAAGGTGAACTTTTATTGACATGTCCGTCAACCAACCGAACCCCCACACCTTCATTTTCCGCCTCGCCACAGACATTATACACCACACTACTTCCTCCATTTGAATGTTTGCATTAGATGTAAATAGTGAAGTGTGGATTGATCCAGTCTGCAGGTCATTTCTAGAGATTCTAAGAGTCTAAATTATTTTTTTGTTGAAGTGCTGTCATCGTTTAGGATTGTTGAGCAACTGTTGTATATATAGAGTTACAGTGATATACAGCATCAGCCTTGCATGTCTAAAATAGGCATCTGACTTCCATGGGATTTTGAGATGGATTTAAAATCTTAAATGGTATATAATGAAGTTAAGGACCAGTCAAATCTGGATTCCAGTTAGAAACATAAAAATGGTGCAACGACTGCACTTCTCTGGAGTTTTGAGTTGAAGCACAAGTTTAATATTTTTTATTAATTATTTAATTTTTGTAACCTTTTACTGGCGTTGTGGGCTCCCAGTCTAGTTATGACTTTAACTTTTACGTTCTGATTTCACACTTTATAATTCTTAAACATTTCCCTGCCTGAAATCTGGGCAGTCCAACCACCTTCACTGGCCATCCTGTCTGCCTCTCTGCTGAATAAATACCTCGAGCCCTGATTCTGACTTGAATGAAGTATATTTTACATTTTAGACCCTGGACACTGCTGAGAGAACGTCTTTGCTGGAGGCGACGGCTCTGGTCCAGTCAATCTGAAGATTCACAACATGTCCCAGCTTTTTGAGTTTGGATTTTCGTTGCAGTGAGACAATGACAAAAAGAATCAATAAAAACTGATTGGTAAGCCTGCTTTGTTGCAGCAAAACAATTACCAGAGTTTGAGGCTCTTGGTAAAGTTCAATAGATGAAACTAGCAAACGTTCGGTCTTCTGCTATTACACCGCCATCCACCTACTCTTGACCTCAATCTCCCACATATCCACACAGGCAGGAAGAGGGAAGGGGGGGGGGGGGGGGTTACGTTCCCCCCTTCTCAATCTAACCCGCCACATAACACAGTGATTTAACCTCAGCCCGCCTGACAATTCAACATGCTTTAATCTGACCTTGACCACGCAGAAAAGAAAAAAAAATGGAGGGTGGGAGGGGAGTGTGTGTGTGTGTGTGTGGTGGTGGTGGTGGTGGTGGTAGGGGGAGGGGGGGCAAGGGAGGCTCATAAGAAAACCTCCCGCCCTAAAAATAGAAAAGGTAGCAATTAAGTGCCAATCTAATCATCCCTCTGGTAAACGAGCCCTGAAGATTCCGCCCTCATATCCCCAAGGCTTTTTTTTTTCACACCACTTCCTCATCATCGCTGGCTATCGCCTTAATTACGCCCCCACCATCCCCAGATAAGAGAGTGATAGCCTTATCACCACGGCTCATTTCCAAATCCATGAAATTAATAAAGTCTACCTCCCCGTCTCAGTTCTGGGGCCAAACTTATATTAGCTGTCACATACGAGAACTCGGTGAAGTAGTACTTCTCCAATTCACACAGCCGGCAGAGAAAAGCTACAGGAAGTCATCCTCAAGGAGATTAAAGATGACAAGGGGAGAGCGTTTTTTTGTTTTGTTTTAGGCAGACTATATCTGGGCTGTAGTTTTTCACCCTGATGAGGGTTATGTCCGTGTGTTAGTTTTATGATCCCCGTGGCTTCATTTATCATTCGCACAGTGGTCGGATTGTCCATTTGGTTTCGTTGACTACTTAATTTTCTTTAATCTCCACCTTGGGAGAACCGCTAAATTGCACAGCTTTGTTTCCAACTGGATTGGACTGTAAAAACATGGTGTGTGAAACATCAATTAGTAGGAATGTGGTGGGATACAAGCACTGCCTGTCGACAGCCCATAAAACTCCCCGCTTGTTAAAACCGATAGCTTCTTTATCTGTAGATCATCGATAAGCCTCTAATCGAGTAAAGTGTAGCTTTGAGCTGCCGCTTTCCAGTTGGATCCACCTCGAGTCTGAGTTCTCCAGCTCTCCATGTTGGCTGCTGTAATCAGTGGGGAGACAGCTGGCTTCACCACGCTGTTCCACCTGCCCGCTCCCCTGAGTAAAGGGCTGTGCTTCACCGACCAAATCCACTCCAAGTCTCTCTCCGAGGCACGCTCCGGCATGACTGGCAGGGGTCTCACACATCGATTTCAGGGAGAAGGGAAGGTTGGGCGGACCCGTCACCGCACCGGCGCTGGCAGTGGAATGAGACGGGCTCCCACTAGGTTTGGGCCTGTCATTTATTTCTAAACGACGGCAGATGGTGGGTTTGGCGCCCGCGCCATCCTCTCAATCTCCCAAGGTGCACTTCTGTGATGGATGTGGCGAATGGGAGCGCTGCAGAGAGGGCTGAGGCACATCTGCGCGGGCCGATAACGGGGGGCAAAGTATGTCTGGGCTCTTTCGCCGTTGACACGCTTTCACATATTACTCATTCCCACACAGACCTCTCGAGGGCTCAAATCTTTGAGTTTATTTGCCTCTCACTTTCATTGCTTTGCTTTTTACAGCTCTTATCAGCAGGACACCTTTCTGTTTACTGTGCAGGTGGACGTTCAAGTTTGACATTGTTACCCAGCTGCAAAAATCTATTCAAACTTTCTTTGCAATGTGAGACGCGCCACATTTGGAAAATGACGGCTGGTAGGATAGTTAATCATCACCGAATTATGTTGGCTGTAGCCATTTTGAAGACTTTAGTCTTTGAATCACACTGAACAGCCCAATAACTCTTGAACATAATGGCATTTTGTGAAGGAATATAACCTTTCATTACTGTCTGTCATTCCTTTTGCATGTCGTAGAAAGAATTTCATCACCACTACATGAGCAAACTCATGGCGGCCAAGCTAAATAAACAACTAATGTCTTTGTAACTAATTACAGTTACTTGGGTTCCAGCTATTTTATGTGGGTACTTTTAAAAATCAGTAATGTGCTTTTAACTTGAATTCTGGGTAAAGTGCTTTGCCACATCACAGCTATTGACATCAAGCATCGAGTAAAACCAAAAACCCACGACAAACTGCACAAATCAGCAGCCAACATATCATGGAAAATGAGGATCAAGTTAGCAGCTGCTTCAGTCAGGAAAGAGTACACATGCCAACACTTATGAAAAAGATGAGGTAAACAACTTGAAACTAAATGAATTTGTGTGTGGGTAATTGTGCTTTGAGCCAGTAATATGTTTGAAGGCTGTTTCTGTTGTGCTAGTTTTGCTATCTGGCAGAAGTAGCCGTATGTTCAAAACTCCCAAATGTCATCTGCTGAAAATGTTTATTAGTACGTTTGTGGAGAATTTTGTTTACATAAACACGCGAAATATATAACGTATGTAGATATGTAATTTTAATGAAACCTCTCTGCACATTGCTTTATTAAATCACTCACAATGGGAGGGCAACCTGCAAATTATCGTTTCCATCATTAATTACTGTGTCAATTAGGTTCTGAGTTTATGGATTAATCATTTGATCTATGAGAAAATAGTGAAAATCAGCATCACAATTTTCCCAGAGCCCAAACCAACCACAAGTCCAAACTCTAAAAATATTCGGTTTATTACAGTTTAAGACGAATAAAAGCGGCAAATTGTCAGACCAGAGTAGCTTAAATCGGGAAACATTTGGCATTTTTGCATGAAATATGTTTTAAAAGATTGAACAGTTATCATAACAATTGCCGATTCAATTTTGTCCATCTTTCCACAGCGGTTTCGTTAACGATCCACTGAATCTCAACTGTTTATGAACACACACCCTTCACCCACACACCATCTGACACAGCAGATCCAAGGACACATTAAAGTGAGCAATCACCGCCTAACAACACCCTTGCAAAGGTCACGTCAGCTTCATCATCCTAATCATTGAAAGCCATCACTTTCCATGATTTAGGGTTGCAGTAAAAGCATCATAACCCGCCCAACCGCATCCCTGCCCGTAAACGTATCCATGGCAACAGAGACATTGCGCTGCCCTCCGTCGATGCATCTTTGGGATTCTCCGCGCGTCGCTGCAGGGTGACAAGTCAGGCGTAAAGAGTCGATTTAGCTGCGGCATTGGGGAGGCTCGCACATTAGCAGAGAGGAAATAGGAGCCAGCAAATACTTAGTGGGTGATTGGCTCCGCAATAACAGAACACCCCCTTTGGCAGCTCGTCAAGCGGTGCTATACGGATGCCATTACAAACAGGGGGCCATTAGCAGGCACCAAGGCTTTGTGAGGCATGTCGCTGCTCCATGCCTTTAACACCCCCCCCCCCCTCTCCTCCCCCCGGCTGTTTTAAGATGTATGATCAACTGTGTGCTGCTCATCTCAGGTCTTCTTTACCTTTTGGATACATGGATATTCAGACAGGTAGATGGCGGATCAAACTGTTCTCATCAGCAAATTCAAGGAGTGTTGTCACTTAGGAAACACCTGTTTTCATCCAACAGACAAAATCCACCTCTTAAATAAAATTCCATGTCGCGAGCTGAAACACCTTGCGCCGATCCCTCCGAAGGCCTCGTTACACCAGTCCCTTTTGCAATGTGCAGCAATTTGGGTCAAAACACGGCTCGGTGTATACACAACGCCTCAGAGGATCAGACCCAGATCTGCCTGAGAAACAAAACCTCTCTGTTTGCTTTTTGTAAAAAGAGAACTTTTGACTGCTCTCTTTCCTATTACGGTTTAATATCACCTGATGGCAGCTATTTTGTGCATATTTTGACCCCCAGATAAAAATATTTAAACGGATACACGCATCCTAAAAGCTTCTCTCGGCTGTAGGCAGCACCAGAGACTACAGCAGCATAACAATGACTTCCTCACTGTAGGAAAATGTGCTTTGTGATTCATATGCCTCATGCAGTGTTGAGGAACGGTGCAATGCTGTATGTAAGATCTGCACCGAAGGTCTATTAATATGCAGTTCAAACTTAACCAGTGGTAGGGTAGATATTTTATCACTGCTGATGTTTCTTTGTATTGTGGGGGAATTTTTTTGTTGTTGAAATACCACCTAGTTGTTATAATTTTTAACTCTGCGTTGACACTTAGACAAACAAAGGAACAGCAACAGCATTTTTAACTCCGTGGTCACGTTACAGGCTGTAGAGTTTTCCAAAGTAGTGATAAATCGGGCACTATACAAAATGTGGGCACAATCTTTCTAATAAAGGACTCTTATTGGTACCAGTAGTGACAGAAACAATACTCGGATATCTGGACTTTAAGACTTTGATGGTTTGCTAATTTGTCCACAAACATACAAATAACAATACCAATAAAATGTATCAATATGAAGGATAAGAAACGATCTTCGAGAACATCTAGTTTCTTTGAGGAAAAACTCCCTAGGTTCAATTCGGCAAAAAAGGATTCAATCACTGAGCTAAAAGGATGTATAGAAAAATTGGTCAATTTCCCTTTTTGATTGTGTCAATTTGATTCGTTTTTTTCTCTCCATTGCAACAGCAGCAAAAGGCTCATGGGTATTGCAGTATTTAGACCCGTCCACCTATGCCAAAATGACATGATTTCTCAGAACCCATGATGAAAGAATTACAACATATATAGCATTACAAATATAATACTTTCATTAATCAATAGACCTGTGTGTTTCTGTTCAAAATTTCAAATGGGAATTCAGTGTGGTGAAATACAGCCCCTGCATCCTCAAAACAGTTTTCCCCCCTCCAGTAATGTCGTTGTTGATAAAGCTTCAAAGTAAAGGTTGGGGCAACAAACCTCTCTGAGGCTGCCCATGCTAAAAAGCCATGCCTTCATGGAGGAGTACCACGATTTAAATGAAAGCGTCCACCAAATAGTGTGTGTTATGTAAAATTAGCCGCCCGCCCGATCCAGTCCAGCTGTGTACACTTCAATAGTCTCCTCTCCCACCCATGAGATGGTGCACAAACACCCCGGGAGGTTTTTTCTTTTTCCTCATTTATTTATTTATTTCACTTTCACAGTCCCGCAGGCATTCTCACTGACTGGCATCTCATTAGGAGAGCAGAGCGCCGTGCTCGTGTGTTCGCCGCCAGACAGGCCACGCCACAGGCTGCATGCTAATTGCAGAGGCGTAGCCAGCGTGAGACGACCTTGCATGGTGCAAGAGGAAGGAGGCAGTGAAGTGGTATTGTTTAGCGTCTGGTAGGCAGAGGGGGCTCCTCTCCTCCGCGGACCGCTATCGTCCTGACCTTGGCCAGCAAAGTCAGCCAAGTCTGACCACTCGCTGGATCATAAAGTAGGAGTCTCATTAAAAAAATAAAATAAAAAAAAAACAGGCAACGCAGTGTGAAATATAGGTAGTAAGCATTTAACATATCACACTGTGTTATGTAACGGCATGTAATGAGCAGAGCATCTTAGTGAGTGACGTTATTCTGACATTAATTTGCTGCTTATCATAACTTTACTACGATTTCAAAGCACCGACTTTTGCTTGACAACTCATTAGGTTCAAGCCTTCAAGCAAAAGTCACATTCGAAACGCATTCTGACAGTTTTAGCATATCTTGGCATTAATATATACTTTCACCTTCCGTGACATTAATTTACAACATGTCTTTGCTGCATTTCACTTTTGAGGTTTAGGTCATCTCAGCAAAGAGCGTGTAGTTTCCACTGAACATGAAAAGCAGCATTATAAACCCTGAATATCAATATGCTTTGATACAGAGGACGGACCTTTTTTTTTTTTTTTTTTTTTGCCCTCTTCAGCTAGTACACATGAATGTCTCATGACTTGCTTTATTTCGAATGCTGAACCCTGTCTGGCTCTATCTGTAATTTCATCATAACCTCTCCAGTCCAATAACACAACCTTTTGTCACCGCGATCAATCTCAGGCACTCATATCTGATAGGTTTTCTCAAGCAGCTAAACTGCCAAGTCCTCCCGATTAAAGTCCGATCAATGACATAACACGTAAACACTTGGACCAAAAGTGAGATGGAGAGAGAGGAGTGTGTGGAGCCCACCAAAAAGAAAAGGTCAAATATGACCACATACAGCATTCCTAGTAAAGTAAAAGTTAACTGTGCCTTCATATCTTTTTAATACTTGAATTCCGGCGAAATTTAATTTAGTTCCTGCAAATAGTGTGTGTGTGTGTGTGTGTGTGTGTGTGTGTGTGTGTGTGTGTGTGTGTGTGTGTGTGTGTGTGTGTGTGTGTGTGTGTGTGTGTGTGTGTGTGTGTGTGAGAGATAAAGACACAAAGAGAGAGAGACAAGGCGGCCTCCCTGCTTTAGTGCCATTAGTTTTTCCCTGCCATTCATTGATAAAGAGGCGCTGCCATCAGCCAAACCAGCCATCTCCTTCAGTCCTCATTAAAATGTCGTCATATTAAAAAATCATTTCAGGCCTTCGTTGATGAGCGTTTTATTGCCTTCATGAAAATGTTCTCACTTCGGAGTCCACGGGAGAGAAAACCTTCAGTGAGTAATGAAAACGCGGAGGGAGACGGGCGAGAAAAAGAGGAGCGACAGAGCAGATAAGGGTGATTTGTTGCATACTTCGGAGGACGGCTTCGATTTTCAGACCATTCATAATTTCTTCATTTAGCTGCCCTACATAAACATCCTGTACAGTAATGTCTGTACACTGGAAAGAAGAAAAAAAAAGTGAGACTTTAAAAGTGAGTTCAAAACTAATGTGGAGACGATTCAATTTCCTCAGAGTGCAAAGAAAATAGTCTCCATCGACACGTTTTCATCACGACAGAAGCTAATTTCAAGTTTTTATTAGTTTTAATAACACACACAGTATGTCTCGTGTTTTTCATGGTCACTATCATTACTATACTCTTGTGATATTTTCTCTGCAGTAAGATTGTAATTTGGTTTTACAGCCATAGTGCTCGTTGGTGAGCATGTGTGCCACTGTAAAGGCTTATGTGCCAGTGTTAGCCAGAATGAAAATTTGCACCAATGGTCCCTTGACCAGATGTTAAATTGGCCATGAAAACAACAATAAAATAAACATCTATCACCATAAAAGCGGGAAACATGAGCTCAACAGGGAATGAAAAGCTAAAAGGAGCAAATGAGCGACAAGCAGAGCAAGAAATGTTGAGTAAACAGTCACTGCAACCTGTTAAAACCTAAAATCACAGAAGAAATTGGTTGAAACATCAGACAAAGTTAACAGGTAGACCCACAAGCTCTGAGCTTGTTAAATGTAATACAACAGAACGAAATCTTCATGCTTGATGCATTCATGAATCTTTAATTCAAAGTCTCTTTTACTATCATTTTACACACAAGGCTGTTTGTGGAGGTGAGGATGATGGTGGTGCAACTTTCTTCCTCAAGGAACTTTTGGATGGATCTGTTACAGCAGATACAGTGTCCTTTTTAAACCCCCTGAAAAGCAGCTGCTCAAATACATTACATTAAAATACCCGTGATGGCAACCAGGTGAATCCTCTCTCAGCTTTGACCAACTGTCATACTGTCTGTTTATGTAAAGTGCGTTAACAATGCAACTGTTGCTGACTTTGTAACAAGAGCGAATACAAAAGAAAGAATTACTGCCACCTGATTGTATGTCTTCACCAACCAGACAAGTTGTAGTTTACATCCATGTATAGATTGTGTGTAAAAGTGGACATAGCTTCTGGGTCAAACAACTGAGGCCAACCCAGAAGTGTCATGAATTGCAATACTACTGAGGGCCAATAGGGGTTGGCTCCATAAAAGCTCTGTCTCCATTGACTCCCATTTAACTTCTCATGAAATACAAAGTCAATCTTTTTTTTTTTTACCCAAATTATCATTGTGTCGTTCGCTAAAGTCACTCCTTACTCGTTTTCTGGCGGTCCATCCGAAAATAATCCCTTCATTATCCTCGGGTTTCCAATCAGATTGAGTCCAAACGGTCACTTCTGGCTCAAAATTACTAGTTGTCGAGAAATATCCTGAGTTTTACAATCCAAAATGTTGTTATTACAAGGACAATTGGCAGCTTATCCATCGTTTAGTTTTTCCCGTGCTGTGTGTTGTCTTCACGCTTTGCTGCGTGATGCTTCCTGTTGGTGCTAGGGGCGACAGTTGACTCTGCGCCTGTGTGTTTTCGGCTGTGGACATAAGTATGTCGTGTTTTGTGAGATCTCAATGACCTTTGACAATCAAATTCTTATCAGTTCAGCTGTGAATTGAACGCTTGTACCAAATATGAAGAAATTCCCTCGAGGCGTTCCTGAGATGTCGTATTCAGCATTGCAGAATTGTATTTTGCCACATTTAACCCTCGACATAACAGTGTAATTGTGACATTTTTGATTGTACAGTCCAAAGACTTTTCTTTTTAAAAGGGACCTCAAACACAAGTACAAGAACAGTAACCGATTTCTGGCTTGAGCACAAAATATGATTGACTCTAATGTATCTTCACAGTAATTCTGAGCCATTTTAATAACACTTTAATACTGCATTCTTGCCTTCAACTTATGGGGTCTATACTCCCTTGATTTTTTTACTCTACCTTCTCATTAAAGCGCATCTTGCACTGTAGTGCGACACATATCAGCAGGGAACAAAAATATCGGCTGGTGTTACCAACACCTTTCAACTTTTCAGGTCAGTCAGATGTTGCAGGGAGTCGGGGAGTTAATCTTCTACTCGCTTACAAAATGCTTCCACAAGCACTTTTTATTGTAGAGACATGTGAAATAGAAAAAGCAATCTTCTAATACGTCTGCAGTGGAACAACAGCGGCAGCAGAAACTTAAGAGACTATTAGCCATATAGTGTAAAGGTCACTAACGAGGGAATTTCACACATGCACACTTTAACAATGACCTAATGAAAGACCTGGTCTCTTAATGACACCAGGACTTGTGGTTGTATTTGTTGCACATGAAGCTCAATGCCTGTTGTCACAGTAGGTTCTATAATGAAAGTCCTTGTGACTGAAAAATCAAAGGCACAGTAAAAGAATGGGTTTACATGGCCGCAATCTTACAGCTATTCATTTGCATGGGCTTATTATTCGAGGTAGCTGCTATTGTTTGGGCTCATTCTCAGCTTTTCAACCGTTTTATCGCTCGGATAATGAAAAGCCTGCATGCATATCCTGCAAAGGCCGAGCAGAAAACTGATGGGTTGAAATATGATGCCACATCACTCCCTAGATGTAAATTTAATACCGCTGCATGTTGATGTTTGCATGCTCTATAGTCTTGATAAAATGCTTTGCTTCTTATCTGATGAAGAAGTAACATTTTGTACACTGTTGTGTTTGCAGCATGTCGCCCCCTGATAATCACATTTCTGTTCAAAGTGGAGCAAAACACAACAGCAGATACTGCATCCTCTTCTCCTTCTGCCGTGTGCTTTGTTTGACTTTTTTTTTTTTATTGTGAATTGTGACTAGAAACAAGAGTGCACGGCGCAATTTATTAATGCGGGAAACCATAAATTATGAGAGGAAATTAAACCAAATCCGTTCTCAAAGAAACAACAAAGACGCACACACACTGAGCACACAGTATATTAGTGTCCCAGCAGAATATACACATAACTACTTGATTGGCCTCAAGGGATGCAATATCTACACACACACACACACACACACACACACACACACACACACACACACACACACACACACACACACACACACACACACACACACACACACACACACACACACACACACACACACACACACACACACACACACACACACACACACACACACACACACACACACACACACACACACACACACACACACGCTTTAATTTCAGATAGCAAGTAAGCATATCCTGTTACAAGCCATTACAAGGGTTTAATGCCAGACGCCGTGTTTACTGTGCTCTCATTTAAAGTCCTCACTTCTTAGGAATCCAGCTCTGTTTGAAATGCGATGAAAATTATTTCTGCTATTTGGGTTACAGCGAGACTTTTCTTGTCTTGCAGAATTTACTCGCAATAATGGGAAAAAAAAAAAAAAAAAAAAAGTATGCAGTTGGAAATAACTTTAGTGCAAGGCGGAATCAGAGTTAGTAGTAAAAAAAAAAAAGTTAGAGACATAAAGTAGATGTAACTAATTGCCTTCCCCTCCCCTCTGGGTGTGGAGTGTAATATGCTATTTTGGATGATTTTTTTTTTTAGGACGTACGCTCCACCGTGGCTGCTGGACAGAAACATTTGTTTCTTCCTTTGGCTCTGGGCTCATGTTCATATACTCTCGCCAGTTAGAGAGTTGCTTGTGGTTCGAGTTTGTTGGTTGTAATACCGACAGAAGATGCCAAAACAATGTTAGGTCATTACTCATCTCACAACCTAGTGAGTTCTGGGCAGCAGCAGAACATGAGCTGAAATGTGCCAGTCAACACGCATACCTGGCTGAAAAATAAACGTAGTCGAGTGCAAATTATTCCCTCTGGATTGCAGTGGAGTTAAAGTATAACAAAAAAAAAAAAACAGGCACTCAGACTAAGCATCGCAAGATTGTACTTGTTACAGGTACTTGTACCAAGTACAGGACTTGTGCAGATGCACCTGGTGGCTTCCTACGACTAATATTTCAGTAAAATTGCACCGGTGCTGGAAAATTAGCCTCAAGAGCAGAAAAAGGCGAAAACAGCCCGTCGCTTGCTAAAAGCATGCTTTTGGTGTCAATATCGGCTGATAAATACCGCGTTCAGGGGCAATCATGTTCACTCCTGACATCCTCATTTCATATTCTCGCCAGTTGGGCATGCCTCCGTTTTTTTTTAGTTTTTTTTTTAGGTATAATATAGGCCTGCCAAATCAGCGGTAGCCCCATTATTCATCCCCCTCTGCGCTGTCTCCTGGCTTGTGCTCCGGCGCTAATGCAGATTACAGGGATATATGAGGGCTATTTTGTTCGCTGCAGGGTGGAAACGATCACAGGCAACCCCATCCCTCTCTGATGCACAACTCTACATCTGTTCACCCCCCCCCCTCACCCCCTCCCCCTCCTAACACCCCCCCCTCCCCCCTCACACACACACACACACACAAAAGCCTATCTGGAGATCCATCAGAGCCAAGCCCTTATCAGATCTGAGCCATGCTACATCTATTGCACATCAATTATAGATGCTGTGTGCAAAAAAAATTGGGTCACTCTATCAACACTCGCGCTCGATCCTCAGAGACATTGTTTAGTTAAGTGATTAGTGGCTTGACTTTAGATACAGTTTGTGCATGCTCTAAGTGTTAAATGGCCCATTTATGATACATGAGTATGTAGACTCAAGGGCCTCCAGTGAAGGAGAATAATGGGCAACTAATAATGTGTCTCAAACTTTCTTTGTGCGCCGAGTCACGTTAAAAGTAGAGGAAATGTATCACATGAATCCGTACCGTTTTCCCTGATCTTTCAGCTCCTCGGTGGTCTGTTGTTTGTGGGATTTGTTACAGGTGGAAATCCACACAGGTGTGAAAGCGCACGCCTCATAATCAATAAACCCATTTCTCTCTTGCTGTAAGACAACCCGACGTGATGAATGAGCCGACCCGCATTATTCGTAGGCGGAAAAAATTGGCTGGCAACTTAAATTCATTTCCAACTTGCCCTGTGACAGAGGACACAGTCGTATTATTCAAATTTCGATCTATTCTCTGTCCGGTACAAAAAGCACACGTTTCATATTTATGCAAGTTTCTCCTCATCTGTTGGGCAAATAGACCATTCATCATATTATTGGGCTTTTACAGCTTGACTGTTTGAGTGATCTGTCTCTCAAACAGCCCCTCTGCCTGGCACACCAATCAATCATTTTTCAATGAAGATGTCACAGCTCATTGTGTGGTGAGTTATCCCAAACAATTCCCAAAGCCTTTTAAATGATGAATTAAAAGCTCAACTCTTTTTTTTTTTTCCCTGTTTGTTAATGAGGACGTTTAGTCCTCCCTTCAAAATGTGTAGGCACAGTGTCCTTATGGTTTTATTGCCGAATTCACCTACTGTCAACAATTTTCACCTCAGTGGAGACGTCAGCAGGTGCAGAAATGCCTGTGTGCTCGCTATTAACTTTTCATTAGGCGTCGTAAACTGCACAAGTCATCAACAAGTAGCTGCTGCTCAACGTAATTGGTTTGTGGTTAATGGCTGCTTGAAGCTCCAAGTGTCAGTGTGTCTGTGAAATCACAGTTTGAGCCCATTGAGACTTCCAACTTTCTCAGGAAGAAGCACTTTTTACAGACCGAAACTACACACGTCACTCAGGGAGCTTTATTCCAGGGTGTGCGTCGTGGTTCAAGCTCCACACCGTGACCCTTCATTCAGTATCAAAGACATAAGATCGATTTATTGAATAAACGGCGGTAATGAGGATTCACGCTCTTCAGGTTGAGTTTACATCTCAACTCTTCTTTCTCTTCTGTTTTTTCTCGCAGGATCCTTCGGGAGTTGATGCAGAGACCAACGACAACAGGATCCCAAACGACGACGTTCACCAAAGTGTTTCACACAACACAGACCTACAGTACGATCCCACACACACTAACACAAACCCTTCCTCATCACGTTCTTCTTTTTCAGTAAACTAATGAAAATCTTTTCCATTACTACTATCTGTGACAAGACTGCACTTCATTTAAAGATAAAAGACTTCTAAATTGAATCGTGCAGGTCAGATTACTAAATAAACCTGTTGTATGAATATATATTGTTTAAAGGCAGTGTTGCTGTGGGTGATGCTATTATACTACAAGCTCGACTTGTATGGAACTACTGTATACTACAGTATAAAATGCAGTAACATTTTGTTGCTATAACGGGTTGAGGTCAATAACATTTTAGCTACTCTGTATATGTTATACATGTAATATAATGTTTTAATCTCGAAAAGAACTGTTAATGACAATGCGATGCCATAAATTACAATATTTCCATCAGAGATGTAGTGAAATATATGATAATAAACTTTATTTATACAGCACTTTTCAAAACAAAATTACAAAGTACTTTATCGTATTCCCAGGACTACAACATCACAGTAACAATTAACAATGAAACAGGGAAGAAATATTAGAGGCAAAAGAGAAAAAAGTTGTACTTGGAATTTATAAAAAGCTGTTTTATAATGTAGGGAAATTTAGTGAAAGTTGCGTCCATTGAAAGTAAAGTCAATTGTACCTCAAAAATGTACTTAAGTTTGGTACTTGGTTGCTTTCCATCAAAGATGAACTAGATGACAGTTTTACTATCATCAGTCTGATTCTTCATTTGATGGTTCATTTTGCTGCTAAAAATCAAGCAAATATGCAGCAGATTACACAGAAATCACCACAATCCATTGAATTTTTTTATCTATAATTTGAGCAGCACCACTGATGGCCATTAAAACCATGTCTACTCACATTATGGCCTTTATGATCAGTCACCATGGATAGTCAAACTCTTTCTGCAGTCTTATTAGTAAGATTAAATGTAATGGTTTACCTCACCGGTAAACCTCGCTCATCGGTGCGTCAGCCCTCCTCCGCCTCCCACCCAGCCCCGCCGCACCTACATCGCATTATTAAACTTGAATAAGCTCATCAGCATACAAAGCAGGAAACCTACCACGGCGGAATCATACATATTTATCTGGATGTGCGTGCACTCATACTGTAACCCCCTTGTGTTGCACATGAGCCTGACTGGCTTCCTGCTGCAGGAAGAGCCGCGACCACGGTGCTTGCAAGTGGATATTAACAGTAGCATGTCTCGCTTTAAGAAGCAGATATTTATTTGCGAAACATCTGAAGAAACACGAGCTTTCATTTGAACCGCACATTAAAACATGCGCGCCTCGCCTGTAAAAAAAAAAAAAAAAAAAGGGTTTGTTTGGAAACAGAGCAGATGGAGTTTGGTTAGGTTCATCAGAGCAGTTTTGCTTCCAGCATATCGAATATAGTTTGTACACACAGAGGAATTTCTGAATCTGGTAATGCCTGCAATACATATTCATCTGCTGCACTAGGAAGCACATAATCAAACAGAGGGGAAGACAAAGACAGAGCATGGCCTTGTGAATACTTGTATCACCTGTGGGTTACCCTCTGCCTTCTCACTGATTTTATTTTTTCTCTCTCTCTCCTTTCCTTCTATCAAAACCAACTTTCTCCTCAACAACAAAACTCCCTGTTTGCTGCCCGTTTGGGGATGATTTCCTACACTTTCCTTTGTTTCCTCAACCTTCCAGCTGAGAGATCAAACCCCTCTTTCTTTTTTCTTTTTTTTTTTGCCAACATGGAGTCCGCTGTTGATATTCCTTCCCTCCTTCCTTTTTTCTCCTTCCTCCTGTGAGATTGCTGTTGTGTCTTATGGCTTTTTATTCCTACGTGATGTTAGATGGGTTCATGTAGGAGTAGAAGCCACTAAACACGCGGTGAGTGCTCGGCGCGCTGGCCAACACATGCAGTGAGCGTCCTGTGGATGTGACAGCTGCCATGTTCATGTCAGGATCCGGCCCCTGATCAAGAAAGCACACAAATAGTTCAGATTGGGTTTTTTTGTTCAGAATAATCTTTGTAGACCGGAGTTGTAATGGGAAAAGTCTTCATTGAAGAATTGGTTATAAGACAATGGAGCAGAATGCACAGTGAGTTTGGGCTGATAAAATCCATCTGACCAAATCTTTGGTTGTGAACAGACCTACTTTTCCCACCTGCATGCTGCCTGCATGTGGCCTGAATTTCAAACTCCTTCCTCCCTTCCTCTGCCTCGGGGTCATTGCACAAAACTGGAGCTGGAAAGTTCTCAAAATAGAGATCAGGAGTAAAGGATAGCTACCACAATTCAAATTAAACAACTTGCAGAGGTAGGTCATCAGTGGTGTTTGAAAATATAGACACAATCCATTTGTATATTATTATTATTATTATTATTATTATATATATGATGCTGAAGGTGAGGACATACTGTGCACAGAAACCTGTCACAGGCTACTGTAACACTTAAAATTATCAGTGTGTAAAAGACCTTTTATACAAATCCTGCAACACATTAAAGTCACATTTTGGACTTAAAATAAATGTGAAACTATCAATATCAAAGCTGTACTCAGTCACAGTAGTGCTTTAAGTCAAATGCTAATATCGTCATGCATATAAAAATGACTTTTCTAAAAGTTTAACAGTTATTGCAGATGAGTTTATAATGGAACTCTATGAGGGGAAATGCCATTTTGCCCACATAATATATTTTTAGTTGCAATACTTGAGTGGCCAACAGGACAAACCAATAAATAAATCCATTGTCTTAGTTTAGTGGGTTTATCTTAGTTTGCTGAAACATTTCACTGTTATCAGCAAGGTAAATCCAGGTGCTATGAGAATGTCATTACTCCCAAAAACTACTGGAAAATTTTTAATTTTGACCAAGCGATGAAGCTCAATGAAAAGTTGGAGGAACAACAAAATATTTACTGTTCAACTTGAGGACACATATGTGGGTACCAAATTTCAAGGTAATCTGTCCACTAGTTGTTGAGATATTTAACTTAAAACCATAAAAGTTAACTTTGCCCTGGAGGTAAAGTCTTACAATCAATTAATTATGTTTTTATTGTTCATTCAGCATTTTCTGTGGAAAAAAAAAATCAATGCATTCAGATAAGTTCCATTTTTGGCCATTTTATATCACAGATGCTCTTCTGTAAAGATGTTTTTTTTTTCTTTGGACTGATTAAACTGATTTTTACCTTGTTATTCCGTCATCGTAAATCCTTAAGCTCCCGCCTGGAAACTTTAACTCGTCTCTGAAAGTTTTGTCTGCTCACAAATTAGGTCAAAATTTTTGGCCAGTTCCAAATGGCTAACATTTATCAGCGGTAACTTTCTGCCTGAGCTGAACTTGGTGTCAACCAATTAAAGCAAGAAATTCAAATTATGCTGCCGTTGGGTCCTGTGGGGGTTCGGGGTTTAAATGTCAACCTTCTCCTGCTTGTATTTCCTGTAAAATAAGTGTCTCCTTCTCCCTCCTGAACTGACTCTGAACAAAAGCCTAAATGGTTTGTTGTTGAAAACCAAAAACTGCATTATTAATCCCTGGATATTACACGAATTTTGACACATGCTTGCAATTGTGTGACATTACTTCTGCACCGATTTGAGGTGGATAATTATTCAAGATGAAATTGTAATAGATGAGGGCTGCTGAGATTTAATGATTCATTTAAGGCTGTAAGTTGTTGTGATCTAATATTCAGTGGGTGGGTTGGGAAGTTTCTTTTGCTTGCATTATCAGATTAATGTATTTTTTAGGTTCCCACTCCTACGTACGTTTTCGCCCCCTTTTTTTTTTTTTTTATCTAGACATGAGGAGGTCTGAAAGAATAGTAGAGCAAGGGAGACCCATTAGAGGAGGCTGAAAGAGGATTCAATCCTCGACCGGCGGGGGTCCATGGGAATCTAAAGGTGGGAATCAACCATCGTGGCATCTATGGAAAAGAGCCTGCATTATTTAAACCAGCCCTGGCATATGAAGGGGAAGTTGTATTTGAATAGATTGCTGCCATCCGCTCTTTCGCCCGAGGGTGTGTACGCCTATTGCTGCGTTCCTCGGTTATGATCTGACTGCGCTGCAAACCTCACATTTCCAAAATGTCAGAATGATCAGTGAAATAAGACAAAACAGCCTCATTTTCATTTTGACAGCTGTGCATTTTTTTTTTTTAATTTTTTAATTATGCAATGTCTTTCATGAGTCCTCGAGTTATGAACAAGGTCATAATCCTCAAGTTCGGGTAAAAACACAAAAATCATCACCATTGGTAAAATGGGATTTTCATCTGACAGCTGCAATAATGTACTGTGTTTGTGTACAGTAGGTTTAATGTATGAGCGCTGTGCTACTTTATGTACACCCCCCCCCCCCTCAGGCCACACTTTGATTTTCCTGTAATAAATAATGCTCTTTTGTGTTCTGTGCTTCATTTGTTTCCTGTTTTAACTTCAGTGCTGCTCAATAAATTATGAATCCTTACAGTTCAACCTGCTGCATATCTCGTTTCATTTGTCTGTTAAACTCTTCTCTTTTTTTTTCTCTTTTTTTTTTTTTGGAGGGGGGGGATTAGGTTGTTGTTTTTCAAACGTCACACACATGCACACTCCAAATCTACACACAAACGCACATCAGATCACCACAGCCCAGTTTTGGGGTCTTTTCTTTCAAGATATGCAGTTGAAGTCGGATCTCTAACTGGATTTGATTAAAAAACTCGGGGCAAAGTTGACACAAGGGGCAGACTGCTTTACTGTATGTGCACAACAAATAAATAAATAATGAGCAGCAGGAATACAGCATTAAAGACATGAAATTATTGATAACATCACATTTAACTGTGTATGCTTCAATAATTGGCTTATAAGGAAGATGTTTATAGACACAAGGTACTGAAATAGCAATTACAGAACCAATAAATGTAACTAAATCACCTAAGTACAATTTAATTACTGTCATATGTTACTCGGTGTATGTTAAAGCTGCTTTAAGCCTTGAAATTGTCATACATAACGCCACAATTGCACAGAGATTCATTAAAGAATAAGAATGTCATTCTTGCTGCACGGTGTTATCCCACAAGGTTATCTAACAGCAGGTGAGCTAAAACATTGTTTAGGGGTAACTGATGCAGAGGATGAATTGCAGAGACACAGCGTGATTCTTTCACTTTCCTTTCACAGAGATTTTGGGCAGCAAAGCTCGCCTACACACACCAGCTGGCTGTTGTCTGGGGGAATCGCCTCAGCCATCTCTTTTCTGATGAAATCAGAGGAAATCCATGAGCAGCCCAAGGCAGACCACACATCCCTGTTTTGTTTTTTTTACTCCTTCTCTATTCAATAATTCTCAGTGATAGGCCTCTCCTCTGAGCTCTGGCTCCACTCCTCATTCCAATTAGTGAAAGGCAAAGAGTCCCCCTTGTTTGTCGGCACGCAAGCAGTAATTGGATAATCCCTGAAATTTGGGAGAGTGCACAAAAGGGAATCTGTAATTAAACCAGAAAGTCTGTCAAATATTGACACAGATGAGTCCTGCAAAGCACAGATACAGAAGATGAGTCAACATTATTGGGCAAGTTTTTAGACTTCGGCAGCTTTATGCACAAGGGCAAAATATGACATTTTGTCAAAGTTTTGCTGCTAAAATAAATCGGATGAAAAATCAAATCCATCCTAATTTAAAGATGAAAAAAACCTATGCATAATCCCTTTGTCTAATTAGCTTTAAATCCACGTCTAACGTGTCTCGTCATGTTCTCTGACACATCCTGTCATGAGCTCGGTAGATTTAGCTGGTGAGCTCATGAGGGAGGCTGATTGCAGCTTTCAGCCGGCTGTAGTTGTTTCATGAAAAGATCAACTGTTGCAGCGTGTAACACATCTGCAGGTAAACACAGTCAAATTTCCAAAGTGGTGAAATGTGACAGCTGCTCCGAGAAAACACAAATCACTGTAGTAACAAGTCATTTTCCAAGAACCAGGACTGTCAGCCAGACTCGTGGTGGTACGAGGCTGCACTGACGATGCTAATGAGCTGATGTTTAACCGATATTAAATTTAACACGCTTTAACAATGTTAGCATGCGAAGATTTGCTAATTAGCGCTAAACCCAAAGTGGATCTGAGGATGATGTCATTAACATTAAAGGCATTTAGGCATAAGCCAATGTGTTGAACAAATTAAGCATTGTTTCAACCAGGGATCAGTGTTACAATTAATCTTGAGGAGAGCAGAAATGAGTGCCACAAATTCCAGAAATCTCTGATACTTTAGATATTTCGCTCGCATCTGCAAGAAAACAGCCTAATGGTGATACTGGAGGAAAGCACCAGAGGCAGGTACATCTTCTGGGTGCCATAGATGTCTTTACTAAGTCCAGTTAGTATTGTACTAAGTTTCATGGCAGTCTGACCAATAGTTGTCATCACACGTTACCCTGCAGGTTAGTGGATTATAGGTCAGTAGGATCATAGACCGTATATAAAAATGGACATCGTCTTTGGGTCTGAAGCGTGAAGCCAATGTGGCAGTGCCCTACAGTACAATACCACTAAGGACCACAAGGGCAGGGCTCTGAAAACTTCTGGCTCCAATAGACTCCCTTTCAGAAAGCGTCAAATCCTCTCACGAAACACTTCGTCCGTACATTTTTTTCCTAGTAGTCATCATGGTGTCGTTCGCTAGATTCTCTCCTTCTGATCAGTGTTCTGGTGGTCTTTCTGAAAATAAGTCAGTAATTAGTTGGGTATGAGGCCTATGATTTAGGTGTTTTTGGTTTGATTGACATTTCTGAGGTTTCTGGTTTAGGTAGGCGGGTAGATTGTCCTCAATTCTCAGTCAGATCCACTCCTCACTCTTCCCCAGCTCAAACAAATATCGTCACTTCTGGCTCCAAACATAAAACAAGACGAAATGCCAATGGCACGGCAACGGCCAAAATGGTAGACGCGAGGCTTCAAAATGGCAGTTGAAAAACCCACGGGTGATGTCACGATGGGTTGCCATGAGTAGGTTTTGTCCTTTGGGGAAAAATGTCTGTAAAAAAAAAAAACGTCATGGCAACTCATCCGTTTGGTTCATTGAGATATTTCCAGTTGTCTACTTACCAGCTGACCAACATCCATGGAGCCGCACCGCTAGCATGGCTGGAATCCTGTGAAGTTCCCAAGAAATATGAGCCCTTGTTTTGCAACCTCTGAACAATGAAAGTTGGGTGGCTTTCACAAGCCCACATGGCATTTTGGAAACGATTTCTGCACAGTGTGACCGTCCCATTGTGACAACAGCGTGCTGAGTTGCACAGATTTTTCTCAATATCTCACTAAAACCCATCACAACGAGACGTCTCTACTCGGAGTCCACTTAATGAGAGTGTAGCGTCAGCGTTCTGGCTGCAATTACAGTGCTTAGGACTCTTTAATGATATGTTAATGGCTTGGCTGTATTACCTCTCAGCTGCCCAAACAACATTAAATACCCTGCGGCTGATTAATCCTGCGTCCACAAAAACACCCAATTAGAGGGAAAATGTTTGAATCAAGTACTTCCAACAGCATCAGAGCAGAATAGATACGCACCAAAAGAAAGCCTAAAGATATTTTTTAACAAAAACACAATAAATAGAGACGATAACTGAAGCTTTAAGATCAACTTATTCATGTCTTACCCTGAAAACTATTTTAGATGTTGGGATGGTGATCTAATCCAGAAGGACTTTAGAAGAGTTAGGGATACTTTACTCAAGGGCACAACACCAACACACACAGCTGTTCACGGACACTTGGTGTGACGCGGGTCAAACCTGCGGCCCCGCGGTTACATAACGCTCTGTCTAACCAGCAAGCCGCCCTGCCTACTCACTGCTGCCGCTGGGTCGGCATCAAAGTCACAGAGAGAGAGAGAGAGAGGCTGGTAAAACAACTAGCTCGGCATGTGCGAAGGAAGTGTTAAATGTTAAAACCACTAGAAGGCTCTTAAAATAATTGTAAGTTACAGCCAAATTAGCAAGACACGGTTTGGAGGGAAACTTGAAAGAAAATATCAAAGCAACAACATCCTCCTTTGATTTCTAGAAACCAGTCCTCTGGATTTGTTTTTTTTATAACGAGACACCTTTCACTCCTCAGCATTTGCATTGTGTCAGATACAATTAATCCGTGGTACGTTTCCAGCAGCTCCCAACACAGCTTCACTCTCGTCAACTCGTGATTGCTGTCAGCGTCGAAACTCACAGGGCAATAGTGATAATTAATGTAGAACATCTGATGTCTAACTCATGAGGGGGGGGGATTCAATTTCCAGGAGTTCCTTTTGCAACGTACACGCAGCGGTGACAAAGCACCTTCGAGTCCACAGAGGAGAGGAGATCCCAACGCCATCGACAAAACAACACACAAACACCAGCAGTGTAGGAGGAGAGACAACAGATAGGTGGTGCATTATGTCTTGTAGTTTCTGACACTTGGGTATTTTCTCCTCCAGTATATATTGGTAGGTGATAAAATGAATATAAATTTAAGCATGGTGCATTGTATGGATGTAGAAGTCTGTCAAACTTTGCTGGACCAATAAAACATGATTCTTTCAAAAGATATTCCCACACTTGGGTGTTTTATGGTGTTGATGGAGAACGCTGTGGATCCAAAATGTCTCGTAGGTCTTCATTTAGGTCTGAAATCTGGTGACTACAAAGGCAGTGATTCACACAGCGTCTCATTACCGTGCCTGTTCATAGAGTTGTTTAGTGTTCCCTGGTATTGTTTTTATAACGTTGTTTGACTCTGTCTTTCCTGCTATGACTAGTCAAAAGGCCGACTGGCTGCACCAGAGATAGGTATAGGAGATTAGGTGAATATTTATGGTCGATAGTATTTTTAATTCATATTCATTTTGATTAGTTTGTGAACATCTGATTTGATCTTAACACTAAAGCAATAAAATGTCAGATTTGCTGGACAGAGGCAACAGCAGCTAGCCTGGTGGTCTGGCAGACCAAAATTACCTGCCTGAATATGTGAATATGTGGGTCTGGCTTTTGGGGCCAACTGGAAATCCATTGCTCAGAGTCCTGTTTTAGTTGAATGGTCATCCATCCTTGGATTTGGTGAACGGGGTCATTGTCACACTGGAGGAAACAACTTCCATCAGGTTTTTCCTGCATTTTGTCATCTGTCATTTGTTATCTAAATGACATTTCAGCTGGAGTTTTTTCCTCTTTTACCCAAATGTGTCTGACTCCTGTTACAAAACCTAATTCTTGCAGTCTGTTGAATAATGTATGTTCAAGTTATCATTTTATTCTGTTTTTTTTTTCTTTGTGTTATTGCTGTGTTTTTGTCAATGAATAACTAAAGTAAAGGTCTATTTTTGGTCTTTGTAGCGGATGTTCCAGTGTACTAGCAGATATAAGTGGCGTCGAAGATGCAGTCGTGTCTTTGACTATAATATGGTAACCTTTTTGACTACTAATACTTGTAGTAGTGCTAACAATCATCATTTCCTCCATCGTGAAAGCCTCTTTCAGGGGGTCAGACAGGTCTGTGCTTTTACCTCCATCTCGTCTGTCTCTTATCACCTCTCATCAGCAGGGGAGGAGAAAGAGGTTGGAAGGAGGGGGGGTCTGCTCATCCGAGGCGAAGAGGAGAGCCAAAAGAAGGCAGCATCCTTATCAAAGGCCTGGGTGCTGAGCCTCAGTTAAAAATAGAAACCGAGGGAGATTGGCATCGATTTCTGCAGGCGTTGACGGCCCGATTGACAGCAGCACCGCGGCGTCGGGCTGTTGAGCCATCGAGGGAATCCGCCAGACTGCGTATGATGAGATGAGATGGGAAGATAACTTCTGACAAGCCCTCCACCCGCCACCCATCTCTAATCACCCCGTCTGCACACACACACACACACACACACACACACACACACACACACACACACACACACACACACACACACACACACACACACACACAAACATGCACACATGGAGAGAAAAAGTAATTACCACTTCCATGCACGCACACACACACTCTCAGGGACACGTACACACTTTCTGCCCCCTGAGCAAGTAATGGGACTTTGGCTGGCTGAGCGTCCACCTGTCCGGTGTCTCCTGCCAAGTCAAAGCTCATGTGCTCGCACACATACAAAATACCCCTGGAAGTCCCTCCACAGCCGCCAGCTCCCGTCCTTAAGGGTTATCGCACTAAATTATCTTCCGTCAGTAAATACTGCCTAATATCCATGAGACATCCCGAACGGCGATGTCAGTGACCTTTGTTTTACTGCTATAATTGAACCCCACTAAGTGATTACTGTTATTGCACCGTCCGCTTCACTGTGCCTCAAACTTCGACATCTCCCCGCGGTGTTAGTAGCCATTCAGTCAAGGCAATGCACTCAGCGGCCTTTCATCAATATTTTTGTAACGTGAAAATAAATAAAGCAAATATTTTCCCAACACTACTGACTCTGCCTTTTAACATGCAGTTCAACATTATCTTCTTCAACTTTGAAGTGTTTCAGTCCAGTTTCCCATCAGGGCTGCAGTTAAGATTTTAATAGTCAAGTCATGAGTCAAAGTTTGAAGAAGCAGTTATTCCCTACAACTACAGCAAAATTACAATAAGTTATTTTTTTAAAGAGTTATTAGACAAAATGTAGACGTGTAAAATAAAATATTTTATTCCTTTTTTCTTTTTTTTACTGGATTCTTTTGTTTAAAAAAATAAAGGCTCTAAAGACTTTAATCAACCTTTGAAAAAAGCCTTTTTTTCCAATCTTTGCTAAAATCCCCCAAATTCTCAGAAAAAATACTGAGGACATGTGGTAGCTGCATATGATCTTGTTTACATTTTAACATCAACAGACTCCAGTCGGATTTAGAAACGGAGTCTCTCCATTGTTAGAAATTTATTTTGGACTTACACAGTGTGCTGAACAGAAGAACATAAAGACTTGCATATATTTCACAAACCGCCTCTGTGATAGAGTATATTTAAAGTCCTCTTCCACTCTCAACTGTGTTTTGTTACTTTTATAGGTTGTTTTAGCTTCACTGTGCAGAGTGATGTATATTCAGAGTTTGACATTACAACGGTTGTTTCCAAATTCATCTGCTGAAAGTGGAAAGAGTTGAAAGCGTGCACCTGCGTGTAGGATTTCTGACATCACAACTAGTTTGGGATCGTTAAAAAAAATTGAAGCCATCATCAATGAAAAATATGGCCTAATTTGTTAGTTTTCCTGCAAATATTTGATCAACTTTTCACTTTAAACACAAAAATATGTAGTTTCAAAACCGCCAAGGCAGAAATACAAACATCGATTTTAACTTTCTAAATTAAAAAGTAAATTATGTGTTTTGATCTGTGACCTTCATCTCTCACGCTCTCTGCAACCCTTCCTTTCTCTGTTGAATGTGAAATGATCCAGTACAGGCAAAATAATCATCATTAAATGGCAAAAGTTTGACTTCTTATAATTAGATGATTTGCACCAATCTGCCACAAGGACTCTGTCAATCTGTCAGCATGCTCCTCCTCCTGTTAAAAACCGCCGGAGAGACAATTACCCTGGGCTGCTCCTAATTAGAAACTCATTGAAATTTATGAATGCCTGTTATGAATTATTGAGTTCTGTTTCCTGTGAGGGATGCCATTAGGGATGTTTCAGCAAGTGAGTTTACAAGTCCCTTCACTGGTGTGTCACGTTTAGCTGTAATATAGGAGGGTATGTGTCTCCCTCTAGTGGTGGAAAAACTCCACATTTAAAGTAGTGATTGTAGAAGATGGAGTCAAACCTGACACCCGCCTCTGTATGGTTTTTATGCTCCATCTTCCCAGCAGGTGTGTTTGGTAGAAATCACTGACGAGAGGTCTTTTGTCCTCCTGCTGAATGGGAAGAAGATGTCAGCTGTGCCCCGTGTAGATCGCTGGATCACAGCTCCTTTCTCAGATCGAGATGTTTGTCCATTTGTGTCATTGAGCTTTCTGTGTTTGCTGGAAGGTGCCGTTCACCAGCTGCTTCTGTCAATGGGAAACAGTCTGGGTTGCACTCATTTAACAGGAACGCCAAGAGTAGACTCTGTCCCTGCTACTTTTCACTCAACCGAAATCAACGGTTATGACAACTGATGCCAGATATTTTCTGGCTCCAATTTGGGAAATGTGCAGATTTACTGCTTTTCTGTTTTAAGTCAGTGTAAAAAATGAATTGCTTTCAGAGTTGGACAGTTGGACAGCAAAACCAGCAACTTTAAAACATCACTACGGGCATTTTTCATAGTATTTTCTGACATCTTATTGACCAAAATATTAAAATGAACTGTTAATTGTGGCTCCATTAATGTAACCTCACAGTGTAACGAAGAGGCTTATGTTGTATTCATGTCATATTTTGTTATGTTAGTTTGTTAGTGACCGGTTTCCCAAGAGCAAAGGTATTCACATCATTAAAATCATAATTATGCTCCAGAAACTTTAAAACTAAACAGATATGTATTCATAAACTATCCCCCTAGGAAATTAACACCAAATAAATTGTGTTTTATTGATAGTTCTGGGGCTGCAACCAGTGATCGTTTAGCAGACAAATTAATACTTTATTTATCAAAATTGCTGCAGATAAATTTTCAGGCAAATGACTAATCAATTAACCAAAGAATCATTGCAGCTCTCTTCAAATTACAGGATTTTATCCTTCCCAGAAGCAACCTAGAAATCATAGTCATCTCGTCTGATTTTATGAACTCAGGTCTTTTATATGTTTCTTTCACAAAAGAGAATTTCTCTAACCCTCTTTAAAGTAGCTGTATTTGCACTTTATATTTGTTCTTTTTCCCTATAGATTATTTTGTTTTATAACCTTGAATAAAACGAAGAATGGGTCATGATTGTACATCAGCCCATGGTCATATCCGTGAAACGTCCCTCCTTGTACATGTGGCCACATCATTTGTTTAAAGTTGTACAAGTTTAAACAGACATGCACAACATGTATGTATACATGCCAACTGTCAGCAATAATACAAATACAATTATAAAACATATTATAATTCTTTCTGGTTTAACTGACACAAGGCGAACATAAATAATTCCCCCCATCCCTAAAGATTTTATTCTATCCCTTATTTTTACAAGTATATAGTTGATGTCATTTCCTAACCTTTGAACAAGTATTTTTCTAAACATTTTCCTTTTACCGGTGTCTCTGATCTCTCTTTTAGTTTATTTTCCTCACTGTCTGTTTCTGCTGCTCTGCATTATGTGGATTATCGTTATCATTTGTTAAGGGAGAAAGTACGAGCGCTTGTTTTGATGCAGCTGATATCCCTCATGAAAATGCAACAATCATTGTCATTTTGAAATGAGATTGCGATTGAAATACGATTAATCACGCAGCCCTCTTTCAAAATTAACCCGATGTAACGACTGGAAAGAATCCTCAATGCAGCACAGCCAGACCCATATATTCACACAGTAAGTTTGGGTCTGTTAATACCAGGCTACAAAGGAGCAGCCAATAGTACAAAAGGCTCCGTAAGGCACCGAGAGGTGAGGACTAAGTTTTACTGATGACTCCACACATCTGACGCTGGTGTTGGTGTGTAGCTCTAATTTCATGCAACAGGATTATAAGAGCTTTGAGCTCATTAACAAAGTAAAAATCTAAATAGATTTAATTTTGCATTAATCTACACATCCAAATCAAAAAAATGATAAGAAGAGATAACATCAGAAATGACATCAGTGGAACTTGTAACCTGCAGATTTGAAGTAGTGAAATTGGTATCTGCTTTAAAAGGGCAGCAGCTAATTCTGCAATCAGCAACTTGAACTGTGATCTGGTGCATTGTGGGAAGGGACAAGAGCTAAAAAAAAAAGCTGTGATTCCGAACAGATTCCTTTCCCATCCTTGCTAATCTGTGTCTCTGTAACATGTCTCTCTTCTCCCGAGGCTACAAACTACTAACTGGATACTCACCGCTGTCACCTGCCATGCCAGCCTCCACAGTACACGGAGAGAAAGAGAGGGGTGACAGTCCACTCACCTGAAACCGTGAGTTTGATTGATCAAGTTCAACAGAGCTGTCCTCAGTCTTTTCATCCCTGCTGTCCCCGCCTTTCCCGTCCTCTCTCCTATCACTCTCATCTTCTGATGCAACTATCGTCTGTTTAAATGCAAGCGTGGACAAGATGGTGTTCGACATGAAGGAGAATTCTCCTGCAAGATAAAACATTAACATAAAGCGTTGTGCTGACTGAAACTGTTGGATACAAACTCATTTCTGTGCAGTGACTCTAAACTTTGTGTGGAAGTCTATAACACTAAAGATAAAAAAAAAATTAAAAAAAAGAAGGGTTAAGCTAAAGCATTATATTAACAGTATTGTCAAATTATTACAATAGCCCTTTACAAAATGCCAAATATAAACAGGTCTTTACTTTTAGTCATGTTTTGCCTCTGTTTTTTATGCAGCAGAATCTTCCTCAGATCTTCCCGATCAGAGATAAACTGCTCAAACATGAAGGATACCTGGAAAAGTGAAAAAGAGTGGAGTGATGTTCGATTGAAAAATCTCCTACGTTTAGATTCTATTTTCAACATTGCTCTTGACATGGGGCAATATTTTGAACCGGAGTGGACAATAACAGCAACGTCCAAGAACTTTACGTACACTTGATGTACCTTTGAGAAACTCTTCTAGTGGGTAGAAGAACTCCCACACGAGGATGTGCAGCACTGTGCTGGGAACACTTCCTTGGAGAGGAAAAGGGCAATGGTGTTAAATTGTTCTCATCAAACCAAGGTATAAACCTCTGAGCTACTTTAAGACATCTGTAAGCAAGCAGGAGTGTGCAGCTTTATTTATAGACTATCTGTTTGGGTAACCTTGGCAGCATGGGGACTGACAGGATTGGGGAAACCCTGTGTGCGCGCGCGCGCGCGCGTGTGTGTGTGTGTGTGTCTTGATCCTGCCAAGAAGCGCAAGAGAGGTTAATTTTCGTAATGCATAGTCAAGCCAGCGTGTCCTTATGTCAAACACCGAGGCACAGATCTTTCCCACCTCGCCCTCCTTGCAGTTTGTTGTCCTCTTTTGGAAAATGTTGAGGTGTTCCTGGTCGGCACCACAGTCAACAGGATCCACCTTCTGTAGAAATTCCAACATTGATCTAAAAATAAAATCCAAATTTTAATATATTATTACATATATGTTTACGTTACGTTTTTCACTTTAACATGCCCAGTCTTTAGTTAATAAAGTTAATTAAAAAAAAAAATCAAAAGATGCCCACAAATAGATTTAATACCCACATTCACTCACCCGAGCTCTCAGTCCCCAGAATAAACTGAGTCCTCTGTTTGTAGTTAAGAAGCTCTGGGACCATCTCTGTCACCAGTGTGATGAATTCCACCAGTGTGTCATACTGGTCCACATGTCGCTTCAGGGCCACCTGCCACAGACAGGCAGACATCAGCCTCGGAGGAGGAACCAGGAGGCGCAGCGATGACAGGGAGAGATGAGGATCTGACAGCAAGGAATAAGTTAAAAAAAAAATAATAATAATAACTCATAAAGTTACATAGGAACACAAATAAAATTCCCACACAGCCCGTAGCAGCTTTGACTGTCCGATTATATCAATAAGGCACTCAGTGAAATGGCAAACATTGCCACGAGAGGTCTCCTTAAATCTGAAATTTGTTTCAAAACATAAGAATCTTATTAACTTCTTATACTGTCTTATATGAGCTAAATCTTTTCCTCACTAACAGACGCGTCCCGTTACATGATTGTCATGTAATTCTCGTACCCGACCAGGCTTAAGTATAAATGCGTAGAGACAATAACAACTGCCCACAAAATATCTCATATTTCTCCCATAAATTGATGCATACAGAAGGAGACCGATATCTGGCCTTGCTTGGAGAGAGAGAGAGAGAGAGAGAGTCGCTACGCTTTGCCAACTATTGCAGCCTACGTAGTTTAACGCAGCGGATTTGGACGTTAGAGCCAATCTTTACTTTAATTTCAGTAGATACTAATACTAGTATTATCGCCCATGCATATACTGTCCGACGAGAGCGGCCGACCTAATACATATTTTTGACAGATTGCATTCGACTAGTGACAACAATAATAACACTTCCAAGTGATATGGCCAAAAATGATAAATGAGAACCAAAGACGACTTCAACTGTAAGTCAAAAATGCTCCTCCGAGCCTGTATCTAATTCCTTACATGATATAATATATATAGATATATACTGTACTGTATATACTGTGCATTTTATATTTAATATTTTTTTTACTGCTATTTTATTGCTTTTTATTATTCTATTATTATCTTATTGCTTCCTGTATGCTGCTGTAGCGAAAAAAAAATTCCCTTTGGGGATTAATAAAGTAACTACCTAACCTAACCTAACCTAACCTAACCTAACCGTATGGTAACGTATGCTGTCTGTTAGTTGATACATACCAAATTATTGCAAGTTAAAACAACCTAATAAAAGAATGTTTTCAAATTGACACCATTTATTCTGATGGTGCCAGGAATACCGGAAGTGTCGCAAGTCACCAGAATTGCACCATTGCTGAATATTTGCATCTTATTTGCTTCTCATTTCTCTCATGAGATGTGCTTCATGTAACAGTTTGGATAGCACAGTGTTTTGCTCAAATTAGTCATCCATAACATTAGATAACGAAGATAAATTGCATCAATAGCCTTTTGGAAATGTGCAGTCCTCTGATAATGATTTTTACAAATGCTGGTGATTATTTTGAGGTGGCGATGTCTTTTGAACCCTAAGAAAACTGTTTATCATTTGGGATTTGAAAAGATTTTTGCTTTGTTCAGCAGATATGACCATGTATCAAACATGTCTGTGACACCATCTGGGTGCGTTGTAAACCTGCAACAGTTAAAGCAGTAAAAATCTTTGGCACACACCTTTATTAGGCTCATACAATACACATTTGTTTGAACAGAAATTCCTCTTAAGTAACATGATGTAAGAAATTAGCATCTTAGTCTATATTCACATAAAGTACGTGTTTAATACACATGAATGGTTACTGAAATGAAAATGCACCAAAACAACTTATTTTGTCATAAGGAATGAACCAGGCTTTCATTTATTTAATATAGTGTACATTCTCACATCTTGTCTCCGCGATCTCCCACAACAGCTTTTTCCATGTTCTTGTGAACTTTGAGGTGTATTTTCATTTTGGATTTTTGCGAAAATGTCTTGTGACAAATCAAACACTCGTGAGGTTTCTCCACCGTGTGCGTCGTCATGTGTTCCTTCAGTCCTGAACTGCTCTGGAACGATTTGTCGCACTGCGAGCAAGGATACGGCCTCTCTGCCGCGTGGAACCTCCGGTGTAGCGCCAGCTTTACGGCTGAGGCGAAACCTTTTTTGCAGGATTCGCACTGATAAGGCCGCTCGCCTGTGTGAGCGTGTGAATGATCCAGCAAGGCCTCGGAGCTACAGAAGGACATACAGCATGTGCTGCACCCGTACGGTTTCTCTTTCATATGCATCCGGAGGTGCACGGTGCGTCTCAGTTTCTTGTTGCACAAAGTGCTGGCGTACGGGCCCTTACCAGCGTGAATGCGCACGTGGGACTTAAAGAGTGAATTTGTCGGGAACCTCTTGCCGCAGTACGAACAGGGAAACGGCTTCTCTCCTCTGTGACGTCGAAGATGAACCTTGAGCAAAGACTGAGAACTAAATCTCTTCTCGCAACGACTGCAAGCAAAAGCAGGATTAGAGTGAAGGAGGAGATGCTGTTTCAGGTCGATGCCGCTCCCATATTTCTTGTCACACCGAGTGCACTTGAATGGCCGTGTAAACGAGTGATTGTGGTTTTCCAAGGAGGAACGGGATGCAAACGTTTTGCCGCACTCCAGGCAGGTGTTCTCTCTGGCTCTCGCAGTGGTTTTGCTGAATGGGAGAGAGACGTCGGCTCTGCTTCCCGTCGAGGGCCGGATGGGGCTCTCTTCCTCCTCGTTTCTTCTCAGATCCAGATGTTCCTTCGCTCCTTCCACTGAGCTGTCAGAGCATGTGGGTGGCTGGAGGGACGATTCGCTGGCCGTCTCTGCCGACATCAAAAAAGAAGGGTTAGGCATAAAGTTACGGTGCTTTTGGTAAATGATTAAGGGTGATATCACGCTTTCCTTGTTTGTTTTAGACCTTCTGACTTTTCAGTTTTGGTCCGAACCAAAATAACAGGTGTGAAAAGTGCCTCGGACCACAGCCTGGATCAAAGGAACCAAATTTTATCCGACTAAAAAAAGATGATCTCGTAAAATATTTTCTGGACAATTCAGACTTTCGGACCAAATACAGGAAATTGAGGCAGCGCACCATCACTCATTAAACAATAGAAGAAGAAAAAGAAGTAAAAAAAATTAGCCACAGTAGCACATGGGGAGAAGAGGGGGGAAATTTAACTGGAATTTGGTCCGACAAAGAAACAACACAGAAACTTACAACCTTTTTTTCTGAGAGCAAAACAGGTGCTGGTTGTAACGCCATAAAAATAACAATATAGTGGCAATAAAATGAATCTGTTTGTACATTTTTCTCCAACTAAATTGAAACAGCTACCGGTTGAATTGACAGCACGTCGACGTCAGATGCACGACGTCTAAAAAACAATGAATGTCAAGTATTGGTGCGTCGTGACGTCATGCAAAGTTCTTCAGTGCGCTCGCAAAATTGCGGTGTGAAACCAAAATGAACCAGATCAAATGTTTACAATGTAATAAAAAGCTTGGTTCAGACCTCCATGCAGACTCTGTGGTGTGAAAGTGTCCTAAGAAGTGTCTGAAAGCCAACCGTTGAACCTCGGCAAGAATATCTCGCGTACAACACGAGACGTGCTCACCACTGTCACCAGCGTCCTCGGAACCCGGAGACGAACTGAGCGGTGACTGTCCATACGTCTCACTTTCAACAGAACTGTCGTCCGTCTCTTCACCGTCCTCACAAGTGACTTCTACTTCACAGCTGTTTCCTTGCAGCAGTGTCTTGTGTTCGGACTCTTCTTGATTTCGTCCCTGTGGCTCATCCGTGCAGTGTTTTACGTCTACGCTTCCCTCGTCTATTCTTGGATCGAGCTCATCTTCAGAAGCCACTAAAGTTTTTTTAGTTGCGAGCGTGGAGAGGATGGTGTCTGACGTGAAGGTGAATTCACCTGAGAAAAAGACAATATTCATGTTAATGAAAGGGTGAAAATCCTTTTAAATGACCACCTAGTTCCTGCCATTGAACTTCACTATCTTCTCTTTCCTCATAGGAAATAAACACAGATAACCAAATCTTCACTCAGTTCAAATAACTCCAGTAAAAATGGGAGTTTCCAGTTAAGCTTACTATTATTATTTTTTTATGTATCAGTGAAATTTCAAAGATTAAAAAGGAGCATCTATCAAAATACTAAATCTAAACACATTTTTTACTTTTGGGTAACTTCTGCCGCTCCTGTTGATGCTGCAAAATTCTCTTCAGATCTTCAGAGACAAACTGCTCAAACTTGTAGTCGAGGGTGGAAAGATTAAACGTGGAGAATACCTAAAAAAGAAATCATGTGATTTTTATATTTTAAGTCTCAAAACTCCTGTTTCTTCTTCCCAGACCATTCTTTACTATAAGAATCTACATTAATCATTGATGTTGGTCAAAGAAAAATGTCAATAAACAACAGGTTTTTCTCCGATTTTCCAACGTTTGAATTACAAATCCCAAATTTTAAGAACCTGACAATTGCCACAGTAAATTTCAGTATTTTTCCTGTCTTAAATGCTGCTGAAGGACTGGACAGCAGCCAAAAGTAAACGGCATTTGTCCATCAAGTGGCTGATAAATTAGTTCAATCGTTAGCTTTTCTTGACTCTCCTGTATACCTGTGAAAAACTCGGCACTGGTAGGAACTCCTCCAGTCGGTAGAAGAACTCCCACACCAGGATCTGCAGCGCTGTATCAAAATTAGGTCCATACAGGGCTGGGAAGACCTCCTTCGACAGGAACAACATCCAACATGATTATACACCGGTCAAACAGGAGATTATTCATTTTAACAAATAGATGTAGATGCCATTTTAAAAACTTACAACTGACCTTGAAAAATTTGTCTCTTTCCAATTCATCTCTCAACAATATTTGAACCAGCTCCACAAATGCTGACTTTGAAATCTCCACCTCTGCATCTTGGTCCTGTCATGAAGTCAAGGAAAAGATTACTTACTTAAACAAAAACATGATGGATTTCTGCATTTAAATATGATTTTTTTTTTTAAAAAGATAAATATTTCAGAGTAAGCAAAATCAGCACTTTGTCTGAGATCTAAAGCTATTTAAACACATCCTACATTGTGTAAAGCATCTTATTGTAAACACTGCCTACCTCTTCACACACGTGGTTTGTTGTCCTCTGCTGGAAACTGTTAAGATGATTCTGAAAAGCTTTAACGCCAACCTTATCCATCTTCTTTAACAGTTCAAGAATGAGCTGAAAAAGCACAAATTGATACATATATATTTATTTAGACTTAATATTGCATCCAAATGCTGTACAATTTCAAAAAACACTGCAGCAAAACAAACTTATGAACAAGGCTGCCCTCGATATACTGTTTTAGGCTTTTACATGCCAATAATGTTTTTTCTTGCATGAAAATCGTGACCCAATACTGTAAAATTGAACCAAAATAATAAAAAATAAAAAATCCAACTCATGAATGCAATGACAGAACGTCCTGAAGATATGACAAAACGTGGAAAAACACCCACAAATGGGTCTCAACTCCCACATTCACTCACCCGAGCTCTCAGTCCGAGGACCAGCTGAGTCCTCTGTTTGTAGCTCAGAAGGTCCGGGACCATCTCTGTCACCAGCGTGATGAATTGTGCCAGCGTTTCATACCGGTCTACGATCCTCTCCTGCGCAACCTGCCACATGCAGGCTGACATCAGCCGCAGCGGAGGAACCAGGAGGCGCAGGGACGACAGAGGAAGATGAGGCTCTGAAGGCAGATGACACAAATAAACACGACATTTAACTTACGCTCAGACTTAACCCACACAGCTGCCCAAAGTTGATATTGAACACATCCCTCAGTAGCACCTGTGACGTGTTCAACCACACCATAAAAAGGTTGAGGTTGCAGTACAGTACATTTCTCATTTAGTTGACAATAATTTATTTAACATCAGAAAATAAGTCAAATATGCCCATTTCAATGTTATAGTTCTGTTATACTAACAATCCAAAACGAATTCAATGCACAATTTAATGATATTGAAGCAGTCATGTCGAGAAAAGAAAAATTTTGTCTTGCACATTATTGCTCTTTAACGCTGTGATTAAATATGATGGACAGCTGGTGTCCTGGAATATAAATATAAAACTGTTTTTAAAAATGTATTGGGCACAATTGACACAGTATTGTTGACGGTTTGTCAACTTGTGCACTTTATAATAATAAATTTTTTTTAAACATTTTTTTTTAAATTAAACTGATCTGATGTGCATCTTTAATCTCATAACTGCGGATCAGACCTGCACAATGTTCAAGAGGAATTTGTAACCATCCTTCCTTTCTCCTCGTGTCTTGCACCAGTGTGCTATAGTCCCCGTCCTGGGTACCACTCCCTCCATGTTGTCGCTCACTCCTATTTCTTTTATTGACTATTTCTTGCTCTGACAAAAACAGCAAACACAGCAGCTCCTCTTCTTGCTGTTGGACAGTCGCCATTTCCGTTCCTGATGCGCGTGCTTGTGTTTCTTCTTCTTCTTCTTCTTCTTCTTCTTCTTCTTCTTCTTCTTCTTCTTCTTCTTCTTCTTCTTCTTCTTCTTCTTCTTCTTCTTCTTCTTCTTCTTCTTCTTCTTCTTCTTCTTCTTCTTCTTCTTCTTCTTTTTTTTTTTTTTTTTTTACAGCGATTATTAATCCAGCCTCTTTAGTACTTCAGCGCCACCTTCTGCTCTGGAGGGTGAATAAAACAATAGACTTGCACTCTAATCATTTCATCCAAAGCTATATTTTATCCTTCATGCTTTACATTGCTTTTATATTGTTTTATCTTGGTTGTTTGTATATAATATATATATATAATATATATAGATATATATACTGTACTGTATATACTGTATATACTGTGCATTTTATATTTTTTTTACTGCTATTTTATTGCTTTTTATTATTCTATTATTATCTTGTTGCTTCTGTATGCTGTTGTAGCGAAAAAATGTCCCCTCGGGGATTAATAAAGTAACTACCTAACCTAACCTAACCTATAAAATCCTTGCCGCCACCTGAAGTAATCCTATACGTCACCTTTACACCTATACATATAGTAAACATCACACCAACACTACAGCTTCACAGATAATATATGCTGGTGCATAGGTATGCATTGTATCAAACAAGACAACCTAAAATACCATGAAAATATATTTAAGTATCTTTAAAAGTTAAATTGAATGTCTAACTCGTGAGATCATCTGCTGCTGGTTTATTGGAGGTTCCCAGCAACAGACGAAAGAAAATTGGGGATTCAGCTTTTGTCGGCTCCGCTCCAAAGCTGTGGAACAAACTACCTGTTAGATATCAGAGAAACGAGCTCAGTAAATACTTTTAAAAGAAAGCTCACAACATATGTCTTTACATTAGCCCTTAACAGCAACTCTTGAAGCTCTGTTGCACCTGTCATTCACTTGAACTGCTGTACCTTTTGAAATGCATATTGCTCATTTTATATTTTAACTATATATTTTGGTAAAACTTAAAAAGACTGATATGAAAGTGAATTTTAGTAGTGCACCAACGGTTTGGACCCGCAGCAGAAAATGTTCCTTTATATCTGTTTTCATGTGAAACACTGCATGTAATTCTAGAAATAATAAATTAAATAAAGTTTATCATTATTATTATTATTATTAATACACGCCTAACCTACATTTCCTGTGTCTCAAGAAAGCTCAATATGATCTCTCCACGTTTCCACGAGGGGGCATCTGACTTTTTTTTGTATGCAACCTCGCGCCTGTAGAGGTAAACCCATTGTCCACCACTCTGGAGATAATAATGTGCCATAGTGAGCTCCATTATATATCATATAGTACATCTTTCATCCTCTGCTCGAGACACCCAGCAAAACTCATAAATATTGTTGGACCTTCTAACTTAAACAAAAAATAATCCATCTAACTATATAGAAATACTTAAATAATATCCTTACTCTCTGTAGTCTATACGTTTTTAAATACACTCTGTATCTGCAGAGTACCAAATACCATGTCAGGCGAATTTATTTATTTATTTATTTATTTTTTGGCACCTGCGTGGCCAGCCGCTTTGCGCATGCGCCAGGAAAACAAAATGGAGGATTGTTTTGAGGAAAGGCTGTGCGAAGAGATTCGCCGTCATCCGCACCTGTACGACTCTTCATTAAGAGAGCACAGGGACACGCTGTTGATATTAAAAACCTGGCGAGCGATTTCCAGGGCCCTGGGGAGAGATGAGAACACCTGCAGGTACAAGTGGAAGTACATGCGAGACAAATACGTCAAGGCGAAGCGAAAGATGAAAGAAAAACCCGGCGAGGCGGCTCCGTTCACTCCGACCATCGTTTCGATGCTCGACTGGCTGTCGGATTTCATAAGACATCGAGAAACAGAGTCGTTCCCAGAAGAGGTAAGTATGAACGGTGAAATCATTTAAACTACGGAAAGCCTGTGGTCACGATCAACACGAGCTACTTAGCAACGCAGCTCCATCCCATAATGGACCTGGCTGTTGAGGCTCTTTTTTATTTTTTTATTTTTATTTTTTATTTTAAATCACTATTTAAGGGTTTGTAGAGGGCTGAATAGTTGGGCTTTGTATGGTAGCATTTATAAAGGCAGCAAGTAAAGGTTTGTTGTTGTTAAATTTACTCGTGTGGAGCTCAAATTTAGGGAAGATCACAAAAAGATGAATGATGTAGTACTGTTTCTGTTCAATCTGCTGAAATCAATAAAACCAAACAGCATATCTTTATAATATATATATATACACACACAGTAATGGCCAAAGTCTTTCCAAATAACAATAACAGTACATGGACAGCTCTAAAACAAGTGTGTTTGTTTCCATATCACATCATCTGAAAGAGCAATTCATATCAATGTCCTTTGTTATTTTGCTGCAAATATTGATTTGATTGACGGCATCAATGTAGAAGTTAAAAAAAAAACAGACATCTCGAAGTTTGTAATCAAGTATCTTAAAGATGAGGTGCATGTTTTTTTTTTTTTTTAAACTTTTCCCCAGTAATGGATTATGAGACGGTGACGACGTCATTCTGAAAGAGTGATCTGATCCGGCTGTTCGGGGTTGAAGGGCTGGATGAAAACTGCGGAGTATCTTAATTAACTTTCAAAAAGTGTATCCAGCGGGTGCATGAACATGAATAGTTTGGCATGACATCGTCCTGCGTCTTTAAGTTGTCGCAACACGCACGTTCAGGGTCTTTACGTAATGAAGATGTTCCCTATGTGTTTTAGAGCGAAGCGTCCAGTGAACCTGTGGTGCTGCAGGTCGAGTGCATCAGCGCTGGCCCTGCAGCTGATCAGACCTCTCTCTGTGCAGCAGGGAGCGTCACTCTCGCCGGTCCGTCTTTGGAGCCGCTGCCGCCCTCCGCTTCCCCTTCGTCTTCCTCGTGTGGACTCCGTCTGTCTGCGGCAGCTTCGCCCGCGGCGCCGACCTCGTCGGCACCAACGTCATCGGTGACTCCTGCAAAGTCGAGGAAGAGGAGGGAGCGCCCAACGTCGCTTCAGGACGTAATACTGGACAGGCTGAAGAGGCTGGACAGAGATCGAAAGGAGGACAGTGAAGAGGCATCGTTCGGTCGGATGGTGGCAGGGATGCTGATGAAGCTCCCACCACAGAAAAGACTGGATGCCAAATTTGAGATTCACCACATGCTTTACCGCATGCAGAAAGAATTCTGCCAGATTCAGCCAAACCAGTAGATTTCTCTTCTCGTGGTTTTGTAGCATTTAGTCTCTTTTGAGACGTTGTGTGTATTTTGTAGATATTTCCTGTATTTATTATGTTCTAGGTTTAAAAGGTCATGCTATACTGTTATAGATCATAGCCCTGATTAATTATTAAAAAAAAGAATAGAAAAAAAAATAGACCGTCTTTGTTCTTTTTCCTCTTTGGTTCAGAAAAGGTTTCCCAATAAGTACATTTATAAAATCTGACAAGTCTTTAGATCACGTGTGTCAAACTCATTTTAGTTAAGGGGCCACATACTGCCCACTTTGATCTCAAGTGGGCCAGACCAGTAAATTCATAGCATAGTAACGCATACATAACGACAATATTTCTCTATGTCTAAATCATTGGTGAAGGTTTTTGGATGATAAACCCTATTTTAAGGTCTTTCTACAATAAACTAGAAACATAAAGACCAAAAACTCAGCTACTGTTTATCTGCCTTGGCTCTCCTCTGCAGATTCCCCAGCAGCGAGCGCTGCTGCCTCCGGAGCAGATGTCGCATTTACGCTGTTTTTGAAGCAATTACTGGATCGATTAAAAAAAAAAATTACAAAACATTTGTACTCATAAACCTCCATATTCTCATAGAAATGCAATTTATGTCTTTCTGTAATTTTCACACTTAGCAAAGTCATCCGGCGGGCCGAGCTGGACCCCCTGGCGGGTCGGATCCGGCCCACGGGCCGCATGTTTGACACCTCTGCTTTAGATGCTTCGTTAAACCAGGATCATCCAACTTTAACTGAGTTTCTGCCGGCAGACGGCCGCACTGACACCCTGAAGATGCCTCTACGAGTTAATTTTCCCCTAGACAATGACGAGCTGTCCGGATCCAGAGGCAGTAAAGCCACAATGTTCCCTCCACTCGACTTCACCTTTGGGTTGCCGTCTTCATGTTGGTACGCAGTGCCCTTTTTTGCACCATAACACAGTTCTACCTGTTCTTCCCCAAATAATTAGACCCTAGTTTGATCAGTGCACAGAACTTCTCTCCCAGTTGTGTTCTTGAATGTCATTGTGGTCGTGCAATGTGTCTCGTTAGGAGCAGCTTCCAACATGGTCCAATGAGCCACCATAATTTGTGCGCGGTAGACCGATGAACAGAGATGTTAACCAGCTCCAACCTTCAGCTATCACTTCTCTACAGCATACTGCGTTGTGTGTTTGAGGTATTCTAGCTGGGCAGCTTCTAGTGTGACTAGAATATTAAACCATAGACTGTCTAACTGGACTAATCGGTATCTTCCCAGCTTTATGGAACTCAATAATTCTTGATAATGAGTCTTCTAAGATCTCTTAATGTGTGAGGCATATCTCACTTCAGCATATTACAGATGTTTAAGGAATTTTTCTAAGTCCGAGTAGCTCCGACCTCCAATTATTTTTCCATTAGACTGCAGGTTTTTCTAATTCCGTGTAGCTTTTGTTGATGTCATTAGCTGAGCGATTCCCATACTTTTTACAAACTGTTGCAAATGTATGATGCAGTCCAATAAGTACTAGAACCAAGATTTGTCTAATTCCTAATTATAACCTAAATGAAGATTTGACCATATTTCAAGACAAATTTATACATAAATGCAGTTCATTCCAGCATAATTCCTTCCTTTTCCTTCTTTATTTTTGAGGGTAAATATGCTCAGTCCTTAACGCAGAAACTCTCATGTGCTACATAATCCAACTTCACTATTTGTCCTCCATATGGTCCAATAAGGTTAAGGAGGAGAAATGAACTAGGCAAAAGGTAGCTAGTAGAAGTCTACAATTTTAGGAGACATAAACAATAACAGGCCAGCAGTTGAACTTTATATATATTTGTTTGACGTGTATTGAGCTTTATTATATCTATAGTATTGAGTCACATTTAGGATTCAGATTTTTTTTTTGTTCTAAAAAGAACTAACAGTTTAAAATAAATGAACATATAAGACAAGGGAGTTAAGTTTACGACTCTACTGAGGATAAAGAGAAATACATCAAAGTGTCGATTAAAGGAGCTTGTGCAATTAATACTATTAACTACTATTATTAATAATGCATTGCTCTTCTTCTTCTAATGAATTTCCAGCAGGCTGTTCACTGTAAAGCGTAATGCTGCCCTCCTCAGACTAGGATTTGATGTTTTTCTTCCTATATTTTTATATATTGTAAATTCATTTTAGCTGAAAAAAATAGACTTGAAAGAGATACTGAAGAGCCAGAGCTCCCTAAATGACAGTTTCCTTTCACCTCTGTATTTGTTGCATGAGAGTACAAAGTCCACCTGGATGATTGCCTATGACTTTCAAACAGCTGCCTGGACTACAATGTTTTAATGCTATTGTATAGAATAGTATATAAAGTTAAAGGCTCCACTTTGACAACCTAAAACATTAAAGTACCAATTAGTTATAGCAACGCATCAGTAACAATAATCCAGTTTTTAATACAGGCCTTAATAATAATGTATTACTTTTATAGGAACCATTCTGCATAATAAGTTACTTTTACTTCTGTATCTTTAAGTATATTTGGCTTTTAAGAAGTACAATTTTGAATACAAGACTTTTATTTGTCTATGTTTGTTGTTTATGTGGTAATGCTAGTTTTACGAAATGAAAGGATCTGAGAAATTGTTTCCCCCACAGTTTGCAGCCCCATAAACACACCCTATTGGTTGATACCTGGTCTGACCTGATGGCCTTCTGGCGCCCTCTACTGTTCCAACCTGAATTTCCTGGTTGATCCGGTCTTCGTCAACCAACCAGGAAAGAGGGCTTGCCGTGATCTGGACTGAAGCGGATGAGACCAGAAACCTTTGTTCTGTCTCTCCTCCCAATGCGAGATTAAAAAGCGAGTGCTGGTCCATGCGTCCAAACAAATTGCGCTCACATTTTGTGGGTTGGCGATCGCAGGTGTCTTTTTTATGAATCATAAATTAGCAGAATTCATTGATTTAGGTAGTATATAGGCTATTTTTTTTTTTTTTCCCTGATCGCTCCAACCCGAGGGGGACGTCTGGCCGTTTTTTCTTTTCTGTCAGCTGCTAAATGGAAATAAAAGGCGGAACTGAAAGTGGAAGCAACCGAGGTGCGTGCATCATAACAAACAAAATCATCCTGATGTGATCCCCGATCTTTGTGTTTGCATCAGTGAGTTTACAGTGACCTTAACACGGATACATGGATGATGGAAATGAACTGCTTTTATTCTTTACAAATACCCCTGCAGTGGTTCTATAACTTGATCCACGGTGATCTTATTAGAAAGTGCAGCTTGTTCGCCATCGCTCCATCAGCGTGTCAGCGGTTTGGTTAAATATCTGTGACCTATAACTGATCAGAGCCTGTTTCACATCTGTCAGGAATCCAATAGCTACGTGCAGCCTACAGTTTAAAGGTCAGCAATAACTTGCGTAAGTCCTGTGGTGAGTTTGTTGTGAGTTTGATGGGTGCTTCTGTCGGTGCACCCGAGAGCAGCACCCTCGTGTCATTATTTTACGCAGCACTTTGCCACTATAAATCATCTCCACTCGCGCATACTGTGCACTCGGCGAGCATATGAAGTGTCAGGTGGAGGTTGTTGACTCAGGGTGGTTGTAGAAGACGCAAACTGCCGCTGCTGCTTTGCATAGATGGAAGTTGGATTTAGATACTTTTGTTCTTCTCTTTCTAAACAACAAAACAAACGACACCAGCCTGTCTCCTTTCAGACAGACTGGTGAAGAATAATTTCAGATGTACCTACCTGACACACACACACACACACACACACACACACACACACACACACACACACACACACACACACACACACACACACACACACACACACACACACACACAGGCACACAGACATCAGAAAGAAATTCAAAGTCTTCCTCCACCATACCATTAATCAAGACCCTCTTGCATGTTTAACTGTAGGCCTTTATGGACAGGCGACATCCTGAAACAGTTTTCTTCTTCCACAGAAAAACATTGTAATTCAGAGAAGCAACGTTACGCATCAGCTTTTTTTGTAATGACTATTCAAAATAATACAAGCCTGTTTCCAAAAAACTAGGGACCCTGTGTAAAATGTAAATGAAAACAGGATGTAATGATTTGCCAATCAGGTAGACCCATATGTAATTGAAAATAAACCACATATCAAATGTTGAAACTGAGAAATGTTATTGTTTTCTGAAAAAATATATGCTTATTTTGAATTTGATGCCAGCAACATGTTTTCAAAAAAGTTAAGACAGGAGTATGTTTGCATCACCTCTTATTTTAACAACACTCTGTAAACGTTTGGGAACTGAGGAAACCAGTTGCTGGAGTTTTAAAAGTGAAATGTCCCATTCTTGCCTGATATAGGATTTCAGCTGCTCAGCAGTTCGGGGTCTCCTTTGTCATATTTTTCACTAAATGTTGGCCAAATGTTTTCAATGGGTGACAGGTTTGTACTGCAGGAGGCCAATTTAGCACCGAGACTTTTCTACTACGGAGGAATGCTGTTGGAATACAAGCAGAATGCAGTTTGTCATTGTTTTGTTGAAATAAGTCAGAGATGTTGTCTGGGTGGCGGCATATGTTGCTCCAAAACTTGTATATATCGTTCACCATTCATTGTTCCTTCCCAGATGTGCAAGCTACCCATGCCATGTGCACTAATGCATCTCTGTACCATCACAGTTTGCTGGCTTTTGAACTGTGCGCTGATAGGAAGCTGGGTGGTCCCACTGCTCTTCAGCCCCGAGGACACGGCGTCCATCAATTCCAGAAAGAATTTCTAATTTTAATTTGTCAGACTACAGGACAGTTTTCCGGTTTGCCTCCGTCCATCTTAAATGCGCTCGGGGCCCCAGAGAAATATATATAGAACTGTCTTCCGCAATATTGTGAACATTATATTGCAATATTGGTGTCGTGGTATGAAGAAAGTCAGCTGAGAAGCTTTCTTTGGAAGCTCTAACAATTTTCTCCGCAGATAAATACGTAATTGTTTACTTTGTTTTCATCCTGGGACCAAAATACCTGAACAAAACTCCAGTATTTCATAAAGCTGTGCAGCTTATGGATGTGCAAAATTGCCTAGAAAGGTCTAATACAACTAGATATAGTGAATACACACCTGTCTTGATGTAAATGGTGTGCCAATATCAATAAACAAATGTATATAATCTGCATACATCTGGTAAGCAGTGTGAAATAAGAAAAACACTTGTGCAGCCGGCACTCATGTAACCTGCTTATTTATTTAGAGGTGAAACATTTTGTTTACACTTGTTTTCTATCAGGGTGTGGGTAATTGTGGGAATATGAAACACTCACTGCTGCCTGTTGATGCACAGTAATTCTCTCTAGATAGTGGGCTGGAACAAAATAGTCTGTTTCATAAAATATTAATAATTTATTTGTTTGCTTCTTCATTTATTTCCTCTTCTTCCTCCTCCTCCTCCTCCACTTCAGGTAATGATCTTCCAGTCCGTTATCTCCGGCTCCTCGCCCCACCCCTGCAGCTTTTATCAGCTGCAGTGTGGCAAATTGTGCAGCAGGGACTTGTGGACCACTATGGGATGCTGGAAGAGTTTGTTACCATGGTGACAGAGCTGGTCCCAGAGCTGATGAGCTACAGTCAGAGAGCTCAGCTCATCCTGGGCCTCAGGGCCAGGGTCAGTAGTATTTATGGTTTGATCTTACTGAAAGGAGGAAAACTGAAGTGATTTTTAACAGGCTAATCCAAAAACCACATGAAGCAGCTGTGATGACTTTGCAAATACAGTACTGTTTTGGACTTATGAACTCTCTTATATCTGTATTTATTTAATTTCATCCTCTGTAATCAGGTGGGCAGAGTAGAAACAGTCAAACATCAGTAACTGTCAGCAATTTGTAATGAAAAAAAATAAAACAGAAAAGAAACCAGATTAAAGTTCCTCTGTAGCTGCAGTCCAAATGTGACATATTTGATTTTTGTCTAGTTGGTGCTGGAGATGTGTCAAGGGGAGCACCCAGTGGACATGCAGACCATCCAGCCACACCTGGACAGGATAAAAGCTCCCGTCAGCACATCCAAGGATCACCATGTAAGTCACCTTTAGCTGGAAGATGCATAACTGTTTCTTTCTGGTGTCAGGACTGTTTGGTCGTTCAAACCTGCTGAAAATCTCAGTTTAATGTCAAGATGTGTTTGTTTTCACCTGATTTGAACTTTTTTGTGTTTGTGTCTGTTTATCAGGGAACTATTAACCAGGTGGAGGAGTCGGAGGTGAACTTCGTTGAGCTGGTCCATTCATTACTGGAGGATCCCTCTGAAAGAAACTATTTTTTCCAGGTGAGACATTCCGCAGTGCTGTGTGTGTGTGTGTGTGTGTGTGTGTGTGTGTGTGTGTGTGTGTGTGTGTGTGTGTGTGTGTGTGTGTGTGTGTGTGTGTGTGTGTGTGTGTGTGAGTGAGTGAGTGAGTGAGTGAGTGAGTGAGTGAGTGAGTGAGTGAGTGAGTGAGTGAGTGAGTGTGAGTGAGTGAGTGAGTGAGTGGCCCGACTGATTATAGCTAACAGAGATGGTTGTCTTTACAACTGTGCTGATCAGAAAAGCATCTCAGGATTTATACCACGTCCCACCTTGAGGTGGAAATCTGATTCTGCAGTTGGCACAGGATGACCAAAACTGGACTGGGAAAATGTTGCCCAGTCGGATGAGTGTCACTTTCTGCTGAGGCTGCAGATGGTCGGGTCAGAATTTGGCGTTCACAGCGGGCCAACTGTCCAGGCTGGTGGTGGTGGTGGTGGTGGTGGGGGTGACGACATCGTCATCGTCTGGGGAAGGTTTTCTTGCTACACTTCAGGCCCCTTAATACCAATCAATCAGGGTTTGAATGTCACGTATTGCGTATATGGCTGCAGTTTACCATCTTCTAATGTTTACTACTAGCACGGTTCCCATCGTGTCACGAAGCAAAAGTCGTCTCAGACTGGTTTCATGAGTTCAGTGGACTCACTGGCCTCTGGTCACCAGCCCTGAACCCAACATAAGGATGTGGCTGGTTCACAGCATGTATGTGTAGCGGACACGATGCAGTCATATTAACATGGACAAGACTCTCAAAGGAGAATCCATGGCACAAAGAGTTGAGGCTGCGTTGAGAGCAAAAGGGCGCCGGTTTTAGAAAGGTATTCACTACATATTGGACTCGATACTAAATTAAAAGACAATTGCAAGTTTTGAAAGAGAAGCCTTTTTCACACAGAGCCTTTCTGGTCTAAACCCAAAGCAGTTGATGTACATTGAAGCTGGAAACCTCCTCTCGACGGACTCGGGCGTCGTCTTTCCCTGATGTTCGGTTGCCAGACACCAGGTTCTACCAGGAATCTGTCAGTTGTTGCTCTTTGAGGATCTGCCAGCAGACTCTCTTTGTTGTCACAGTTGGTGATACCTGAGTAGACAGACGTGGGCTGATGTACAGGCTGAGTGGAGCTCGTGCAGGTTGATGACTTACTATTCCTTTGAAAGAGCTGGCTGCACAGAATTGTTCAAAAGGTCTCTAAAGCGAAGTGGCGGTAAAAATGCGCAGATTGTCACTAAAGGCACTTTGATTCTCCTGCTTCAGTCTCAGGGCATTTACCTGGGTGGTTAAATAAAGAAGAGCAAAAGTCACAGGTTGTAGACGATGAAAAGTTGCTTTGGGAGCATTTGACACAATAAAGAACAAAGGCAGAACGTGAGAGCACAAAAACAAAAATAAAAGAGTGTGCATCCAGTGGGTTCAGCTGTTTGTATTTGCTGTGGAAAATTATTTTTCCTTAAAACTTGAGATGTTTACTATTAACATGAATGATCAGAGACGTACAGATAAATATATACTGAAGAAAAAAGGGGCAATACCAGCCTGCAGTTCATGGCTGTGCCTCATTCAAACTTTAACCATAATATGAATGATTTATTAAAGAAGAGAATATATTCTTTTCTCATGCCGTAAACAATTCAATAATCCTTAAATCAATACAAATAATGTGCCATACTAAGTCAATATTGAATATACACTGGTTTTGTGGAAGCTCATGTATGCATTGTCTCCAGAAATACAAGTCACTGTGGTGTGTTTTTGAGAGCTTCCTTATCCCCTGGGCCTCTCCACAAAGAGAAGGGGGGCAGCAGCAGGAGACCAGCTGTAGGTGTGTTTGTCCAGAGTCACACTGAGACGAAGAGTTCATACGTTGGTGCTAATTGCAGTTCTTTTCTCTGTTGGTCCATGTTAATTAGAGATGAGGTCTCACTGCATTGTTGAGAGAGAGTGGACTTTTCACTCTGTGGAGCTCTTGATTGAGTATTTTGTTTGGTCTCCCTGTTGTGCTAAAAGAATGTGGTTTTTTTTTCTGGTTAACATCAATGTGATGAGTTTTATGTGAGCGTGAAAGCTGGTCTGGGGGTCAAAAACATGTATCTACATATGTACTGGTGCCAGTTGATGGTGAACCATGATCTCAGCTGTAGTTCCGATGGTAATGTGGGTTCTATTCCCGGCTCCTCTTGTCCACTTGCCGAAGAGTCCTTCGGCAAGGCATTGAACCCGATGGCATTCGAGCATGTTGAAAGGCAGCTCTGTCGTCATTTATGTACATGACAAGGTGAATGATAGACGCTTTGTAAACCGCTAAGTTACGAAGTTTTCTGCAGCTCTGTTTTCTTTCCTGCCTCAGACTCGGGTCAAAGATGTGTTGCGGGATACCAGACAGCCGGGTAGCTCAGGACTTTAGGACCCCGATACGATCAGGGCACGCAGCCTTGCCTTGTTGTTTTCTAGCCAGGCTGATCATCACAGTTGTGTGGAAGTGTGGTCAACTCTGTTGAAGTTGGGGAATTGTAATCAGGAGTGCTCAGCAAGGGGGTTGATTCGGGTGCGAGTTTGGTCCAGCGTGGGAAGGCCCGGCTGGGGGTTGTCTACTGAACCTGTTAAAAAACACTTTCCGCTCGCTGTCTCTTTCAAGGCAGCACCCTGCTGGCAGTCTTTGATGTTGAAGCCTGTAATCTGCCTCGTGCCCGTCCACACGTCCCTCATGTTGTTTTACTCTCCAGCTTATTATTGGGAAATCGGCGTACAGTACAGGTTGGGATGGCTGTATCCTCCTCACAGAAGTTGGTGCAGTCGGCGATGCAGTCGGCGATGTTATTTATATCAGCCTCGTGCAGTTTGCAGAGCACATCCCAATCCGTAGTTTCAAAGCCATCCTGCGGGGCCTCGCTGGCCTCCTGAGTCCACCTCCTCACAGTCCTTGTGGAGACGGGCTGCCTTTGAACCGCAGGAATGGGGAGGGAGGAGGTGGGGGGGCATCGCTCTTCAGAGGCTCTGTATGCGTCTTTAGCATTTGCATACAGAAAGTCTAGTGTTTAATTTGACCGTGTCGTGCAGTCAGCAAACTGGTAGAAAGTTGGGACAGTGGAGTCCAGAGTAACGTGGTTCAAGCCTCCAGTAATGGTCACAGAAGCCTCAGTGTGTTGAGATTAACTGCACATGCTGCGGCCTCGTCAGCTGACTCTGGAATGTAAACTCCCATCAGCACGGCGGAGGAGAATTCCCATTGCCAATATTGTGGACGCATACCAAGCAAAGATGTTCCTCAGCTTCCTTTTTTAACTCGGCTGTCTTTCTCTCTTGCAGGAAGTCTTTCCGGTATATTTTGGCTCCAAGTACGATGCAGCACTTGAGATGCTGGTGTGGGAGTTCATATCAAGGCTGGACGAGCTGCTGCCTGTTCCAGACTTCACACAGGTGCCATGTCTCTCTGAGGGCATTATCTGCCTGTTGCTTAACAATAATCACGATCATTTGTGTAACACCTTTCTTAAAACAGGGTTGTGTCTTAATGCTCCCATTCACTCATTTAAAGTAAAAGTCATATTGTGCATTTTCATATTTAATATTTTTTTCTCTGTTATTTGTATTTCTTTACCTGTGTCTATAATGCTGCTGTTGCGAAAAACTTTCCCCTTGTGGGATAAATAAAGTATCTATCTATCTATCTATCTATCTATCTATCTATCTATCTATCTATCTATCTATCTATCTATCTATCTATCTGTCTGTCTGTCTGTCTGTCTGTCTGTCTGTCTGTCTGTCTGTCTGTCTGTCTGTCTGTCTGTCTGTCTGTCTATCTATCTATCTATCAACATATCTGATAAACTAATGGCTGGATTTGCATTAATTTATCAGATTATCAGAGAGTTTAAAACAAGCACATGACTATGTTTTATTTACAGATATTCACGCTTATTTCAGTTATTATCATTATATTATTATTATTATTATTACTATTATAATATTTACCTGGGAATTTACTGGGCACTATTTGTTTTCCAAACTGAACAGCCTCTTAAAGCCGACCCAGTCTAGGGCTCAGCTGTCTGCAGCACTGATGAAGAAAGGATGGTTAACTGGCTGCAGGTCCACCACAGTGTCCCAATAGACAGCTCCCTCCTCTCTGGCCTCTTTAGTACTGAGCTATTGGAGAGAAACGCTACAAGAAAGCGAGTTTAGTAGCAATCACACACATTAGGGAAGGTGTTTTAAATGGATAGGACACACTAAAGACATTAAATAAACCAGGTTTACAGGAAGTATTTCTCATGTGGATCACATGATGCTTTGATTTTAATGACATTTCTAGTATTAACACAAATTTCTAGAAACACAAAACACATTATATGCATGGTAAGGAAACACATGACCTCCCACCAAATCAACTAATTCAATATTTAACCACAATGTAGGTCATTTGGAAGGAAAAAGGATAAATTACCAGCATAAGAAATGACTGCAGAATTACTTAAACTTGTAAATGTTCTCTCTCTCCTTAGTTGGCAGCTTTGCTGGGAGACGCGCCGTCGTTCCTCGACGACTGTTTACAATCCTTTTCCCCTCCGGAGGACATGAAGGCTGTACTTGAACACCACAGAAACCTCGGTCATTTTGAAGAGAAAGGTACTCCAGGCTCATGGTGGTGGGAGATATTTGTAGTCCACATCGTAGCGTGTCAACACAGAAACATGTCCAAGCAAACAGAAAGAAAAATCCTTCTCCTCTCATTGCAGAAAACCAGTGTGCAACACAGGTCTGTCAGTAACGTTTTAATCTTTTTTTTGCTACTTAATTCGCATATTTTTCTAAATTATGAGTCCACGAGCAAAGATTGCTCGCTGAGAACAACAAGTCACTTTGTCTTTCTATGTAGGCGAGTGAGAGTTTGGACATGTTCGACATTGTTGTTTGTTTCTCAGTGGTTTATGTTTGAACCAACCCAGGGCCTATTTAACCATCCTTACTCTCCGTTGTAGATCCCAGGTTATTACCGATGGATGACTGCATCCTCTCCTCCCTGTCGCTGCCTCCTGGGACCAAACCTGCCATGGACACAGCCTCCTGCTCGCCTGCTCTCAAAGACTCAGACCCTCCAGAACACAAAGGACTCCTCAGCACTCCCGTCAACACGAGCAGCCTGGAGAGGTCGAGCACGAGGAGCTCGGAGACGAGCAGACAAAGACTTGAGGACCGCGGCAGGAACCTTTCTCAGGAGAGGAAAGCACAAAACTCAGTTAGCACACGGCCATACAATGAAACCATAGACCTCACTGCACCTAACGAGACCGCGGACACGGACTCAGAAGCCAGCGAGAACAACCAAAGCTTGAGGCCAGCGCGGGGTCTCAGGAAGAGAAAGCGGAGCGGAGGTGTGGACGTTCCCACAAAGCAGCCCGTGGAGGCGGCAGCTTTCTTGTAAGATCACCAGAAACATTTTGTTCCTCTGTTACACACACAAACATTTGGGTTTTTTGTTGGTTCAGAGGTCGGGAGTCACTTTTGTCTTCATGTTTTATTTACATTTTATTTTTATGTTTGTGTAGCCTGGTGCCATTTAAATGGCAGAGCATACAAAACTAAAAATCAGGCCTCTTTATTTCTTGACTGCTCTCAGAATATGAGTAGTGTTAAGGAGATTTGGAGTATTCAAGTGGATTTAGCTTTTTCACAAAGATTATAATCCCAAAATAAACTCAAAAGTGCCTGAACACTTCCAAATCAGTAAAATAAGCTGATGCATGAACAGAGTACATAAACACAATACACACTCAGCTCATAAGCTCAGTGTATAAACCCAACACATTAATTCTGACAGGGCAGAGATAGACGCAATACATAAATGTAGTGCAAAAACAATGCATAAGAAAATTCATAAACAAGCGCATAAGCTACTGCACAGACAACTGTAGTGTTAGCTCTTCTGTTGACAATAAAATAAAATAAAATGTAAAAAGAAAACAGTGAGTCCAAATAGAACATGTGACATTTGGTACATTAATATCAAATGAAATTGAGCAGTGAATCTCCATATTTGTATTTCTATACTGTACATCTTAAGATATTTTTGTACAGAGCTAACAATTTAATCATAATTACCTACTTGAGGACACAGATGAATCAGTCGCCAGGGAAAGCTCTGCACTTCCTGTTTTGTTCTGACGTCTTCACCTCCATAACACCTCTCATCTTGGGGACACAATGGCCTCCGCCATGTAGGGATGGGTTTTTAAAGGTTGTTAAATTGTTACTATTTGTAAGTGGTACTTGGGAAAATGTAGTTTGGTACGTAGCGATGTGGTTTTCAAAGTCTGGGATCCTCTGCTCATAAACCGACAGCAGGTCAAAATGTTCACTTATCCAGTGAAATGTCTCAACCTCAACTAAAACAATTTAACATTAAAGTAGTGTACAGACAAGCAAGGCTGACAACTTTTGACTTCTCTTATGAGGTCATGAGGTCAACGTTTATAATTCAAGTGAAACGTCCGGACAATTATCTGATGTATTGCCATAAAATGTGGTACAGACATTCATGTCCAACTCTTTCATCTAGCACAGACATCAGATCAAAATGTGACAGTACTTTGGTCAATGAGCACATAGTTCCACAACAAATGTCATTCCTAACACTCCGTTTAATCCATAAAATGCCCATTTCTCTCGTGTCTGTAAATCAGTGTAATTCTCTTTAATCTTTCCTCCCCTTTTCTCACTCATATAACATATTTTCGCTGAAATTACTTCGATCTGATTAGAAAATAGTTTGTGAGTTGACGTGATGTCAATTCTGACTTTTACAGGGATTCCTCAGTGGATGAAGAGAATTCAGGTGAATCTCCTCTAATCTCGATATGGGGAGAATATACAGGTTTGTGCAGATTATGTTTGGATCTGTCAATATTTGGTTCTACATGCTGAATCATAGCTTTAACTAACTGTTCGTATCTCATTTCAGACTCTCAGGAAAGTTCTTTTCCAATTGTAACGGACACAAAGGTTCCCTGGTCGGACGAGGAGACGCTGCATCTGCTCGATATTTGGGGGAAGGACTCTGTGCAGCGGGCTTTGAAGGGCTGCTTGAAAAACCGCCACATATTCACCCAAATAGCGCAAAAGATGACAGAGAGGGGCTACATGAGAACAGTGGAGCAGTGCCAGACGAGGATCAAACGACTGAAGAAAGGCTTCCGCCAGAACAACAAGTGAGCATCAAACGACGCCGTCTGTCTTCACGTCTTTCTGTCCTCTCACTGACACGTTCTCAGATGATTCACAAACGTGACCTGTTAATTTGTGAAACGGTAGGAAAAATGTCAACCAAGCTAAGAGAAAATTCCTTTTTGTCTTCTCTCTGATCTACCACCAGAGGGAACTCCAGGCTAGAGCATAAATTTTACACACGGCTGGGGCAGGTCCTCGACTCCACGGCTGCCTCGGCTGTTCCTGAGCTCACCTACGATGTTGAGGAAATCCTTGACGAAGATGAGTCCCAAAACGGCGATGAAGACTTGCAGTTTATCAGCCATGCAGGCCAACTGGAAATCGGTACAATGTCACGTCTTTTTTAAGAAAACAATTAAAACCACTGCTGGTTAGTGTAGTTCATTATAAATTCAATATCAGCAGGTAGTGCAATGTTTTTTACACTAAAATGGATCTAAATCTTAAATATTAAAAAGATGTATACTCTTTTAAATCAAACAAATGATCTAAATTATTGAATGTACAGTACATGCAGTGTATTAATTGTATACCAAACACAGTTTAGATAAGGAGAAAGAATACAGTTACAGAAAAATGCAGCAAAACTTATCTTCAAACTACATCGGAATAAATCTGGTTTGATTCAAACTGACTCTGAAACAATCTTAAGGTGCCCCTTCACTCAAAAATATGTTTTTCTTCTTGTTACTAAAGTTGAATGTTTGAGCTTCACTGCCGTTTAAAATGTTTTCACATTTATCTGCTGAAGAGGGAAAGTTTTTCTGTGCTCATTAAAGAGATGATGTTAAGGGGCGGGCCTATGAGCATGATTTGTGACATCACAAATTCTTTTGGTAGTCAATCCTGGTCCAATATTAAACTTGCATAAGTTTGACGTGCACACACCTGTGAATGGACTTTACAGTGAAGTACTAGAGACATTTTGTGTCCAGCAGATAAAATTAATACTTCTTACTCTTAAAAAAAAAAAATCAAATAAACTATAAATATGCAAATACTTTTCATTCCTAAACTTATTTTTACAAAGTAATTCAGTATTTTTAGTGGAAAAACTGTGTCAGACGTGGACTAATATTCAAAGTAGAGCGTTTTAAATACATTTTGAAACATGTCTGGAGGGGATCTCAAACAGAAATATAACATTAGTGGTTGTTGCAGGTCTGGTGTATTGGATTTTATAACAGGTACATTAGAAAGTGTTTCTATTTTGTTGATTTAAAATCTACCAAAAATACATGGTTTATTAAAATGATAGATTCCAGTGAAATTATTCTTTCTGACAGAAAAATGTGTTTCTTGTTTTCATTAAAGGAACGAGAAGCGTTCCATGGACGGACTTGGAGACGTTGACCCTCATCAACACCTGGGGTGACGACAAGATACAACAAGAGCTGCGAGGAATGCACAGAACCGGACACGTGTTTTCCATCCTATCCAACAAGATAGCCGCGCATGGCTTCTCCCGAACGCCGGAGCAGTGCCAGACAAGGCTGAAAAGGCTGAAGTCGAATTTCAGGCAGTGCTACCAAAACAAGTATGTATGCTGACGGGAGAAGGAAATCAAGGAAAGTCTCAGACTATGATTTTAATTTATATTTCAACTCTTCTCTTATTCCTTCATTTTAGCTTAAAAGGGCAAGAGCAAGTTGAGTGCAAGTTTTATAACGAGCTGGGAAGAATTTTAGTGAAGGACTTCCCTTCAGTGCCGCAGTTGGACGAAATGCCAGGAGAGCCGGAAGACAACGACTTTCCCGCCATTAGTCATCAGGACATCGGTAAACTCAAACATTCTCCGCTGATCTCCTCTCATTAGGAGAGTGTCGATAACCAGCTGAAGTGTTTTAATCACCCTGCTGACATGTGCAGATAAAGAATTTTGTTTAATTAGTGATCTTCCAAAAAAACAAAATATGTGGAATTAAATAGGAGCCAATAGACATGTTTGATGTGGTTCGGTCTCATGTTACATTTGGAGCCTTTAATGAAAATCAGTTTTTAGATTTTTTTTTTTTTGTTGTTGTTGTTTTTTTGTAATTTAGTTTTATTGCTAAACAGAATGATGTTGTGACGCAAACTACAGGAATTAACATGCAGTGTTCAATAAAGTATAAATAAAGGGAAGCCCAGACTTTATTATGTATTTTAAGTTCATTCTGCCAAATCCAGTTAAAGTACTGAAGTCTTTTTAGCCTCCTCATGCTTCTTTATGTTCTAAATTATGCACCCACATTTTCCATGTCTTATAATAATTTGTAAAACTTCATGTGTACATTTTAAAGTCAGTTGTGTTCGTCATCTCTGGTTCGTTTCTTTATTAACTGTTGTATTAATTAATGGTGCAAAACCGTAAGCAAATATTCACATTGTGGCCAATAATGTTTGTAACTCGCTGACTAAGATGGGATGCGAACATTTAATGGTCTTTTAAAAGGCAGTACAGTTGTTGTTTCAGAGCACAGCAATTAATAGCAAACATACTGTCATGAAAATGATCACTTTAAAGGATTTATTTGAACTTTAATGCTACATACAGTATACTTAAATTCAACTTCACTGTTCTTAAACTCTTAGACTCGGTAGTGTCGTGGCAGCCAGAGCAGCATACTCAGTAAAGTGCTGGATCAACAGAAGAAGAGTTGATGGCAGAATCAGCTTCAATCAAGTTATCAGAAGTCTAAACTTAGTTATTATTTATTTGGAATTTTCATTTTTCCTTTTTTTTGTGTGTGTGTCTACAGAGTCTGTGGTGGGAGTTCAGGAGGACAGGAAGAAAGTTCCCTGGTCGGACAAAGAGACCATCATCCTTCTGGAGCTCTGGGGAGACACACAGGTAGAGCACAAGTAGAGCAGTGCCACATTCACAATAGTATCTGTAAAAATTTGTATTTAATTTTTACAAAATTCATATTTATAATGACCATATTTCAACTTTGTTGACATAATGATGTCATAGAGTTACACGGTGTAACGTGATGTATTTTACATGCGTAACTTACACAGCAACAACAAGTGTGTCTGAATTTGGCGTCATGTTGGAGGAGTTGGGGAGCGACCTCAGTGGTGTGGACGTGGTTTGGTTACAGAAGATTAAATTTAAACCATGATAATATGTTTGTGTTTACTCAATATTAGAAGGCAAATGATTACATTTATGCTGGCATATTTTGTTGCCATTCTATATTCATGAAATGAATTACATATTATCAAGAAAATTGGGATTGCTGAAAAACCCTGAAATAGTTTAAGGTCATATCGCCAACCCTTAACCACAATATAACAATACAAATCCTCCATTTTAACAGTGATTTATTAATGCCCTTAAGTTGCCTGATAATCACACTGCATTTCCATTTGATTACACTTTATTATTTCACTTCCCAGTTTAAATCCTCAAACCAGGCTTACTTTAACTTCAACATCTCTTTTAGATGAGTTTTTAAAGTCATTTTCAGTGTTGCCACCTTTACTGTGAATTTGGCCTCCATGTAGATCCAGCAGTGCCTGAGACGCTACCCTCACAACGGTCACATTTTCACGGAAATATCGGAGAAGCTCAGCGCTAACGGCTTCTCCCGCAGCCCGGAGCAGTGCCACACCAGGATCAAGCGGCTGAAAGCCAACTACCGCCAGTGTCAGGAAAACATGAGGTGAAAAAAACTGCGCATGAGTGTTCACTTTGAATTCTGCAACGCTGAGGTTACCGTGCGTTAATACACCCGTCTTTACTACGTGCAGCTCGTCCGGGACCGATCGAGTAGACTTTAAGTTCTATGATCTGCTGGAACAAATTCTGGAGAAGCAGCCATCAACATCGTCCACTGTGGTCACAGACTCCATTGAAATATCGGAAGATTCCAATGGTGAATCGGTGACTGAAAGAGGTAAAAAAACAACAAAAAAAAACAATCCCACATCATCTCAGCAACTCAAGATTACACTCTTTACTGATTGTGGGTACAACAGTATAACTTAACACCACAGTCATCAACGTTTAGTGTTTGAAATGTTTTCTTAGAGGTAGTCTAAATACATATTAACATCTAAAACCAGAAAATAAATTTCTACTGAACCTAAAGTGACGGAGTTTACAGGAAACTTGGTCAACTTCTGAGAGTTTCGCTGCTAATCGTCACACTTCACTGCATCATTTTAGTCTTACAGGTTTTTAAATGACATAAGTTTTATATACCCATAATATCTATAAAAGACAACTTTGTTTGTTTTTGCAAACAGTATGTTTGGATTAATATGATTTAAAAAGCATTTACAGCACAATTTTTTTTTACAAAAGATAAAGGATATGTGTTCTATATTACAATCACAGACTGTCTGATTTGTAAAGTTACGCCACTTTTAAGACTCAGGAATTTTTTTGTAACTTTGAGCCCCATGGTTCTATAAGTTCAGAAAAAACAAACATGAGAACTAAATTATTTTTGTGATATGCAGTGTATTCATTGGATGTGAGTACATATTTCTTTATCAGGCCCTTGTTAAAAAAAACAAGTTTTTTCTTGACTTATAATTTTTGTTAATCACTGCAATTTTCCAGCAAATTTTTTTTTTTTTTTTTTTTTTTAAATCACAAAACGTTATGCATTGAAGTTTTTAAGAAAATCGAAAATATTCTATCTCACAAGTTGCATCTTCTGGAGATGCAATAACTCGCACAAATCTACTTTCTTGGCTGAAGCTGCTACGAAATAATCCATTCATATTAAAACCAGTGCTGACACCGAAGTGCTGTGTGTCTCCGATGTAAGATGGAGAAATGAGTGCGGAAAAACCAGCACCCAGCTACTGGTCTGATGAGGAGACGCTGGCGCTCATCACCGTCTGGGGAGACGAGGACGTCCAGAAGGCGCTCAGGGGTTTCGTCCACAATGGGCATGTTTACGCTGAGATCTCGGAGAGACTGCACGACCTCGGCTTCTCCAAAACCTCGGAGCAGTGCCGCTGGAAAGTCAAGTCACTCAGGATCAACTTTCGGCAGTGCTACGACAGGAAGAAGTGAGATCAGCTTTTCTTGTCTGTCTGTATAATCCAGTATGGACTCAACACTTGTAAATAATGCATCCATGTCTTTTCACTCTTTGTAGATGTGGAAGAAAAGTAGATTATAAGTTCTACAACGAGCTGGAACAAATACTGGGACAGGAGGCCATTTCACTCGACGAGTACGATGACAGAGACGATCAGGCGGACCAGGATCAAGGTACACTCGGCGTTTTTTCACAGCAGCTGAAGAGGACATGCCCCGATAGACAATCATTCAGTCGCAGGTCCCATATCTTTGTCGGCTGATGTGTTTTCCTGCAGCAGGTGCAGATGGTTTGAACACAGCGTGGACGGAGCAGGAGACACTGGCTCTCATCGAGGTGTGGGCCGCCGATGACGTGCAGCACAGCCTGAAAACTTGCGTCCGCAATGGCCACATATTCGCCGAGATATCGGAGAAACTGGCCATCTTCGGCTACCTGAAGACGCCAGAGCAGTGCCACACTCGGATCAAGAGGTTGAAGAAGACGTACAGGCGGTGCCGCAACAGCTATCGGTAGGTCGATTTATTGATCGAGTGATTTCAGCGTGCCGCTCCCTTGCTGACCTCGGATTTGTGTTTTCCAGAAGTGGAGGGCGACCCACGGTGTTTCGATACTTCCTCCTGCTCGCCCCGGTGCTCGGCGACGACTCTGTGTTTGCTGACAGGGACAGCTCTGCTGCTGATGCCACCTTACAGCCTCTTATGGACAGCGATCCTGTCTTATGTAGGTTTAAGTACGATCAGGGTGTTACTGTGCAGACATCATGCAAATGTCATGGATTAATTCCCAACAGTAAAGCTGTCGTTCCTCCTAGCAGACGACCAGCCCTCGACCAGCCACCCCGTGGCCGACCTGAGCAGGAAGATGCCCTGGTCGGACCAGGAGACTCGCACCCTGCTGGAGATCTGGGGCGAAGACGACGTCCAGCTCACCTTGAGGGGCTGCCTGAAGAATCGACACGTGTTCAAATACGTCTCGGAGAAGATGAGCGACCAAGGATTTATAAGGACCTCAGAGCAGTGCTACACCCGCATTAAGCGCCTTAAACACGGCTTCCTCCATGAAAAGTCAGTGAGCACCCAACCTTTTTTGTTGTTAATAGCTTCACGTTCCAATTTTGGTTGGATAAATGTCAAACAAACTCTACATAGATGTACAAATAATGTCCTTAATCGAGCAGCATTCTGTAAATACAACAAAGTTAACCTTATATTTCTGTGAAGATTTATAGTTGAAGCCTTTTGTTATTGAACGGTTTTGAATGGAGATCAAAAAATGTTTGTAAAATTGGAACATTTTATGGATATCCCTCAGCTTTTCCTTTGTAACAACAGGGTGTGTTGTTGTGTGTTGAGTATTCATTTGTTATCGTTCACATAAAAGAAGCTTTTTCAGATGGTTTGGTGGAGCTCAGCTATGTGAATAAATGTTACAGCGCCCGAGAGGTACAGGAGTCGATCTCGGACACTTTCATTTTGTCAAAGGAGCTCTCAGAGGAAAAAAAAAGTTGGAGACCCCTGTGTAATTAATGTAATCATCTTTTCCTGCTAATAACTGGCAACAAACTGCAATGTGAGGCGTCTGGTTTGAACTTGAATTTTTGTTTTCCTTCAAATTCAGAGAGGAATATAAATTCTTCAGTGAGATGGAGAACATCTTCAGGAAGGAGCTGAAAGTGGACGACGCCGTGGTTGACGCATCAGTCTCGGATGAACCAGATGACTGTGTACCTGAAGTGGGACAAAAGAAAGGTGAAACAAAAGGGAGAACAAAAAGAAAATTCTCAACAGCGAGGAAGACCATTTTTTTTTAAATATATGAGCTATAAACAGGGTTCCCACGTCTGACGAAAGTCAGGGAATTTGACATTAGAACTAGAGTGGGAACACTGTACAAAGAAGCATCATTGGTTGCCCGAGAAAATACTGGATCAAACTTGTATTTATAAATGTATAAACGGTTATCACACAGGATCGACACATTTGGAGTGCTTTTTCTCGTTAACTCGTGCAATCAATCATCAGAGAAATAGAGAAATGGGCTGATATGTTAAAACAAATTAAGCTTATGAGCGCCCAATGAATAAATCCAGTAAAAATAAAAGCTGTCCATTTAGTAACCAAAATCTCTGCGATAAAGACCCTTTTTAGACATTGTACTGTACACATTATGTTGCATCTAAGGTTTTTTAGGGCATTTTTCGAACAGCTTTTTGTGCTTTCAACCATTTTCTTGGCCTGAACCAATTCTGTAAAAAGGGTTACCCATAAATACAAGTGAAACAAGTGTCTCTCATTAAAGTCACAGTTTATTCTTTTAACTAAACATTACAGCATACCCCAGATAAGTGATGTGCTTTTCTACCAATCAGATAGATCTACAAGGGTGTGTACTTGTCAGTACAGCTTATTATTGTTATATTATCATTATATCAGGTAACCAGTGGGTGGCTGACAGCTCCAAGCTGCCCTGGAGTGACGGGGAGACCGAGGCCCTCCTGGACATTTGGGGCAGCGAGGAAATCCAGGAGAACTTGAAGGGCTGCACCAAGAACAAACACATCTTCATCCAGATCTCTCAGGTCATGTCCAGCCAGGGCTACATGCGCACTCCTGAACAATGTCAGACCAGGATCAAGAGGCTGAGAGCCAATTTCAGACACTTCCTAGAAGGCAAAAAGTAAGCCCGTTTGTTCATTGCCGGCGGTGACCAGGCATCACCCGCAGATCATCCGCATTTGTATTCATGTTGTAAATACAGTTTTATTCTCAAAACATGTTTAAACCTCATAATAGCCACATTTCATTTTAGGTATAATTTCCTGTCTCGTTCTAACAATCTTCTAACTAAATTTTGTGTCATCTTTTCAGAGGGGAGAAACAGGAGTGCAAGTTCTTTGAACAGCTGGTGCGGATATTTGGCACCAAGTACGTAACGAACTTTGACCCCCTGGCAGACGACACGGCTGAAGTCATAGGTAAGACTGGTGTCCATCCTGTTGTTGATTTTCCGTTGTGTTAGCATTACACAGTAGCTTTAACTTTGGATGATTGTGGTGACCAGTAAGCTTTGAAAGTTTTACTTAAGTTGTTGCTGTCTCTCAGGAACCACAATAGTGGCTACTTTACATTATAAAGTTAACAATATAATCCTGCTGTTTTCAGCAGTTGTTCTGGATTATTCATTTAAAGTCTGATTGTCCGATTTCAATCACAACAGTTTCTTAGAAATGTTTCATAATAAAAGCCATGTTAAGAAATGAAAGGCTTCTGTCTACTGAAATGCTTTTAATTTGAAACAAGTGCAGGAAGTGTTGAGTTTGTATTAACGCATAAAGCAGGCATTTTAAGAGGGCAAACGGTGCCGGATCCAAATGAAGCTTTGAGTTGACATTGATTTAATCAATACACCTTGAATGTCAATATGCCAACTTTGATCATTCCATTTGTTTTTATTTGCTCTGTTGCAAGATACAAATGATTGGATTTTGAAGCACTTCGAAAACTTTAATGAATTTCAACTGGATCAAGAGAACTGTGAACATGTCAATTGCTCACTAGAGGAATAAAGTGGCAGAGCGTCGTTACGGTGCGCTCTGGCAGGACTACGCCTTTGCAATATTGGGGCAACAACCTTTCAAGGGATACTCAACATTTTGTCAATTACGCTTATTCGCTTTCTTGCCGAGAGCTATTTGAGATCAATATCACTCAAACAGTAATAAGCGAACGTGGGTGTCTGCGTCACCGTCTGGATGAAAACGTAATTCCACAGTTTTAAAACTAAAACGGGGTCTGCAGCACTTTCAAAAGTCGCTGTTTTTCAGGTTTTAAAAACCCTGGAGTAGTGCGGACACTAGAAGGAAAACGTACTCGTGGATGTCGCCCTAGTTGTTCTGGTTTCTCGTCTTTATGCCGAGCTAAGTTTAGCTAACTGTCTCCTGGCTCTATCCTGCAAAGTTAAAGCACAGACATAAGAGTGGTATCAGTCCTCTTAACTCTCAGTAAGAGAGGGAATAAATATATTTCCCAAAGCCTCTAACTAGTCCTTTGAAGTGTTACTTACAGTGTTTACTGTTGAAATAATACATGAGCATGCAGTGAAAAAACAGCTTTTTTATCTTTGCTATACAAACTGTTAACTATAACATTTGTCTCATCCAGAGTCATGAAATGAAGATAACACAGGAGAAGAGGAACATCCAGAGAAGAAATAACAAAGACATTAATGCAGAAACTGTGATACTTGTGGTTGTTTTATTGTTTACATACTACAGATGAAGGCCTGTCCAGGATCACCCAAACTTTGTATATACTTAGTCGGTTTACATTCTTTAGACACAGAGACCTACGTCAGGCTGAAATGTAGTGAGTGTGTGTGCGTGCATGGTTGTGTGTCCCTCGGCTAGAGTGTCTTGTGATTTATCAATAACAGAGCCATGACATTTAAACAAGGATGCTCAGGGTTCAAGGGGACAAAAATGTCTCCTTGGCCAGGTGGGAGTTCCACAAAATGCTGTGACCCGCCAAAAGACGTGTTTTTTTTTCTAGTATTTAATTATTTTATACTTGAACTTAAAGTGAGTGAGTCAAAGCACATGAAAAAGAAATATGTACCTGCAAGGCCTCTTTGTGTAACCACAGCCTCGTATTCTGGTCTTAATTTGCGTGTCACTTGTTAAATCGTCTTTCCACTTGATTATATTTGAAATCTTCGTGGTGAAAGATTAATTATTTAAGTAAATTCTCATTCTGTACTCGGTAAGTGTTGATCTTGTCCAGAATTGTATTTATTTAAATTATTTCCATATGTATTTCAAAGTTTTACAGTTTATTTTAAATGTGTTACACTTCAAACCTTAACGGAGCACAGATGTGCCACGGACGTGTAGAGGTTTTTTTCATATCCATTAAAAAAAAAACTTGAAATGTGTGATTGGGGATTTATGTCTCATTTACTGTTTGAAAAGACAGAACAATAATGAAAACAAAACATAATTAGGAAATAATGAACAACCACAAACAGCAACTCTCTACAGCAGATACAATTCCGTGACAGATAAGAGGAAAATGTGCCTGTTATCTTTAATGAGCAATGCCAATAAAAACCTCTACAATTCATGTATATCTAAAAAGTACATTGAATTCAAGCACAATGAACAAAAACAAAAAAAAGGGTGAGGTCAAATAAAGCAACGCTTGAAACCAGTTGCAACTTAGTCAAAGTTTTGACAGTTTTAAAATGGAGTTTACAGCAGCAAGTAGGGAGCATCTGGGTGCTCTCTTGTGAAAGTTTGCACACTTAACACAGCATTTATCTGACACCCGTTACAAGGTACTGTGTCGGTTTAGATTTTACATTCATAACACAGTGACCAAACAAAAGTCACACATAACAATGACTTTAAAGACCTAAAAAAGGGATAAAATCACCAAAATAAGCTCAATTTCATCCGGCTATTAAGTTGAAATGGCACTTGTACGTTAATGCATCAAAAATATTCCAACAATATATGTAACAAGATCCTGGCTGGCTTTTTAGCTACTCTTAAGCTTGATTATATGTTCACCGGCTAGTTACCCACTCTGTCTGTCCGCTGACTGGTGCTAACCAGGTGGATACGAGCTATGAGAGCGGGGAGAATGAACCTGTGAGGTTAAGGAAAGCTGCAGATTTAGATGATGGTTCTTTGTTGGGCTGTCACTGTAAGTTACCCATTACATACTTTCATATTATTTTCACACCGTCATCAGCAAAATATGGAATATAGCCACTTTAAGTAAAGAATTTGTGGTCTTAAAACTTGGCATAAAATGTGTCTTTTTGATAGGAAAAATTCTGTTGCACACAGCGAGGAATTATTGATTATCTCTCTACCTAACCCACAAAGACTCGGATGATTTACAGCTGTTTATATCAGTCATAAGTTCAGAGGAAATGAGCTGGCGATCGCTGGGTAACGACTTACACACAGAGCGTTTCCCGGAACAGAGTCATCAATTTAAGATAATGTTATTGCGGAGAAATGACAAGTCCCCCGCTCAGGAGCCAGCGGGAGGCCATAAAGCTTGTTGTTACAGTGATGGTCTGCAGATTCAACCAGCACAGACCTGGAAAACAAAAGACGCCGTGGTCGATCCAGACTGAAAAATCTCAACTCTGTAGTTGATAGTTCCTTAATAGATGGATTGCTATGAAATTAGTGGCACTTTTTACAATTCAGTTTATCATTTTACCATAAGCCAAATTAAAGGACTTTGATCCACAAATAATTAAAATCGAATTGTCTTTTTTTTTTTTCTATCAAAATAACTGTTATGCTTTTGTCAAACATGTTCTATTGAGTGACGGATTAAACAGGTGACATGGCCAATAGTAGAAGACAATTGTAAACCCAAAGGATGTTTTATACATGTTTCCCCTTGACAATTAATTACAAAGGAAGGAAGTATCAACTGGGAAATAAAAAATATATAAATTGAACTTTATTTACTCCCAGATCTGAATTAAATTAGAGATAATTTGGTTGTAGCTGTTTGCAGCAAATAATAGCAATAATACCATGTCACACTTTTGATGTTACATTATTTGACATCATCACAAATAGATAACACTATGATGGGTGGGGTTTTTTTAGCAGTTTGTGTTTTGGCCAAACAATGTCACTAAAGTCATACAAATAGTGCCCCTCCTTCCAAAAACATCTTTTGGTGGGTTTGTTTGGATCGACCAAAACGGCGTTCTTGGGTAGAAGCGGGGAACCTTCCTCTATCAGGACTGTATAGAAATCTATGGTTTTGTTATCGTATTGTAGCAAACAATAACATTTCTCCTTGTTCACCAGGTGATAGACAGGGGGCGGGTCCAGCTCCTTCTGCAGCCTCCTCAGCGCTGACAGGCAAATCAATTTCACCGGGTTGTCATCCCTGTCCTCCTCTGCAGCGTCCCGTCCCTCTCCCTCCACATTTGTGGCATCTTCCATGTCTAAGACTACTCTGTCATCCCCGACGCTTTCTTTTTCCTCCTCGTCTTCCATGTTTTCCTCCTCTGTTTGGTTATTGTTGTTCTTTCGGATGAACACCACCGGAACCCTACTTTTACATATTCGGACTAACTCAGAGCACGATTCTTCCCAGCAACTAAAGACGCAATACTGAGAACACAAGGAAAGCACGTTTTATGTTCTTTACAGAAATCATGTTGTTATATTGTTATTACAGGTTGGTCTACTTTCACTGTCACATCTTTATACTTACAAACATTCCGAAGATAATAATAGCCATTACACACAGCCCAGCGAAGGCGAAAGGAACACAAACGATGGTGAGCTAGAGACAGCAGAAAATAAAAGATTTTTAGGGCAAATGATGTGATTCATCTACATCTCATCCTTTCTAGGTGGCCCTAAATGCCTTAGGACAACTACTGAAATACTAAAAAGAAAACATCATTAGTGAAGACAGGATGGCATTTCAGAGGACACAGTCAGGCCAGGAAAAGCTACAAGTATGTGGCATTTTAATCTGCCTGTGATGGTAAAGTATTTCAACAAAAATAATAATTTTGACATAATACTTCTTACCCAAACTGTCATGACGATCCAAAACGTGGAGCTGCGTTTTTCTACAAGCGATAAGACTATAGGAAGACAAGGCTACAAACGCAAACAATAATGTTTTTCATCAACAGATTTTTTTTTTTTTTTTTCACAAGAGAGCATAACAAAACAAATTCATAGACAATCTTAGGACAGCACGTACAGTAAAAAGATGATTGAAAAAATATGTTATCGGGGTCTTGAATAAAGCAGCTGCATTTTACCTTCTCATAAACAAGGCTGCCTCTAACTTCAACCTGAAACAGAATGTAAAATATGTGTTTATTTCAAACAGAAAAGTAAATATGTGTCTATTTCAAACACACTCAACTTTAGAATGTGTATTTTTTTATCACACAACACAATGCCAAAGATGTCACAAGTTTTGAGAGAGTGTGCCGTTGGCATGCTGACAGCAGAAATGTCCACCAGAGCTGTTTTGCTTGGGAATATAATGATTTCACTACCGTACGCCATGTTCACCGTCATTTCTGCGCCCGCAGACCATATGTAACCACGCCAGACCAGGACCACTACATCTAGTATTTGCCCACTCACCAGTAGATGTGGTGGTCCTGCGTAGTTACAGGTGGTCTGCGGTTGTGAGGCAGGTTGGACGTATAACCAAATTCTCGGAAAGACGGCTTATGGTAGTGCAGTGAACTTTCAATTAATGTTTAACCAGGATTATTATTGTGCCACACCTATCAGGATTATCTTGGAAAAGGTGAAGTGCACACTAACACAGCTTTTAGCAAATTTGTGAGCAAAATTTAAGACAATAAAAGAAGTCTTACACCTTTTACTTAAGCTCATGTAAAGTGGGAGTTAAAACAATAAATACTGTATTATGAAATCCACATAAATTGTTTTATACTTCTGTCAGCCATTGCATCAATTTCTGTGTAAGAAAGGTGAATGACTCACACATCCAGATTTCTCATCCTCTCCCGCACATAAGCAGGAGTCTGGAATCGGAGCCTGCCAGTCTTGGTAGCTTTCAAGCCCGCAACACTTAAACTGGAGTGAGCACACAAACCAGAGGAGATTTAGAGACATTTAAAAATACTTTCTGTATGACAGACAGGAATACAGACCAAGGTAGCCGACTGCATGAAACATCAGCATGTTTATTGTAAGTCGCTTTGGATAAAAGCGTTAGCTAAATGAAATGTAATGTAATGTAATGTTTATTCACAGCAAATTTTACCTCCTCAAAGTTTTTTGTTTTTTTTACCTCAGTTTGCCAGTGGTTTATGCTGGTGGGTATTTGACAGTTTCTGTCAGTGAACTGGTTTTGTACGTTTCCTTGTGCATCTGTGAGAGGGCGCAGAGCCAAGTAGCGCTCCTCAAATTTTTTTATATCCTAAAGGAAAATAGACAAACACCTGCAGTCATTTTCCTGGAGAAGTTCTGTTTGACAAAAGAAAAATCTGAACTCAAGGGCAAATCAGTAACGGTTTCCTACCACATTTTCAACCTGGTATCACGGTAAAGCATGAAATAGACACACCGGTCCACTACAGCAAACTTAAGATAGCTACACTTTGCGTTGTCTTGGCGTGAAAGTTTCCACATTTGCCTGTAGTGGATGAAAATGAAACCTACTGCATACTTACAATCATGTGATTTACAGGAAAATAAAACTTTAAGCAAAACTACCTGGTTGGGGTTGGGTGACAAAAAACATGGCTGTGGTTAGGAGAAACAAGATGGTTGGGGTCGTCATGGCAGTCTTTGATTGATACAACCAAGGCACCCTTCCTTCCCCCTAATATGGCCAAAAACCTTCCTTTGTACTTGGTCTCAAATGACTTAAAATCCCATGACATTTACATGTGTGTAAGTTTCACGCTTTCAAAACATGTAACTTTCCCGCCTAGACAGCGCAAAGCGTGGTTATCTCACGTTCAGCTGTCGTGGTCTATGTCTATTTCACGCTTTGACGTGCTACCGGGTTACAACCTTTCAATGGTCTTCCTCAGTGAAGTGGACATGGTCATGGCTGTCTCAGGTCAAAGATTGTCTCTGGAAAGTGAGTAAGCTAACAGGCTGCTGACTGTAGCCTCGTAATTAAAGGACACACACGAGAGAGGTGTCCATGTTTTTATCCAGTGAAGAGATCAATTACCCTGAATATCAATGTGATGTCAGCTGAGCTATCTCCATCCACTGAACGAGACCCTAAAACATGGTTGAAAGCCCCAGAAAACAAAACTAGTGCTGTACAAAGACCTTCCATAACCAAAAACCTCCTTAACATTTACAGCATTCAACTATACAAACAAGAAGTGATTAACCCACCTGGATCTCCTTTTCCTTGAGATTAACAAAAAAAATAATCATGAGTATTACCAGCATGGGTCCAGTTATAATCAAGATCTGAGAGAGAGAGAAAGCAAAGAGATGGGAAAAGATTTATGCGTTTTTCCTAGGTGAGTATATTCATATTTATATATATCGCATCTCACGCACAAACAACCACATACCAATTTTATGTAGAAGACTTTCACTCTACAAAAAATGTCCAGCAGAAGCGCGATGCAGATGAGCAGATTCAACCCTCCCCACAAATACACCAGCTCTGCCTCGTTCTTCAGCATGGACTCAATCTACACCAAATCAAAGGTCAGGTTTATGGTTCCATTATTTTGTTTGTTTTGTATCTGTTAGTTAAAATGAAACTTATATCAGTATCACAACTGGCAAATAACAAGTAGCACTATGAGTGTCTACTGCTTACCAAGCAGTTACTGTTATGTCTTATTTCAGCATTTCAAACACTTGATCAGCCTTCTTTGACCATATATGGTCACATGTGAATTTATCCTGTAAACTACATAATAAACAGTACAACCATAAACAATGACGTCTGTTATTCTCATCAAATATGCACAACAATTCTTCAACCTGACATGATAGCTTTGTGGGTTTTTTTTTTTTTTTTTTTCTATTGTTGCTGATTTGAGTGAATGACTTTGTTTTACCTCAACAGTGTGCCCACAGTCAAAGCTCAGAGAGTTCAGAAGGTGTCCTGTAGTGGTCAAGATGAGCACCACAACACACCAGACCTGGGGAGCGACATCAGCGTTACAGTGCTGCTGTAGACGTCACTCTTTTATAGAGGCAACATGTGATGAAAGGTAACAAAGTCTATCTATCTATCTATCTGTCTATCTGTCTAATTTAATTTAATTTAATCTAATCTAATCTAATTAATAATAAAGTGAATAGATTTACCACATATATTATTAACGCTAATGCTGCAGCCAACAGTGTGCTGCTGGGCTTCCTGAAAGCGATGATCTTGCTGTTATCCATCCCAGTTTACACAACGTTAATGCTCCAGCAGCTTCAGAAGGAAAACCACCACAGACTCAACCTGGAGCGCTGTTTTCGTCGGGAGATGAGAGAGGAGGAAGAAAACCAGCTGTGTGTTGCTGTATGACGGTATGTCCAGTGGCAACAGGTCCGCTGCGTAAAACTACGACTCTCACTTCCTTTTCTTCTCATTTCCATCTCTTCCCTGCCTCTTATCAGCCCCTCCCAGTGAGGAGGTTCCCTGTAAACAGCAGAGTAGCCGGACTGTCATCTGAAGCAGGGGACAGCTCTGCTATGTGGCGACCTCTGTTGGTTAACTGTTTGTACTTGCACACATAATAAGGACCCTTTCCATATTCTTTTTCTCTACGTTTTGGATATGTTTAACATCTGCACATTTATTAGAAGCCTGCAGTCTGTTTTTACACTTTAACTTCATGTCAGTCAAACCAGTGTGTAAATCACTGCTCAGGATGCCTTAAGGCGGTTTTTAAATGGACTTCAAATGAAATAAAAATTTGCATCTGGATTTACTGATTAAATATTTTAGACAAACTATATTTCTACCAGATGCTGACTGTATATAAATGACAACAGTAGTGGTGGACAGTAACTTAGTGCATTTACTCAAGTACTGCACGTGTAGCCTACTTGTAGCTGCAGTAAGAGGGCTGTTTTTTGTTTGTTTGTTTGTTTTTTGTTTGTATGTTCGTTTTTACTTTTTCAGAAAACTGGCTACCCCAAATTTAACCATTACAAGGAGGTTGAGTTCCATTTACTCCATTTCATGTACTCGTAACTTTTTCAGAATTTTTTTTTTTTTTTACTCAATGCAGTAGTTTCAATACAGCATGCTTTTTATTAGTAGATTCTTAGAAAAACAGTTATTGATATAATATAATATATCATATAATATAATATAATAACAAGCAAACGATGCAATAAAAAGGTCTATATAGAGTTCTTGTAATATGAATGTAAAAGTCACGAGATCATACTTGAGAAATCCAAATTGTTTGTCTGTGTAAAATTTTATATATTAAGGAGAAAATGTGATATTTAATTACAAACAGAGCAGAAACACATGTATGTGTTTGCCTCTGAAATTTAAACTGAGCAGGATCTCTTTCTGCGTCAAAGGAAAGGAAAGAAAACCCACCCAAAGTTTGTTTTTTCAGGCATTTCTTTTGTCCTCTAACTCAATCAGCTACTGTGTTGATGACTACTTTTACTACCTGGAAACACGTTTTTACAAAGCGGCTCTACTTTTACTGTTTCAGTTTTTGGCTTTCTACATCTGGCTGTAAACTGTTCCTGGTTAGGTCTGCTTTGAACTGAGCTGGACACAACAGCTTCAACAGGAAACCTACTAATTGTTCAGTATGGACACCAAAGGCCTTTCTTATAGGAAAACATGGATTGGCTCATAATAACTATTTGGTTAAAGCTGGGAATCCTTCTCTTCTGGTTATGGCGAGACGATTTGTTGGCTATAAATAAACCAATCATGAAGCAGTGACTGTTGGAAGCTGCTTCCGGTTTCGACATTTGACATTTTGTTGACCTCTAGAAAAAGATTGATCTAGTAGTTATCTGCCATGTGTGGTAATTTATCTAAATTTATTCAGATAATGTTAAATATTCTATAATACATCAAGTGAGTTATATGAGCGATATTTGAAGATGACGAGAGAAGTTGGTTTATTGTTCTTTTTCAGCCCACAGCATGTTTGCAGTTAGGGGCAGCTGGAGGTTCTTGTCCCGCACCTCTGTCCTCTTTGAGCACCTCACTGGACCTGCCCTGATCTCAGGCAGTTTGTGGAAGTTGTTCAGGTCTATGGCGGGCCAAGCGGTTTCAGGATGGCTCTTATTTTTAAGTGAGGGCAGACATACAGGCGGCTTCTTTCGTTTCAGCTGACTGCCCACCTTGTTGCTGTAGTCTTGTTTGAATGCTGCTCGAGAGTTAAGACAAAATAAGTCGGAAAAAGTGCAAAGGTTTGACTGAAAAGCAGCACGTGACCAGGTCCAGGTTGTACTGTGTTAGACCCTGAATAGATCCTCCTGACTATGTGAGAGAAACTACAGGTTACTCTTGCTCCATCAAAATTCAAGAACAATGAATACTTGATCAGAAAACTCCAACTAAGATGCCCAAGTAGAATTACTGATCTTCTGATTTAAAAGTATGCTCCTTCATTTTATCAATCTGTTTATAATTTATGTGTTTTTAACCCTGGTGTGAGCTTGATGAGCACAAAGGAGCTGCATTTTGTCTGGTTCAGATATGATTAGACAGCTTTTCTAAACAGATCTCACCTGCAGGTAACAGTTTTTCAAAGCCACACTGGTACTGCTCTGAATGCTGCCAGTCCAACCAGAGGCTGGAGGTGGAGGAGCGTTTGGCCGACGGCTTGAACTGCTGCCAGGCAACTGCTGCAGCGGGTGGTAGGGGAAAGTGGATTGGACCAACTTTGCCACTAGCTGCATGCTATTTCATACAGAAGAAGAAGAAGAAGAAAAGGGAGAGGAGTGAGGGACAACTTGCAAAACATGTTCACCGAATATTAGTAAGTAACCCTCTTTTTCTTGCTCGAATAATAATGAAAACAATGTTATTACTAATCAAAGAAAAATAATACCATAGCTAAGCAGTACAAAAAGAAGTGATGTGTAGTTGTTTAGGTAGACAGACTTACCACAGTGCAGCCTCCTTGTTCAGTCATCAGCTGGCCGTTGTTAATTTCCGGCAGGTTGAATCCACGTGCAATACGCTTGGACTTACGTGATGTCAGAAGTTCATGGACGTCTTCTGTATGAACCTGGGATTTGTAAAAAAAAACAGAAAATACCTTAAAGTGAGATTTGAAGATTATAGAATACTTAATTCAAAAGATACTATGAGTTATTACACTGCTTGTTCTATTTCAATTTTCCCAATTTAAATCCACACTGCAGACCGAAAGTAATATGACAGCAACGTTGAGTCTAAACACTAAAGAACATCATTGTGATGAGATGTTGAACATATTTTGTTGAATAGTGCCCCTTTCTAAAAGGTGGTTAAATAATAACCACAATAAGTAACTCTCTTTGATAAGACATATTATTTGCATGTGTTTCTTAGAAGCATGAAACAACCAACTGAGTTTCTATGTGGAATTTTTTTTTTTTTTGTCTAATTATGGATTTTAGGCCAAATATCCAAATCAAATTAAAATGAGATTTCAAGAACCGGAAACAAATAAAGTAAAAACAAAACAAAATCAGAAAAAGATACAGAATACAGAATAAAAGGCGCATTCATAGAATTGTATTTCCAGTGAGTGGCGTAAAATCCTGTGCAAACCTTTTTGTTCGAGTTCACAAAACGTCCATCTATCTTCTTCCATTTATTTTCGATTTTAGGCCTGGTGAGAAAGTTTGGACATATTCAAGATTAACCAGTGTTACTATAATACAAAAAAAACCCTCTGAATCAAAGAAGACCTGCTATATTCACCCCTGAATTTCTCACCTTTGCATTTTTGTCGTTCCAGGTACAGCGAACTAAAATAGTTGAAGTCTCCAAATATGAGGATTAATATGCAGTTTTAGATAGTGGTTGTGAATGTGAAACATGGAACACGTGCAGCAACAGCTGTTCATTCTATGACATCACACTTCTACCTGGACATTCCATTTGTACACGCCACAGACTTACACACTGGAAAACCCCAAACAGGCCGATATTTAAAATATAGTTGAATGATATCAATCACACTCGCCAACCAAATTTGAGCTTATTTTGTACCACAAATTAAACTAGGTGGGCCTTATATTACTTTTAACACTTAATTCCAATCTGTTTTTCGAGCGGTTTTAAAGCGTGAGCGTGTTACTACAGCCACCGCGGAGGTTGTTTGTCTGTTTGTCAGCACAACTACGATACGACACGACAGGATATACTTTGTTGTCCCGTTGGGGACATTTTCTTTAGCCAAGTGTTGTTGCATTTGATACAATTCTGCATTACATAACATGATTCAAAAAAACAACAACATACATTATGTTCCACAAAGAGCCTAATTCACGTAAAATAGTCTGCCAATTTAGAAGGGTTCCACTTTCCTTGGTTCCATTTTTCCACATCCGTTTGAATGTAAACAAACAAACAAACAAACAAAACAAAAAATGGGGTGATGGAGAAATAATTCTGAAAACCTGTATGGGTCCAGCATGTAAAAATATGTAAAAAAAAAAAAAAAATACATAAATAAAAAAACCCGGTTATGTTTTTGCATGGGACAAAATCTTTGTTAATCAATAGTATTAATGGTAAACTTGTAATCATTAGGAAAAAAATTTATCAGTCTAATTTTAATTTTTTTTATAGATTTTTTTTTCTTTCGAACAGTTTAAAGTGACATTTTAAAAGTTTTATTTCAAAGTAGTTAATTTTCTAAATAGAGTATGTCATCGTGCCACTTTTTATAACAGTTCCTCCGACACACGTGTTGCACATGTTGTCCGCTTGGTGCCGCCAGTGGACAAGAAACGTTACCTCACGATTACTAAAATTGACTTTTAAGTGTATCTCTTAGCCATTTAGGCTAAATCAATATTTTAGGTGCTTAATTTGAAAAAAGGCACCATTAAATATAAAAATGATTGATTAGTTTCATTTCTGTTATATTTGCATTTTAAATAAACAGCATTTGTCGGTAGACTACTGTCTCGTCTCAAAACCACTGCATATAAAACACATAGTATATTTAGATAGACTGGTTCACACAGACACAGAGACAAACACTTATACACACACAGATACACAGCTCTCAAAAGTTAGGACAGTAATTACATGTCTAAATCTGACAGAGCATCCAACCACCAGTGCCTGGATGCCTGCCAATATATGTGTGTGTGTGTGTGTGTGTGTGTGTGTGTGTGTGTGTGTGTGTGTGTGTGTGTGTGTGTGTGTGTGTGTGTGTGTGTGTGTGTGTGTGTGTGTGTGTGTGTGTGTGTGTGTGTGTGTGTGTGCGTGTGTGCGTGTACTTGTGTTACTCATGTTGTGGGGACATAAATCTGTTTACACCGTCACATTGCCCACACCGTCCAATTTTAGTGTGAATAGTTGTTTTGAGTTAAGGTAAAGGTTAGTTTTAGGTTAAGGTTAGGAAGCTAAGAGTTTATGGTAGTGGTTAAATGAATGTAAGTCAATGTAATGTCCTCTGAAGTCATGTAAATATGACTGTGTGTGTGTGTGTGTGTGTGTGTGTGTGTGTGTGTGTGTGTGTGTGTGTGTGTGTGTGTGTGTGTGTGTGTGTGTGTGTGTGTGTGTGTGTGTGTGTGTGTGTGTGTGTGTGTGTGTGTGTGTGTGTGTGTGTCTGTCTGTCTCATCGGTGAAGACAGAGACAGGCTGGCTGGAATCTCTTGAGGGAAGGGCTATACTGAGGGTGTTGCTGCACTCAAGAACACACACACACACACACACACACACACACACACACACACACACACACACACACACACACACACACACACACACACACACACACTCACACACGCGAGGGAGGGCTGAGCAGTGCCACATCACCCACCAACACCACCCTCGTCCACTTTTGCACACACAGACACGCACATCTCCCACACAAATCCACTGAGTCCCAGACCCTGTGTCCTACAGCTGAATTCCTCCCACTAACTCCCGTTTAGTGCTTTTTTTTTAAATGTCGTTTTGTCCACCACTTTGGTCCAGACTGAAACATCTCAACAACTATTGGATGGATACAAATTTTCCTCAGATGGTTATATACCCTGCAGGATGAATTCGATTTACTTTCATCCCTTAACTTTTCATCTCGTGCCACCGTCAGGTCAACATTTTAATCTGTTTTATATTTATTAGTAAATATTAGCAAAAGTAATGCAATCTGCTGTACTTTGTGTTAATTGCTAATTAGCTCATGTTAGCCATGCTAACAGATTACTGAGATAGTAAATATAGAGATATCTATTTTTTGGGGGGACACAGATTAGATGTATTAAGTTTCTTCTTACTATGTCTCTCTGTGTTTTGCAATCAGTCGGATCCAGATGCAGACGGGTCACAAACTGAAGGTCGAACAGTGCTCTTTGTCATAGAACTCGGTGGATCCCTAACATCATTAATCCAACAGATATTTTCTCATTAGGTGTTTTGATGAACTGGGTGACGCTTGTAATGGTTGTGAAGCCGCCCCCCCCCCACCCCTCCCTTCAACTAAAAGTGACCACTCATGCCCTGTAGCTGTGATCCTGTCAATGTGGGGACAGATCTCATCACAGAGCATTGTATTAATGAGACATGTCGGAAATATCTTCTCTTTTATTCGCGTGTTTCGCCTTTTCATTTGTAACCCTTTTGCATCAAAGTGATTTTTGAAGCACATATCAGAGGCGTGCATGGTGCGGTTGTGTAACATGCCACTGAGTCATTCCTCTTGCCCGAGGGCAGACATTTTCACCCTGCTTCATTACAGCAACAGGCAGGCTCACGTTCTCCTTCTCTCTGGTTCTGTGTGCATGTGTGCAGCGCCCAGACCTGATGTCCTCATCCTGCCATGTTCTCAAACATGCATCTTCTTCACGCTCTCAGTGGAGGAACATGTGTGTGTGTGTGTGTGTGTGTGTGTGTGTGTGTGTGTGTGTGTGTGTGTGTGTGTGTGTGTGTGTGTGTGTGTGTGTGTGTGTGTGTGTGTGTGTGTGTGTGTGTGTGTGTGTGTGTGTGTGTGTGTGTGTGTGTGTGTGGAGCCTCCCCACCCAGGGGTTGTGTATGGGCTTGTTACAGCAACATTCCTCCACTCAGCTGCTTCTGAACAGCACATTCCAGAAAGAGAGGGAGAAAGGAAAACGAGGATCAGTTAAAGGAGGAGAAATGAAAAGAGAGAGAAGTTTAGGAGGGGAGTGGGTGTAAAAAGGGGGGAAAATTGAGAGAGTAAGACATACTGTGGTAACGGGGGGGGGGGGGCAGAGTCAAGATGGAAGGGCAGAGGAAGTTGGTGAAGGAAGGAAAGGGTAATAATAGTATGATGTGTAATTGATCCCTGCTGGGAAATTTTGACTCCCCACTTCTCCACTGGGAGGTCAAAGGTCAGGGTCAGTTACAGTACAGAGCAACCAGAGCAAAGGCTGAGAAAAGGAAGTGACAGGGAGAAGGCCACAAGGTCCTGTCTTGAAAATATTATTCCCCATACAACCATAAAACAAGTCTCTCTCACACACACAGCTATTCTTTCCAGGCCATTGCATTGACTTTCATTCATTGTGGGCTACCGAACCCGAACCTTCACCAAAACTTTCACTATAACCAATTCATGCTAACCTCAACCAGGACCTCAGAAATGACGTTTTGCCCTCATTAGGACTGAGCTTTGGTCCCCACGAGGACCACTGGTCCGAAAAAGGTCCTGAAGACATAACAAAAGCAAGTACACACACACTCTCTCACACACACACACACACACACACACACACACACACACACACACACACACACACACACACACACACACACACACACACACACACACACACACACACACACACACACACACACACACACTTTACAGTAGACCAAGTACTCTTTAGTGTGTGTTCATCTCCTCAGTCTGCTTGACCTGTTTCTAATGAACTGTGGAAGGAGGAAACAAATCACGCCACAGCTATTCAATCGCACTCCTCTCCACAGACGGAGCAGAAAAACACAGACATGGCACAGAGACAGAGCATGTCATGAGAATACGTTTATAGCACATCTCGTACAAAAAGATGTAATAAAAGAAAGTGAATAGTGAATTAATAGTCATTTCCTGCCAGGTATGATTCATTTCTAAATAACTCATGATGATGTAGACGTACACGTCAGTGTGACATATGCAAGCACAGGCCTCGTCCAGGTGGCGTATGACTTCTTCATCCTCAGTTCATTATCAATACAGGGTTTACTGTTTGTACAATGATGAGGAATTTATTCGGGATTAAGGTCACTCTGACACACAAACATATTGTAGAATCAGTCGATTTATGATTTAATCCATCAGTAGAAGCTTGACAGAAATGCCAAACATTTCCTAGTTTCAGCTTCCATGTGAGGATTTGCTGCTTTCTTTTTACTTTGTTTTTTTGTTTTTTGGAGCTGAATATCTTTAAGTTTTACTATTTAATCACCAATAATGGACAAAACTAAATCACAGAAAATGAGAAAACAACTTGCTGATTGATGAAAACAATTGTTTGTTGCAGCCACAGATTCCACTCAGAGCACAGCTAAGAGCTGTTGAGTTTGATTCAGTGAAGAAAAGAGAGGCGAAAACAAAATAGGAAAGTGAGAAGTAGCTCAACGGCTGGACCGAAGATTTTGTCATCGGACATGAAACGACAGAACAGAAACAGGGGGAGCGATGGGGAAAAGGAAGCAGAGAAAAGATGGAATATTTACTGGAATAACAAGCAAATAGGTTTAAAGACAAGAGCAACAACAAGCAGTTTGTGTGAGTAAAAAGCTTGTTGGCTCTGTGACAGCGTCCCCTCTCCTTCTCCTTCTTCCTCAGACTGAATAGATGGGTTTGTTTGTTGTCACTGGTGGAACTAAAGGAAAACAAAGTGACTCGATTCCCCTCTCTCTCCGTGTGTGTCTGTGTGTGTTTATTGGAAGACAGTTCATCATGCATAAGTGTCTATTGAGTTCCCAGTCCCCCGACAGCTCTATCTGGAATACCAATTTGCTTTCCCCGTTCTTCTTTTCATCGTTTTCGCTGTCTTTCTCTTCACTTTGTCAGTTATGGGAAGTTTCAATGAAGTGGATGCTCAAATTAGCACACCTAAACACATTATGTAACATGTATATAATAATAATCTTTTGCTGCTCCTATGACTTGGACTTCTATAACAATAACTACAACTTTTTTATTTTACTACTGTAATAATGACAATAAGAATTTCACTCTTGCTCTAATTTCAGGTTTAATGTCAAACCTGCTTTAATTGAATTGGCATTGCAAAAGTGAGTATGTGATGCAGCATGTTACCTAAACACACATACACACATGCACAGAGGAGAATTACACTGTATACCCATGTGACCATTAGAGGGGAGGTTATTCGATAAAAAAATTGTTTTTCTATTTCTGGCAATATTTTAATCCAGATTATATATTTGACCCATTAATCTGTTGTCTGTTGGCTTCTTCTTCTTCTTATCTATTTATCCGGTGTATGTTGTGTGTGTGTGATGTAGATTAAATGGAGAAACAGCTGTATGACAGGATTGTCAGAGCTATTCACTCTGATTTTAGACCATGGATGATAGACCATTGACAGCAGGTATGTATGATATAAAAATTACCATATATCCTTATCCCTGCAATATAATTCCCTGGATGGTAAGTAGATAGATAGATAGATAGATAGATAGATAGATAGATAGATAGATAGATAGATAGATAGATAGATAGATAGATAGATAGATAGATAGATAGATAGATAGATAGATAGATAGATAGATAGATAGATAGATAGATAGATAGATAGATAGATGATAGATAGATGGATAGATAGATGATAGATGGATGGATGAATTTTTTTCCCGCTACAGCAGCATTATAGGTCCAGGAAAGCAATAAAACAACAGTAAAATATAAAAATGCACAGTAGTATGTTATTTAGCAGAGCCCCTACCCTATAATGGACATTACAGGTAAATAAAAGCATGCTGTCAAATTTGCAAAACGTTTATACCTGTGTTGTGTGTAATGATTTTCAGATCATCATTAATATAGGTTAGAACAGTTTAGTGTCCACAAATGAGGAACGTTTCTTTTAAATATGGACAGTACGAGTTTATTAAATATGATGCAATTCACAACATTAAAAAAAAAAGATGATTATATATGTTAAGTAACAAGTAATTAAATGGAAAAAAAATACATATAAAAAAAAACAACTGAAAAAGACAGTACAGCATGAAGCAAAGACAAAGACAGGCACACGTTCTATCCAATCAGGCCTGGTTATTTGGTTAGAGCAACATTCACGTTAGCCAATGAAATTTCAATTCCTGGTCACCAACGTCCAATCAGAGACAGGTTTATCCTGGAAGGGGAGGGCCTATTTCTTCCTTGGCTTTGCCCAGTCCGGATGTTCCCCAGTAGCGAATAACGAGCAGCAGTGTGTGAATGTGGCAACCGAGGTAGACAGGGAGGGGTAGATACACTGACCAGACCAAGCTTTTTGCCTTTTTTCTTTTTTTTCTTCTTTATTTTCCCTTTCCTGCGGAACCAAGGGACTACAGTTTACCTCACGCCACGGTTGTAAAGTTGTTGGTGGAGCAGAAAACGCGGCCGTCGCTGCGTTTCTTTTGGACCAACGGCTGTCGTTGTGAAAACAGTTCAGAAAGAAGAAAGAAGGAAAAGGGAGAGACAACATGGGGCGATAATAAAAAAGAAAGGTGTGCTGTGAACCGACGATGAGTCTCTGGGAGGACCCGTGAAGCTTATTTATTTGTATTTATGCCCCCCTCCCCTCTTCCCTGTCCCTTGTGTTTTATTTTTGAAAAATTTCTCCTTCCCTTGCCAGGTTTTTTTTTTTTTATTTTTTTTTTTTTAATTTTTTTTTTTTTTTTATAAAGGAAAAGGATACGTTACGAGAGGACTGAAGGATGGACCAAGCCGGCATCCTGAGAAAGTTTATCCAGGGGGTGAAGGCCATGAGCGAGGGGGACGAGGAGAGGGGAGAGGACAACTTCGGCAGCGACTTTATGGTGGGTCAAAATTACCAGCAGTCTACACCTAGCTTCCTTTAGCTTCTGTCTACATCACCTAGACCTCTGTCCCATTCACAACCTCCACCTTTTTTTTTTTTTTTTTCCTTCATACTGACCCTCCATATTCCCACCCCTCCCCTCTCCTGTCTCCCGGCTCCCTGTATCCCCCAGGAGGTGAGGCAGGGGCGGCCACACTGCCCTCTTCCTCTTCCTCCCATTTACAGGCTTTACATGGCGGCCTAGCATTGTCTCCTAAACCACACAGAAACACCACCGGCTCTCTGTTTCTTTAAAAAAAAAAAAAAAAAGAAAAAAGAAAAGCCAAGCAACAAAACAAGACACAATCACGTCACTTTGAAACCCCTGGGCGAAATTTTACATGACATTGCTGGAGCGGCTTAGCTCGTACGGCTACCAGTGCAGTGTTATTGTGGCTTACCGTCGGTTAACCATGTCTGATAACTGCAATGATTCATGATTCATTGTCCTCTCCCGTACACAGTAAGCAGGTAACATCCACCAAACTGACCTTAAGGGCATCTGTTATCTCCTGTGATATTCCCGTACACAGCTGTTTTAATGCCAGAAAGCTCTATGAAATATTTATAGGAGGACTGTATTTACTTTAGTTTAAAGCAGATACGTGCCATAGGGCTGAATTTAATGGTTATTTTCATTATTGATCAGTCCGTTTGATTTATTTTCTCAACCGCTCAGCTGTTTGGTCTTTAAAATGACAGAAAATTGTGAAATAATAGCTTTTCTTAAACCCCCAGGGTGCAGCCTAAAATGTCTTGTTTTGTCCCAACTAAAAGTCCTCTCTGATAACAGATTGAATGAGGGGAACCAAAAATATCTGCATATTAAGTGGCTGGATTCAGAGAATTTTAATATTTCTTAAAATAAAAATAACTCAAAACGATTATCAAACCAAAGGGCAAATTTCAGCCAGTCTAATTCATCGATGAATTGTCGCAGCTCGAACGTATTGCAGTTGATGATAAATCCACCCACACGCAAACCTTTTACGTTTACAGTTTTCAACGTATTAGAGAAACGCTATAATGTAATCAAAAAAGCGACACAAACCTCACACCCCGAAAACGACCATGAAGTTGAATTCATGTCTAAAATCATGTCTAAAATCAGGATGTCATGACCTTCACAGAAGTAGGATTTAATGCAGACCACATTCGTTTTGGCGAGGTGTGCCTAATAAACTCGAGTGTAAATCCACCTTGGATTATGCCGTCTTTCCCGTCCGGTGTTGCTTCTGTCCTGTTCGGTATTGTGATTCATTCTTTCAGCCCGTGTTGGAAGTATGCAGTATAACACGGTGTCCTTTTGTTATGCTTTGATTCACGTGACCAGGATCTTTTGGGGGGTTGTTTCTCAAGTAAAGTCATTTTGATAACGTATTTTGTTTGCTTTATGATAACCGCTGACCCGCAGTCATAAGTTTGCCCTCACGACATCACTGAATGTGTTTGCGTTGCAACTCTGGACTCAAAATAGGACGTCTCCCAGCCAGTCTTGTGAAATAGCTGAAATAGCCACAACTGGAACGACACTTCTGTAATATAATTTGTGTCATCAAGTGGCCATTTTAACGTGATGGCTTTGATTTGGGTACGTTTATAAATGTTGGGTCAACAACAGGAAACGAGTATGTTTACTTTATTATCTGTATTTGTAACAATGTAAGTTTAAATTCATGTACACTTCTGGATTCAGATAAAAGACGTCCTGGTTGCAGGTTAACTTGCAGCAGTAGATGGGAGGTTAGATTTGGGTTTTTATTTATTACCCAAATGATGTTTCAGCTTTGTTAAATATTTGTAATTAGTTTTGGTGTTTGATTGTCTGGGAAAGGAACTAATCAGTGTCAGAACGGTTAACTTTTTCTCCTCTTGCCTACAGTTGCAAACAAACACAGACACACACTCCTTCCTTCCCTACCTCATGCAAGCTGCTTGCTGGAGCTTGCAACATTCTTTCTTGGCCCATTTCATAACATTTTGTTCTGGCTTTAAAAGTGGAACTTTGTCAACTCTTTGGATAAAGGCTGCACAATTTGACATGGTCCCTCGCTGAAATTAGTACGTAACAAATTCTGAAATAAACAGAACTCTGCGTCTACGTTCAATTATGCGCTGATGACTCGGCCTGTCCTGCTTTTCGAGCGTTGGTGTTAGAAAACGGGGAGTTGGGAGATGTTGCGCAAAAAAAACCCCGACTACCGTGGGTGCTGGGCTGTGCGAGAGGCTTTGAGGAAGTCTTTATGGACGAGAGCAATGAGCTGGGGCTAGCCTGCCGTTAGTTTTCATGATACATGTCATCATCACAGATAAAACCTTTTTCTTACAATGCAGACATGCAGCTGGCATATTAGTGCGTCTAGTGTAACATAAGACCGAGTATATTGTTCATGGGTTTATACAGTCTTCAGTCAGAGTGCATTTTTATTATCTTTCTCTTGAGCTTAAATTCTCCCTCAAGACTTAACTGGGTAAATGTACTTTCCTCTTGCAGCACCACCGTACTTTTCTTCCATAACTTGACAAAAATCCACGCCTTATCAAACTGCCTCCTGTAACCACACCGTGTAGGGATTAAAGGGATCTAATCTTCGTCCATGCCGACCCACCTGAAAACAAACCCCACGTCCACTTACACTGGGCGTACCACCCGAAACCGGTGATCCTCAGTATTTGTTGACCCATCTGATTCTGTGATGGGGCGTCAAGACAGGTCACAGAATCTGATGGGTCACCAAATACAATGCAACACCGGCGCTGCATGTCAGGCTGGTTATGTCATTGGATACGAGAATCGTCACAAATCGCTCGAATTATAACTTCCCATTTGAGCATTTAGGCAGTTGTAGCGTTATAAAATGCAGAATTTAATTGCACAACAGCTGCTGGCGTACACATCAAAGTCAGCAACGCCTGTAAGTCATTATACGTGCGGATTTAACCACAGGTACACAAAGCTGATGTCTCACGCTTTCTTACAGTAAAGGGCCACATGATATGGGCGTGACGATTCAGGGAAGACACATCGTGGCTGAGAAGACCCAATTAGGAAGCGAAAATAGGTGTCCCTGTCATCGTCCAGACTAAAATGCATTTCTGGAGTTTTCAAATTAATAACAGGTCGACAGAGTTTACAACAATCTCTGCTTTAGGGGTTAAAACCCCCCCCGCCAAAGTAGTTTGAACACTAGCGCTATACGCAGCAAACGTAATATGTTTTAAAATGAAAACGTATCTGCGTGTGAGTAGCCGTAGACAAAAGTGTCCTTTTATCAGTTTTCCCAGCAAAACATCCTTCCAGCCTTTGTGGCTACTAAAACTGACGTCATTTTAATCAGATACTCCCTTTATTCAAACACACAGGACACCATTGACAGCCTGTCGTGCTCTTGATTATTTGTGTGATGTCCCTCTTAAATGAGCTTCATAGGCATGACTGAGAATAATTCGTTTTTACAGTGAAACGTACCCTGAAACGTTTCCTGTTAGCCTCTAGGCGATCACGCATTTCTCCAGACAGAAACTCGACTGTCAAACGGCTCTTATAAAATTCGTCTTTGGGTCATGCAAGTGCTTAAATTTAAAATATGTTTTTTTTAATTTTTTTATATCGTCAGTCAAGTAATTTGATACGGTTTATATGATTGGGGCTTTGAGCTAAATTTTCTCAAGCTGGCAACATCAGCTTGAGAGTGTTGAGTTTCACCTAAATTATTTAGCGAACACACTAGCTCGCGGACATGAAAAGTTGTCCTGAATGAGTACATGCGGGCTGCGAGCCAGCCCACCGAGCACAGCTAGGACTCGTCACCGCCGACATGTAGGTAAGCGCTTTGGCTAGTTGCTACTAGTCTGTTTTTTACCAATCTCAAGCTTTGTGGAAGCTTTTGGCCGCTTTAAGAGTCAAACTCACCACAGCACAAGCGTGAGGGGTGTGCTCCTCTGCGTAGTGAGTCACCAGAACACCCTGACATAACACCCACTTTAACTGCCTATTGTTGTTTATATATAGAATGTGTTTTATAGACATAATTACAGGCTCTGGTGGGGCAAGAAGTCAGAGATTATACGCTTTGTTCAGTACTCTTTTTCAGCTGTTTGATAGAACTGCTGTTTTGTTTTGTTTTTCTCTTCCCCCCCCCCCCCCCCAACCTGGCACCAAAATGTGAGAATTGTCTTGTAGTGTTCAGTTGTTATCTTGTCATGTTTGACCCCCATTTTACAGAGAGTTAACGGAGAGTTGTTTATTCCGGTGGCTTCCATGTAGAGGCTAATTACACGGCCATCCTGGTGCACGTGCTGTGAGTACGTCAGGGCCTCCGGTGAAGTGTAAAGAAGAAGGAGCAAAGTATGCTGAACACAGTTAAAGATGTAAGTTAGACACATGTTTGGTGCTAATCCTGGTGCTATAATGATTTTTACGAGCTTTTAGATTTTCGGAGCCGGTATGGGACGGTAATTTCTTCCCTGACCATCCTCCTTTTTCTGGCGAGTATTTGACAGATTGCGTGTTTAAGTTAGACTGAACTGTGCTGCTTGTGGGTAATACAGATGGCAGTCAGAAGTTCAGGAGCAATTCGAAAGATTTACAGTTCAGCTATGATCCCTTGCCACATATCGCCAGTAAAAGGCGCATGCTGTGATTATTTTTAACCTATCGGGTCTGGTGATGATGGCTTAATCCAAAAAATACCAATTGGCTATAAGGTCTAATACGTACTTTTAGGTCCTGGAGTCTGTCCCATGACGCAGGTTCTGCAAAATTGGTCCATCTGTGCAGTTGCTGGTCCCGCAGAACCAAACAATGGCAATTTTACTTGTTCCACAAGGGTGGTTATCAACTGGCCCCCATCAGCCCACGACTTTCCAAACCAGCCATTAGTGCACTTATGTAAGAGAGAGGTGTTTTTTTTAATTTTTTTTTAACAAATAGCCAGTTATAGAAGCAAGTACGGACACTTTCAGAGAGGAGGATTTAAGATAATAGAAACATGCTTGACGTAGGGAAAATATGAAATAATACAGGATAAAGTAGATATAATTCAGCTGGTGAAAAGAGGTTAAATGCAGGCACACCGGGTAGAACGCAAAACATAGAGTAAGCTGTCTTAGAAGTAAAATATAGCAGTAAAAAGAAGAAATATTTTCAAATCTGAAGTCATGTAAATGTACCTAGGGGTAATTTATGTGGGCATCTATTGTGATTTAAAGGAAACCAATATATTAATTCAAAATGTTACCTGTTATCTGTACATGTTTGTAATGTGTAAAATATGACTGTGGGAAGGCTGGAGAAGAATAACCAGAATATCTACTGATTCCTGTAGGACCAAGGACCATAATCCATTTTGCAGAGTTTTACCGTTTTTATTTCCTATGGGTGGACCGGCACCATGACAATGTGGATTCGGGTATTAAAGTGGAACTTGATGTGAAAACTCAGCATCTGCTGCCCCGAGCTTATCATTTTATCGTGATGATTTTACATACAGGCGCACTGAATTGGATGTCAAATTTCACGAGTGCTGCCGTGACCGAGCTCGTCCCAAGCTATGTTGCTGACTCACAAATCTGGCTTTGGGAAACGAGCTTGACTGTTGTGTGGGGAGAGCGCTCGCTGCTTGCTGTCTTGGAGACGGTATTTTGCTCTCTAGTTTTGATGCGTCACTTCCTGTTGGCAGAGAAAGAGTTTGTACATCGCAAACATTTTCTCTGGTTCGGAAATCTGGAGGCGCTGTTCCTTGTTACAACGCCCTTTACACATTTATTTATGTACTGAGGCGACAGTCATACTTTCAGTACAGTGAGTGAGGTGGTTGGAGGATAGAGTTTAGCTCAAGGCCAGGTTGATTGAACACACAGCTGTTGATAGACATACAAGCTGCAGGGATTGAGCTTGTGACCTCAGCGTTATGGGAAACGTGTAACTGGTGGGCCACCAAGCTGCCTGATAGAAACATTTAGGGAACACTTCAATCCAAAATGCCTCACAGCGTTTTGCTCACATGGATTTTTTTTTTCAGGGTCGTCTCCTATAGTGGCTCCAAACACCGCCAGACAGGAACTAATCAAATCTGATCTACTTACACTACTGAAATGCAATGTGAAATATAAGAGGCAGTTGAGCTAAGTTGTCATGATGAAGGTCACTTTATCTCCAGGCGGGGACATACAAAGACAAGGGAGGCTGCTTTTTTTTTAGTTAAAAAAGTTAACTGTTTTAAGCTGAAAGTATGTTAGCCCTCTGTCATAATGATAATACGTCCATATGTGAGATCTGGTGCTGATATTGTTTCTAAATACGCCGTTATAAACTGACATGTACCTGCTTCTGGGTCTCAATAACGAAGTCTAGACAGAGTTTAGACAGAAGTTCAGCGTGTGTGTGTGTGTGTGTGTGTGTGTGTGTGTGTGTGTGTGTGTGTGTGTGTGTGTGTGTGTGTGTGTGTGTGTGTGTGTGTGTGTGTGTGTGTGTGTTCCTGCCACACCTTTGCAAGCAGATTACTGTCAAGCAGCACATCAAAGACAGCGAAAAAATGCAACCACACACGCTTCTCTAAAGTGCTGTGGCAGGCAAAAAAAAAAAAGCTGTGACAATGCCAAATGTGTGTGTGTGTGTGTGTGTGTGTGTGTGTGTGTGTGTGTGTGTGTGTGTGTGTGTGTGTGTGTGTGTGTGTGTGTGTGTGCGCGCGCGTGTGTGTGTATACGATCTTGTGACTATATATGATGTTGTGTGTGTGTATATGTATGTATATATATATATATGATGTGAGTGTTTGTGTGTAATAACAATTCCAGCTGTCACCAGGGGGCCTTCCCCTTATTCTTTTTGAGGTGGAGGCCTTTTTGCCCAACTATCACCCACACAAACACACTCAGGGATGCAGGACACCAGTCGTATGGAACAGCATGGGGGTGGTGGGGTGTTTGTGGCAGCACTGTGTGTGTTTTCAAGAAAAGGATGGCATGTTTTACTGTAATTTATCAAAGCGGTCCCAGCGAACCTCGTCGCTGTGATCAGATAGATTATGAAAATAATTGCAAACATGATCACATTATAACCCAAGGTTTAAGAGTGTTTTGGAAGTGAGCACGTTATGAAGTCTCTCTTTTCGTACAATAATCCTCCACCTGCAGAATGTACGGCATGCCGGGTGTTCGTTTCCAGACTCATCAGTCAGGTGTGTTGAAAACGAGCTGGAGGGGCTCTGAGGAGCAGAACTCAGCTGTTTGTTTGGCAAAATTGGAATGATTCTTTAATTTTGTCTCAATAATAAACAAAAGAAAATAATGCAAATCTTTCTTCACGGCCTTTAAGTTGCGGCAGAGGGGAATGAGTGAGACAGTTGTTTCTCTTCATCACATGCTGAGGTCCTGCATGGTGTGTTCTTTGTCCTGTTTTCTTGTCTTCAACCTGCACAAGTTTCAAGATAAATCTTGCCCAGGTTTTGTCGGAAAATGTTTCAACAACCACTGAGAATAGCGATATGACGTGCAGCTGGTGGACTCTGCCTCGATGGTTGCCTTCGCCGCCGTTTCCCACCGCCGGTTAAAATATGAGACGCTGGGTATGTTTGTGCGTCTTGTGGTTTTATTAGCTTGTTAGTGTGCGGGGACGTGGAGGGGCACGCTGCAGGGGTCGGCTGCTGCTGTGTGTGTGTGTGTGTGTGTGTGTGTGTGTGTGTGTGTGTGTGTGTGTGTGTGTGTGTGTGTGTGTGTGTGTGTGTGTGTGTGTGTGTGTGTGTGTGTGTGTGTGTGTGTGTGTGGCAACCACTATCAGCCTGCCTCATGTTACTACAACACGATGCAAGACTTCCCAGTTTCGTCTGGTGTCACAAGCTTCGTTCTCACCCGCCCCTTCCCACGGCTTAACCCAGAAACCAGCCTCTTGCCTCTAAGCCGGGTGTTTCTCAGAAGAGAAGCAGCACAATATTTCCACTCCAGAGTTAGTGTGTGTGCGTGCGTGCGTGCGTGCGTGCGTGCGTGCGTGCGTGTGTGTGTGTGTGTGTGTGTGTGTGTGTGTGTGTGTGTGTGTGTGTGTGAGGCCTTACAGGATGAAAGCTTGCTGACCCACCAACAAGGCAGAAGAACTTAATTGATCAAGATAAGGAGACCACACATTCAGGAAATTATTCAGTAATACCCTGTGTGTGTAACCCTAATCCTAACCGTGTGTGTGTGTGTGTGTGTGTGTGTGTGTGTGTGTGTGTGTGTGTGTGTGTGTGTGTGTGTGTGTGTGTGTGTGTGTGTGTGTGTGTGAAAGGAAGTAGATTCATGGTCCAGTCATATCGTCCGTGGCAGCTCCCACACTGACCTGCATTCACGCTTAACCAACAGCATTCACTCCGCTGAGGTGTCCTTGGGGAACATGGTGTCCCACAGAAGACAAGAATCTCCGCGTGTATTATTTTAATATCAGTAAACAAACACAAAAATATCAAATGAATGCACAGAAAGTCCAAATTTGGCCGAGTCGTGTAAAATCCCAGACGCAGATTAAATTGACAGAATCAGGTCGGCGCGGGCACCTGTTCGACCCTCGATAGCGACAGTGAATATCTGGGCAGGGAAGTGATTAACAGATGCACACAAACAGCGAGCATGCACTCAACACACAATGAGCCCCTGTCCCAGATGATTGGGATTAGATGAGGTTTGTCCACATCTGCTTCCTGCTGCAGGCCCAGATCCAGAGCGGGAAATTACCACCGAGCCTCAGACCGCTCAAAGTTAACCCTGTTTGCTCGAGTATTACGGCGAAGTCCACGATTTATAATGAAATTCAAAACGCGTCAAACTGCTTACGGTTGCGTGTCGGGGCTCCTGAAGCGTGACTGCTCTCAGTGCTTTTCAGTATTTTACATTTTCCCTGACGATGGCATCCACAGGGCACTTCACGAATGAATGAAAGCCTCATTTCTAAGACAGTTAGAATTCTTGCGTTTTTCCTTCCTCTAGATGTCCCCATGGTGGGCCGCCGTATTGAATTTTAAAAAAATGTTACGTCAAACCTCATATTGTGGTATGTTATTGCTGCTTGACTCTTTGAACGTTCCACATTGTCCATTTTTTTGGTCTCCAATGCAACAGAAGCTGTTGTGATGTTAAAGTCACGTACTTTATTTGCGTCATGACTTGTTTGTTAAGTCTGCTTCTACTTCCCACGCAGTTTGTATTTCTTCTCTTGTCACTTCTGTGATAATTTGACTTTATTTTGATTTCAGTTTTTTTTTTGTGTGAATTGAAATGTGCATAAAAGTGTGTGGACGGAGACAAACTTTTCACAAACTCGCACAGAAATTGAGTTACTTTCACAAAGATGGGCTATCGTGCTATTTCATTTTCCACTTCCCACACTTCATCTGTTTCTCCGACTGTCCCTCAGTCTCTCTCTCTTATCCCTCCACATCCTTCCGCCTTCCGTCGTATTTTCTTTGTCCACTTTGTTTTGTCTTTTGACATTACGAAGGCACAAACACAGTGACTCATTCGTCAGAGGAAGCAGTGTGAGCAGGTTTGTTTCTGTGTTTATCTGTCGGGGTCTATACGACACCGTAGACTGTACATGTATGGTCTCGGAGGATGTGGGCACCCAGAAGCGACGGTGGCTTTAAATGGTGGTCTGAGTTCAGCAGAGCTGCTTCCCACGGCCGGAGGGAGTGTATCGCCGACCGCGAGATGCATGCGCAGTCATAAACACGTGTACAGAATTGGGTGTGACATAGTGGCACTCGCAGTTCTTGAGTAACCGCTTATTGGATGTGGAGAATAATCCCGGTTTTTCTTTTTAAGTTTCCGTCGTTAACATCCTGCTTGCTGGTCGTCACGCCGCGCCTCTGACTTGCATAAGAGCGTTTTGTGTGCAGTGATTCCGCCAGATGGTTTAGAATTGAAAATGAAAGAGTGACAGACAGAGAGGAAGGGAAGCCTGATGGTTATTAAAAGAAAATCATATTCCGCTTCGTGCCAGTGAATGTCAAGCTGTTCTACCCCCTCTCTCTCTCTCTCTCTCTCTCTCTCTCTCTCTCTCTCTCTCTCTCTCTCTCTCTCTCTCTCTCTCTCTCTCTCTCTCTCTCTCTCTCTCTCTCTCTCTCTCTCTCTCTCTCTGTGTGTGTGTGTGTGTGTGTGTGTGTGTGTGTGTGTGTGTGTGTGTGTGTGTGTGTGTGTGTGTGTTCATACCCTCTCATGCTATCAGTGCTCCACTGACCTATATTGGCCAGTAGCCATTAAATGGAAAGGACTGCACAATGTAAAAGTGTGTGTGCATACAGCTCGGTAAGCGCCGCTGGTTGTTGGATATTATCTTTATACAAGATCTTTAGCTAATGAGGAGGTCTGACCCACAAAGTCCAGACCCCTGACTCATGGGAGCGGTCAGGGTGCGGTTTGATCTTACTTCCTGAGTTAATGAGCCTGATTTAAACGAACAGCAGACACCTGACGTGGTGATCTGCTCTCTGAACACCGCTGCTCTCTTTACCTTGTCATCCCAACGCTGATGAGAAGAGTTTTACAGTTTGGTAAGTTCACTTACCTGCTTTTTTTTTTTTTTTTTGTCACGAGGTAGATGAGTAGTACGATATGATTCCTTAATTTGTGCGCACAATTGATTTGGAGTAGGGCAGCAACTAACGATTATTTAAATTTATTTGACGCTTATTTTCTCGATGAATTGCTGTTTTGTCTGACGGTTAAAACTCAAAAGACATTCAATTTATCGTGATCTAAAACGGAGAAAAGCAGCAAACCATTACATTAAACAAAACAGCCAGAAACATTATTAAAATGCTGAATGGATAATCAAAACAAATAGATGGTTACAAAAAAATAGGCCAATTTTTATGTTGATTGACTCCATTAAGGGACTAATTGTTGCAGCTTTATATACTTTATTGACCATTTGAAAATCATCACCCATCCAACACAAATCTTCTCATCTAACTCTGACCAAGAAAAATGGGAAAGTGTATTTCCTGAAATGTCAAAACTATTACTTTGAGACTTCTGCTGGTTATTTCACAACACTTGATTCATTTATCCATGAAATCATTTGCCTCCGTCTTTCCACACACCGAAAATATGACTCTGCACTTTTTCCAGCTTTTTCTCTGATCAGGGGCGTTAAGGCCACAGAGAGAGAGAGAGAGAGAGAGAACACCAATCATGCTTATTGAATTGTTGGAGGGAGAGAAGCAGAGCAACGAGCTCACAGCGACCCTCTTAGTCTCTGTGCTGTAGCGCTGCATCTTTTGCCCGCTCGCTGTGCGGGAGATGGATTTTTCTGAGAGCATTGTAAGGGGTGACCTATTTTAGCTTTGTGTGTGTGTGTGTGTGTGTGTGTGTGTGTGTGTGTGTGTGTGTGTGTGTGTGTGTGTGTGTGTGTGTGTGTGTGTGTGTGTGTGTGTGTGTGTGTGTGTGTGTGTGTGTGTGTGTGTGTGTCTCTCTCTCTCTGCATGGAAGGTGACCGTCAGTAGATCCTCTGTGCCACTAGCGCTAAACAACCCCACATCCTGGCCACACACATATTCAAAAACCTTCTCCCCACCACCGCTGCCGGAAGAACATGTTTTCTGTCAACCAGTGCTCACTGCTGAGTTCAAGAAACAGAATGTGTTTCTCTCTGTGTGTGTGTGTGTGTGTGTGTGTGTGTGTGTGTGTGTGTGTGTGTGTGTGTGTGTGTGTGTGTGTGTGTGTGTGTGTGTGTGTGTGTGTGTGTGTGTGTGTGTGTGTGTGCGTGTGTGCGTGTGAATTATTCAGTGTGCCAGGGAAGTACAGCGATGCTGACTTATTCAGCCAGGAGGCAGAAAGTAGGCTAGATCCACCAACAACTACAGCGCTACCTCTGTTGCACTCATTCAGTCTCGACCAGGTTCTCTCCTGGCATTTTTCTTTTTTTTTTTTTTTTTTTATTTCCCTGTCTTTCTAATATGTTTCTAACCTTTTTCTTTCATCCCTTCCATCTGTCTCTGTCTGCCCAGTAACTGCCCTGGCATCCCCAAGTCATTTTAGTCCAAGTCAAGTCATTGGGAAAAAATGTGTATGTGAGTACACGTGACTCCCGTCACACCCTGAAGGGGGTCTGTGAAGTCGGCACTGGGCTTTCGGGGGTGGCACCGCCCTGCTTATGTGTGTGTGGCAGTGGAAGTCAAGCGTTCACAGGAAACTGGCCAACTCAGTCATGCTGTTTAACTCCTCAGACTGGCAGGAAGTGAGAAAGTAATAAAGAAAAGGAACCAGAAAGGTAGAACAAGAGTGGAAGAGAGAAACAGTTAAACTTCTGATAAAAGTGAACAACATCTCCAAACATCTATCCATCAGCTGTTATAAGTTCGTAATCATCTGCGTAGATTTTGAAGACATTACAGTGACAGCACTGCGTACGTGATTCTGGTGCACTCCTGTTTTTAAAGGCGTGAAAACCATCGCCCACTTTTCTCTTCCGAGAGGTTTCTCTGTTTTGGTTACTCTTCTTTTCTGAGAACAGGAGCGTTTCCTGTGGTGTTTTGTACCTATGCCTTGTTTCATCATGGTAAAATGTTTTGCAGCAATTTTATTTGATCTTTATAGAATTAGCACCAGTGATTATGATGATCATTTTATGCATGTAGTTGTCAGGAAGTTTATCTGAAGCCTTTTTGATTACCAACTCATTAAGCCATGTATCAAGTGGGGCTGAAATGATGTGCTTATCTTCCAATAGTTTCTATTATTACTTTTAAGTATTCAATATTACAATTGTGATTTTTGTTGACTTTTTTTTTTACCACTAGACTGTGGGAGAAGTTGAATTGTACGTTTCCAGTGACATGAGTAATATTTCCAAAGACAATGCACATCAAATGTCAGTCAATTAAAGAAAGTCCTGTCATAACAAATTTAAATGAATTACTGTTTAAAGTAATCAAAGCAGAAGCATTGGTGCTTTGTTGTTAGCAGAAAATTAAACTTAGTCAGTTATTGGTGCTGTTAAACTTGAGGATTTAATCACGGGTAGCAGGAAAGTGGCAACTTTCAGCTGTCATTCACGCACCCTGCTACCAGGGCAACAGATCAATGATTGAAATATTATTACATTATCACTGCATGTAGATGAATCACTATTATATAGCTGTGTAGAAATGGAGAGCAAAGGGTGTCCTGCTATAATCAGTCTCCCCATCCTCTCTTTCTTTTCCAATTCCACTGTTGTTCCAGTCCAGAGTTGCTCAATTGTTTGTCTCAACTCCTACCCTGATAACTGTTGAGTAACAAACAGGAATTGATTAGAGGACTGCACAAGAGAAAGCGATATTTACTTTTCGTTTGGCCCTGTTTTCTCTGCTTCCACCTTCTCCATTCAGAAGAGACGCTAGTGTGAAGTGACAGACTGTGTAAAGGGAGCGTGTGAATGAACGACAGAAACAACCAATAAAAGAACACATTAGCTCAGTAACCAAGAGCCTCTTAAGAGCCTCCAGTCTCCCCTCGTCCTTCGCTTCCCCTTCCTCTCTCTCCGTCTTTCTATTTTCCCCCAAATAATCCCCTTTTTCTCCTCCTTTATCTAAAATACACATATTCTCCTCCCCTCTACTTTTTTTTCCTCCCTCTTTTTCTTATGCTCCACCTCTCTTGTTACTTTGTTTTGTGAAAGTACAGAGCAGCAGGCAACTACTCTGTCTCCCTTTTTCTTTCCTTTCCACTGTTTCAAGCTGTAACCATCATTTTTGAGAGCATGCACACATGCACACATGCTTGTGTGAGTTTGTCAACATGCGTGTCTTTTTTTTTTTTTTTTTTCTCTCGGTGTTTTATGTAACAGACAAAGTGAGAACAAGTCGAGGCTTTGTCTGTGGGACAGTGGATAGTAGAGAGAAAAGAGGCTCTTACACTTGTGTCAAGTACTTTTTTTTTTATCATCTATAATGACTCGGTGGAGACAAATGATATTTAAATGACATGAAAAGCATATTCTTAGCTCAATCAACCAAACGAAAGGTTGACTTTAACAGTAAACAGCAGGTCAAGGATAGTTATGGATGTTTTGAAATGTTGTGTGTTATCTGGTCACCACAACCTCTCAGAAGTGTCACATTCATAATGTATGTTACTCATTAAACTTTTAAGTAACATCCCAGGAGAATTTTCGCACTTTTACATCCAACTCTCACTTAGTTATGTATTTATTGAAATGTTTGCACACAACTTGCTTGTAATTTTGCAAGTGCAATTAGAGGTGTAAAACACCTTCAGCTTTTCATTCATGTGATTTGTCTTTTTCTTTTTTTTTTTCATTTTCATGAATTGGGTTACAGAACATCTGTTGCCCATTTAACAAGCCGGTGGCATCCTCACACACATGTCAACTGCTCTTCCAGCAACAAAACACAAGTGATTGTCACTGATAACTGCTTGTTTACGTTGATATCGAAGGATGTGGAGACAGTATGGTCCATGTAGGAGCATCGTTTATCTTTATACCGAAGCACTGATGTGGTGCGGTGGAAGTCAAAGCTTTGGACTGTTTGGCATCACAGTTTATAACATCAGTGACACATTCTTTACAAGTGACTGTATAAAACATGCTCAGTGAAACCAACAGTATCTAAACACGAGAATAAAACATATCCAAAAAGCTTATTCGAGTTATGAACCGTATTTTATTATCAGTTGTAAATCTCAGAATGATTAGTGTCAGTGACCGGATAGCAGAAAGTAGCTGTCATCTGAGCAAGTTCAGAGAAGAACACTTTGAACTACAAGTTTGAATTGGAGCTAGATTTGCTGAAATGCTTTTAACCAACCGAAGTTGTTATTTTGTAGGTGTTTTTTTTTGTTGTAAAATGTCAAAATTCCTGAGTTTTAATGGGAAAATGAACTTCTTTCCCCCAGTTTGCTGTAGATGAAGTGATTTGGGCCACAAAGGGAAGTTACTTATCATCATTACTGCCCGCCCTGTCTGCTCATTGTGTGTATATGTGCATTACAGTATACTGTATGTGTGTTTGCGTGTGCTCCCAGGCTCCAGCCCAACACAGAAGCAGACCTCTGTTGCAAATGTAATTCACATGAGGCCAGAGGAGCTCTAATGCTATTACCACACACACACACACACACACACACACACACACACACACACACACACACACACACACACACACACACACACACACACACACACACACACACACACACACACACACACACACACACACACACACACACACACACACACACAAATGAACACGCACACACAGCTGTGTTGCCGCCCACGGTCTCTGTGTGTACCTCACTTTTCTCTCCCTTGCTTACTGATAGTTTGTTGTTGTGGTTTATAAAAGGAGATGCAAAATGAAAGGTGTTAGTATCATGTAGTCATCATGTTTTTAAGGCACCCCCGTGCTGCTAGCCTGCACTGATAGTGTGTGAAAACCTAAATGAAATAGGAGCTGGAAGTTGAATTCATTTGTTTGGTAAATGTTTTTTGTAATTTTAAAGGATTTGTATGTCAAGAAAAACTAAGTAGTTTTAGTTTAGCAAGTTCTGAATAATCAGATGTATCTGTTGCTGTCTGTCTGTCTGTCTGTCTGCAGTTATAACAAAAGTGAAACAAGAACAGGAAGAGACTGTAAGGTTTGAGGAACTCAGGAACTCAGGATGTACAGTGCATGTCCATGTTACAATAACAGGAGCAAAGCCTGCAGCAGAGAGAGGAGGTTTCGCTCCAGAAGCCTGAACACCCACACTGGCTTTCTCAGACTCAGAGAGAGAGAGGAGAGAGAGAGAGAGACAGGAGAGAGAGGGAGAGAGAGACAGGAGAGGAGGGAGAGAGACAGGGAGAGGGAGAAAGTAGAGGAGGGAGAGAGGAAGGAGAGAGAAGAGAGATAAAGGAGAGGAGAGGGAGAGGGAGAGAGAGACAGGAGGGGAGAGAGAGACACAGGAGAGAGTGAGAGAGAGAGAGTGGGGAGAGAGAGAAAGGAGAGAGAGAGAGAGAGAGGAGAGGAGGGAGAGGAGAGAGAAAACAAACAGTGGAGAGATGTGTAATTTCTTCATTGTTGCAGAAAGAAAGAGGAAAGTGATTGAACCAACTGAGAGAATGAAAGAGGACACTTGAGAGTGATTGAGATGTGAACTATCAGAGCTGAGCAGCAGGAGTTTTTTTTATAGAGCAAAAGTTTCACTGTTCTTTTTGAAGTTTCTTTAATGGTTCACTCTTCGGGCCACAGCGAAGTCTTTAATGGAAGAGTTGCACGTTTAAATTCAACGAAGGTTTCTTGGAAATTGAGTTGCCGATTCTACAGAATTTAGTGAACACAATGATCTCATACACAGGAGGTGGAGCACAGCAGCAGCTCCAGTCATCTGTTGTAGGTCACCTTCATTGTGGCAGCACCAGATACATGTGGGTATGTGCGTAAAAAGAAGGAAATATAACCTGTATAGACAGCTGGATTGAAAAGAATTGGAGCACATGATCCCGCCAAACCTCTGCATTAATGAGTTTTCCTGTTTTATAACTCGGTTTTTAGTGACGTTCTCCTTCTGTGGAGAAATCTCATCCTTTTTGTCTTTTTGAAAATGTTCTATTCTGGGCTACAGCATTCAAGGACAATGAAGCTTTGGCCTGCTGTCAGACCAGAGTTAATGTCATTGTTCTCTGCCCATTAACTGAATGTGTCTTCATCAGTGTCAGCTACTATTAGATTTGGCCACAGTTAACTTCATGCACTGCCACACAAAGAGGAAAGACTGTGTGTGTGTGTGTGTGTGTGTGTGTGTGTGTGTGTGTGTGTGTGTGTGTGTGTGTGTGTGTGTGTGTGTGTGTGTGTGTGTGTGTGTGTGAGAGGCTGACTAGGTATTGGTTGCTGTGGTATTACTAGCAATGTCAATGTTATAGGAAGGGTAATATGTGTACTGTAGCAGAGCTTGATCGCTGTAACCTGTTTGTATATAGAGTAAGTGAATACATGGCGAACAAAGGGTTAACTGAAACACAGTCACAATAATCATTATTATGTGTAAAGGCACCACATGTTTGATTTGTAATACTGCTTCCTGAAGCGGTCATAAGAGTGATTTTGATGCTGATAAACTGACTCATGTCTCTGGTTGACTGCGCTCTGTTGTCATTTATCTGTTTCCTGTGCACCCTCTGGGAAAAATACACCAACCACAAGTGCAACCAATGCTGCTCGTCTTCTGTTTGTAGACCAGTTTATACCTACAAACAAACCACATGTAATCTTTGTAAGCAACATGACTTATTACTGTCGACTCATTTTTTTTTTTTTTTTATTATTATTTTTTTTTTTTTAACTCCTGTTGTCTTGTTCCTTTCAGCGGTTACGGCGGTTATCAACCAAGTACCGGACGGAGAAGATTTACCCCACCAATGTCGGAGAGAGGGAGGAGAATGTCAAGAAGAACAGATATAAAGATATACTGCCATGTAAGTCCAAATTAATGATCCCTCCCTGGAGTTTGACTGCCGTTTGACACTCGCTTGCTCACTGATATGATGTACTGGCCTCCTTAGATTTATCGTGAAAATGGGAGAAAAGTCGGGGACACTACGCCAACTCACCGTAATGTAACGTCCAATCTTAGGCAGGCAACGGAGTACTTTGCGTGATAAATTCTACATGAAACCAGGTAGTACGAGATGAGTTTATATTTGGTTAGATGTCGCAGTCATTTTAAACCTGATCCAGTTCTTATAAAAAAAAATAGCACCAGGTAGCAGGTACTAGCCTCAATTTTTGACAAGTGGAAACAGCCCCCCCCCCCCGCCCTCCACCAAAAAAAAACCCTGCGAGTAGAGTCGAGCTGATGGTGACCGCGGAAAAAGGGCCTTCAGCTTCTATGCTGCTCATTAGAACTCCCACCACTCCACTACAATACTGTCGGAAACAAGATATCCTCATAGACCTTAATGGAGCTTACTGCTCTTCCAGCCTGACAGGGGGACGTGCGACAGATCCGTACGGGTGAACAATCTCGCATTGCACGGCGTGATATTGAAAACGGCTGTGAAATACCATCGAGCGTGTTCAACTTCGCCACTCGCCGTCTGCCAGCGAAGCTCTGGCTGATTTTGTTTCACTCCTACTTTCTCTTCAGCCTTTTACGCTGCAGTGTTTTGACCTCGTCCCCCACCAACAAACGAACCTCGAACACGATGGACACGTTTAGATCGAGGGCCAGATGTTAGCGCACCGTGGCTATCTGCTGGTTCAGCGCTCTCTCTCTGTGTGTGTGTGTGTGTGTGTGTGTGTGTGTGTGTGTGTGTGTGTGTGTGTGTGTGTGTGTGTGTGCAGCTGATTCCAAAGAGATAAGCCCTCTGTAATGCCATTAATGACCATTTCATCTATGCGAAACCCTGTTTCCTGTGTGGCTCGCAGCTTTTAAATATCATGTGTCTATCCGCTCTGCTTTAAACGTCATCGTCGGCTGAGGAATGGTGGGACGGAAGTGGAGATCGGCAAGAGAAAGATTTACGACATAAATTCAGTCTAACGTCATGTTTTGTGGAGTTATTAACGCCTGCAGGAACACAGCTACTGGTGTACTGCAGTTGGTCTTGTATTGGTCTCCGTCTCACAGACGCACACAGTTCTCGCTGGACTTATTGACCTCAGGGGAAGCTCACATGACCCAACATCTGTCCTACTTTTTTTTTTTAAATTTTTTTTTATGCCTTTATCCTATTTTTCTCCTCGGTCCATCCCCTCATCTATTCATTCATTAAGGCTTTTAGTGAATGAGCTGCTGACACGGCGAAAGGAGAAACTCGTTCATCCGTAACAGATGTGTGCGCTCGTACACACACACACTGTATAGAAATGAGGATATTGCTCTGCATCCATTTCCTCTGTACATCACATATACTTGTAGTCATTATTACTAGTGTCCTCATTTTCCCTTTCATTTTCTCTAGGTCTGTAAACGTGTCTTGATTTTTGTTTGCTTTTGTGTGCTGTTCTTTGCCTTTCTACTTATGAGAAGAAAATATCGATAACGATTGCATAAGTAAATATTTCTCTATTCCCCCTCCCCAGTTGATCACAGTCGGGTGAAGCTGACATTAAAAACAACCAATCAGGACACAGATTACATCAATGCCAACTTCATCAAGGTAAATATCAAGTTACTTTGCTTCGTTTCTCTGACATGTTGCGATTACCGCGTGTTATATATGTGATTTTATTTGGCGTCACATTTTCTTGGTCTCTGTCTGCTCATCTTTCTCTTCAGGGTATGGATGGCCCGGAGGCCTATATTGCAACTCAGGGCCCGCTGCCGAACACTGTCATCGACTTCTGGAGGATGAACTGGGAGTACAATGTAGCTGTGAGTATGGCTGGCTGGATGGTGGGAAAGCAGATGTGGGGAAATATTTTCTGAAGCTGTGTGCGAGCCGCACTCTCAACTGTGCAGGCGTTGTTGTTGCTCGTCGATGCTGGGACGTTGGTTATCTGAGCTCTGGGTTTTTGTTTTACTTGCAGTGACTGGGTCATGGATGCAAATCACGATTGTATTAAGGAGAACTTGATGCTTCAGCCGTATGAAGTATTAAGTCAAAGATATTTTCTAGTTTCCATTTTCCGTGTCGACTCAATATTGTGATGATGTCATGCACATAAAAGTCCATTTTTGAGGCGTTGAGGAGATTTTTTTTTTTTTTTTTTTTTTTTTTTTTTACAAATATGAAACCTCTTCTATTAAGACTTCTTAACAGAAAAAAATAAAAGTGGGAATGGTTTGCGGTTCAAAGTGTCTTGTTTTACACACATCTCTTATAGTTGTGGTCTGCCGGAAATTTATTTTTTGGGCTGCAGCGTATTTTTTTGTTGCAATACTGCGAGTGGCCACAGGGGAACAAAATAAGCTGCAAGGCCGCGTGATTGCTAAATATTTCCAGCTCTTTTAATGCATCTGTGATTTGGACGGCTCAATGAGCCAATCACCTCCAAGGACCCGCTTGCAATGAGAGCTGTTATGGCCTGAACATAAATAATAGCAGGGATCATAAATTTTTTTTTTAGGCGTGTGCTTGCCTACATACCGGCTTCAAATACTTAATCATGTGGGTGTTTGCCGCGTCAGTCACAAAAAGAATGTAGCCCACATGAAATAGAAGTTACAGCAGGAGGCTGTTAACATGACAACGTCCCTCAGTTTACATGGTTACTGGATACAGACAGGCAGCTGTTACCTGATGCAGTTTAAAAAATGGGTGCTGAAAGGATTAGCTATGTTTCTCTTGCCTATTTAGCATAATGTTTTTAAGACACAGAAAAGACTTGGCTCTATTTGTGCAGTTATGCTTCAAGTAAGATTTAAATACTCTCAAGATATGCTGGAGTCACACCTCTCCCCGTTTCTCAGTTATACCTGGGCGGTGATTTGGTAGCCAACTAGGGACGAGTTCAGCCGCGTCCGTAGATTGTAATGATCAGAAAAGGCACTGTGAACCCTTTTACTTTATTTGAATGAATGTTCATGTTGTCACTTTTCAGCAAGAAGGGAAGCGTGTGTTTGCAGAGGTGGTGTAGAAAAGTTCACTCTGCCACGGTTGAATAACAGTTTAATAACAGTAGGAAGTGAAACTGTAATAATTAAGATAGTGAAAATAAATATTTAATGTGCTTGTCAGGAATTAAGAGGCAGATGGGGAGTGCTTATGTTAGAAGCAGATGGACAAATATGAGAGGAGGGAGGGGGCTGTGATGAGGTTTAACTGGCGCCCTGAGAAGCTTGAGATTGCTGCTGTGATCATTATTCCTGCAGCATCGAAGGGAACGACCTGAGATACGGCTGTAAAGGGGAAATGTATGATTAAAAATGATGCAGGGTCTCCTCGGCCTCTCTACAAGGAGAAAAATATCGAAGTTTTCTCGTTCTGCGGTGGTCTCCTAAATCTCTGGCGCTCACTCCTTTTAGAAACTAAAAACATGACATAAATAGAGCATGTAGGAATTGACAAAACCGTATTTTAGGAAATGGTAGGATTTATCTCTGAGAGAGTAAATATTGATTGTCATTCTTCCTCTTTGTGTTTCCGCAGGTTATTGTGATGGCCTGTCGAGAATTTGAGATGGGAAGGGTAAGGCGGTTATTTGTGTCCGTCCATGTAAGCCGTACGTGTGTGTATGTTGATGTGTTCATCTGTACACGCGTCTGCGTTTTATTGTCTCCACCGAGGCTGCAGTTGGTTTTCTGCCCCATCGGCCTGTAAGAATATCGCACAAATATATTTAGCTCAGTGAGATGTGGAAGTAAAAGGATTTTTAGTGCAGCACATAAAATAATCTTGAGGGCTGTTTAGCCTTGGTGGAAGTAGTTCTCGTATTTGATGTGTTTTTCTCGCCTGTCTGCTTGTGTATTTGTAAATAGAGAGACAGAGCAACCATTTGTTACCAAAGCTTTGAGTCGATTTGCATTGATTCACACTTGTTATAGTTTAGTACACTCCATTGATAATAAAGTGCTACTGGTAGTTCACATAAGTTGTATATACCTACTGATTATATATGTGGTTTTCATTTTTAGGGATATGTATATTTTGTCACTCTTTTAATTATCATTGTTGCATTCATGGTTTATTTCAAACCAGAATGTGTGTGCAGGAAGCGGTGGTATCTGTCTGGGATTTTGTTCTCAGTCAAAGCTAATCTCTCTTCTTCTTGCCTGGTTAGAAAAAGTGCGAGCGGTACTTCCCGCTGCTCGGGGAGGAGCCTATGAGTTTTGGCCCGTTCAGAATCTCCTGTGTAAGTAGCCAAATCTGGAATATTACAGCTGTGTGTGTGTAATGAGTGTCTAAAAAAAAACAGAGGCGTTTAGGGGGGGTCTTTCGGACTGATGCCAGTTCCAGTCAAGGATTGTGTAAACGTTCTCCTCGTCTTTGTTTTCTAGGAATCGGAGCAGACCAGAACAGACTACTTTATCAGGACTCTGATGGTGCAGCATGAAAATGTACGTTCTCTCAGTTACCTTTCGCTCTGTCCTATATTCTTGCATTAAAGCTTCATTTTTAACACTGCTGGCCTAAAATAACCATTGGAATATCAATAGTGGTATTTTCAGATCATAAGATGTTTTTTTTTGTGTTTTTTTTTTACATCACAAATATTCATACGTGTTCAAAAAGAACTTCAATAGCTGTTCTTTGTTGGTTTTCTTGTAAAAGCACAAAAGCATAAAATGTCAAAGTTCTCCACGTATGTTGTCCTGCAGGAAACTCGGAGGATAACTCAGTTCCATTATATGAACTGGCCCGATCACGACGTCCCCTCATCGTTCGACTCCATCCTGGATATGATCGGACTCATGAGAGAATACCAAGAGAATGACGACGTCCCTATATGTGTGCACTGCAGGTAGGTTTATATATATATATATACATACATATATATATATCACCATTGATACACCTGTAGGATCATGCTGTAACTAAGGAAACATAAAAAAAAAAAAGAGAGACATATAACAGATGAGCAAGTAAAGGAATGAAAGAGGCAAGGTGTTGTACGTAAGGTATTATACATACGTATAGTCACACCCCACATTGGAATGAATATTTCCTACTTGTGCTCTCCAGTAGATTTGGATGAATGAGAGGAGGCAGGGCGAGACTCCTGGTAGAAGCAACATTGAGGCTTAAAATTCAATCGATATAAACCGTAGATTTAATGTCGCTTTTTTTAATTTGGCATTTCATTGTTTCACTTGACATATTTGAAAATCGATAAATGCAGAACAGCTACCTGTAAGTACTGACTCTTTCTCTAAATGCTACCGCGACTATATGAATCCCAAACACCAGCGAACTGATGCAACACAGTAGCTTTAAAAGACGTAATCACCAGATTGATTTCAGAGAGGATATCTAACTGTATGTTAGTTTTCAAGCAGCGCAGGCCAATGTTGATGTAACTTTTGCCTGAAGGCTTATACTCGATCTCCATACTGGGTGTACTCATCTCTCTGCGCGTTTGATCTGATTGCTTTAGGCCCAAAAATGTAAATATGATCAGTTTGGGCAATAACAGTGAATTGTTAAATGGTGGACGAGAATGAAAATATAAAAACACACTGAACTACAAGGCTACACCATTCAAGTTCTCCGCGGCACACATGCACGGCTACATGTGCCCAGCACACACACACTTCTCGTCTCCATGTGTGTGTAATCAGCTATAATGAGCGGCCCGAGGACATTTCCCGGTTCCTCTGTTGCACAGCAGGACTTAAAGCTGCGTCTCTGTGTCTGTAAAGCTCCTTTGTGTGGGTTGATGAGCGCTGTATGTGTGTGTGGGGACACTGTGCTCTCAGGGTAGCAGCATGAGATCAAGTTTTATGATTTTCTGCGTCAGACATGACCAGCTTCCGTGTAGCTCCTGTCTCCTTCCTGTCTGGCTGAGGTGCTGTTACATGCAAACATACAGTACATGTGTTGTTTTTCTTTCTGTCGCCAGTTGCTTTAATAATAGGAAGTCCTAGTTTATATTTGCGAACGTGTTCCCTGGTGGATTTCAGCTTTGCAGTAAAACAGCAGAAGCTCAAGTGTGTGTGCGTGTGCGTGCGTCTGTGTGCGCGTGTCTCTTTACGTGAACACTTCTTTAATCTAATGTGTGTAACTGTGTCCGTACAGTGCCGGCTGTGGGAGGACGGGTGCTATCTGTGCTATTGACTACACATGGAACCTCCTCAAAGCTGGGGTACGTGAGCACTCGCACGAGTACAAATATACACTCTTTCTGCACTCTAAATGTTTTGATTTGAAGGACACTAAGCAGTGACTTCTCCTGCTGTACATTATTTAACTAAAAATGACAATTAACTTTTATATTTTCTCGCATCCGCTTCAAGAAAATTCCAGAAGCTTTTAATGTTTTCCGGTTGATCCAAGAGATGAGGATGCAGCGACACTCTGCTGTTCAAACCAAGGTTTGTTCTCACAGCTCTCATTCGTTTTGACCTTTACACACACAATGTTATTATATATTCATATAAATCTATTAAATAGTGTCATTTAATTCAGTACTTACAGAAATGTTAAAGTCTGCACACACAAAACAGACATCTGAGGTCAATATTGTGTGATATTTATCCAGTTGTCAAATGAATAGATATTCACCAGCTGTTGAACTGGTTGTTTGAAACAGAATCAGTTTCTTTTTATGAAAACCATTTTATTTCTGACACCATTGGTCTTAAAATCATTTTGTTTAATTCTCCTCTTACCTGCCAAAATACCTCTTATAGTTATATTTATTTACTGGTCTAAATACACTGCATGAATATAATTTTACAACCGACTACATTTCAGTAATTTCAGCTTTTTAAAAATGGATTGAAATCTATTTCACAACAGTGACTTAAGTGGCAAATTATATTTCTCGTGAATCAACAGTATTAAATGATTCATGACTAACTTGTTGCCGTTTTAATGTTTTAATTATTCTTAATTTGTTAGAGTGACAGTGATGCAGCCTGCCGCACTCCTCTCCCTTCATTCTCGTGCTACTTTCTTACACCTGGTTGAAAATGGATCTTCCCTGCACGCTCATTTCCAGTATTATTTGTAACTGGTTTAGGTGGTTTTGCGCCAATTTTGACATGGGTGTGTTTTTTTGGAGAGCTTCCTGCCGCGAGCACGCGATTCTCAGCTGGACATATTTCACATTTTACTGTCACATTTGTGCATATATTTTCAGTCATTGTAATTAATGGCTGTTTTTCAACTCACTAAAGCCGCTAGCATTCCTGCTGTTTTGTTCTCTTCCTGACATAGAGACTGAAAAAGACCCCTGTCAGTTGAATTGTTCAACAGCCACTGACACGGGTTTAAATTCCAAGTCTCATACCAGCACTTTGCAGGAAGCCTGTAACTGTAATGTAGTTTCTGAAAATGTAGTTAAATACACTCACTTCCACAGCAGGGAATAATAATGGAATTAAGTGAGTGTGCATATTGTTTTCATACAGGTTGTATGACAAGGAGAAACGTGTTTGCTTTGGTATTGATTTGCTGAAAACCTTCATTTGCTTCCTCTCGCTCCTCCATCTCCCATCACCCCATCTCTCCTCCATCTGTTTGGCTCCGTTTGCGCATCACTTTTTTCCCCTTCCCTGCCTCATGATGTCTTTGTCGCTTTCTTTTTCTCTCCAGGAGCAGTACGAGTTAGTTCATCGAGCAATCGCTCAGCTCTTTGAGAAACAACTGCAGCAACTGGAGAGTCCCACCAACACGCAGCTACACGATGGCATGGTAGGACTCTCACACACACATTGGGCATGCTGTTAGAGAAAGACAGGATGTTGCAGAGTAACACACTCAGAGTGGGAAAAAAACCCACAAATAATTAGTCACAGGGGGAAAGAGGGTTGGAGGAGTAGCTGAGAGTGAGGAGAGGCCTTCCGAAAAACTTTGCTCTTTACACGGCCAGAAAAAGAAGATTTGCAGTGATTGTGCCAAAAAGAAAGAGACCTCTCCTCCTCAGGGTAGTCTCTGAGGACTGCAAACAGTTAGACCTATTTAAAAGAGCTCGAGAAAAAAAAGCTTTTCCCTGTCAGTCACCGCTGTCCTCCGTTGCCCCCAAACACACATACAAACACATGCACTCTATTCAAAGTGTCCTTAATTGTCCCTGAACCTCCTCTTGTTGCAGCAGAAGTCCAGCCAAGCCAAAAAGTTCACTCATACGACCAAAACAACACAGTAAGAAAGCATAAGTAGCGTTACACACTCACACTTGTACACATCAAGTGTTACAAGTAGCAGATATTCTTAAAATAATAAGAATATTTAAGATATTCTTAAATAATAAACCGTTAACTAATAATACATTTGTTGTGTTGTAGCCAATTGTAGCCAATCATAGAGGGTCACTGATGTCAATGCACCTCAAAGACACAGACACAAAGCAGCTTGTTCTTGGTGGAGCTCCAGGGAAAAGCTTAAGAGAGGAGATATAAAAATATTTAGATGGTTTTTGGTTCTTAAAACCATAAAAATATCATCTTGTGAACTTTAAGACTGAAAATAAAATGAACAAACAAAAAAAATGGTCAATATCGGTCCTTCTAAAAGTAACTACTCTGCATGATAGTACCAGTATTCTCCATCTACGCTGTTATGCGATGTAGAGTGTTGAACATTTACAAATCTAAAGACGGAGGACACAGAGATGATGAGCTAGAGCACTGGCAGCTGTCCAGGAGCTGACTTCCTGCTTAGGAAGCTCTGATGACATCACCCCTCTCCCATAATGCACTTTGAGTCTCAGAATAGCCAGGCATCCGTTGGGAAAGGGGGCACCCTTGCAAGACACAGTCACACGAACACACACAACCATTTTTTTTCCATTAGAAAAGACTCGCTGTATAAACTGAAGGCCAAGATCCCAACACATCTCCCAGTAGCTCTAAAATGAGGCCAAGCTTCTCCACTGTACTAAACTTTTAGAAACTAACTCACAAGTTTGTTCCATTAATCATGTGAAGAGAAGGTGTGGCATCCTCCAAGGAGAGGACATCAACTCCAGTACGAGTGTGTTGCTACCGAATATAACCATGTCGTTATCTTACAAAAGTCCAAGAAGGATAATACACACGGCAAACCATTATCAGTGCGCTTTACTGAGTCAGTCCACACACACACACACACACACACACACACACACACACACACACACACACACACACACACACACACACACACACACACACACACACACACACACACACACGCGTTGACTCATGTCCAGTCAGCCACTGTTAGTGACTAAAACACCCACATAGGTGCTCTCAATGGCAGTACGAACAATAAGCCTTCACATACACGCATCCCACACACGTTTCTCCGCCTCGCCTGCAGCCACCATTGTTTGCCTGAAACATTCCAACCAAATTGATTCTCACAACATACATGGAGCCAAAGGAACCGCATTCAGAGGCCCTGTTATTTATTTTTTAATTTTTTTTTACATCCTGTACCTTGAACGTACAGAAGTCTGTTCTTTTGACACACCGGCACACAGAGCCGAAGTGGCCCGATGTGCCCCACTGTCATCAGTTTCTGACGGCTGAAGTCGTCCTGTCATCTTCTGATTATGAGAGCGGAGAGAGAGTCAGATTAATGAGTCACGGGGGAAGAGAGGAGGAGGAGGAAGACGACAGCAGAGAATAAGGGAGAAAGGATGAGGAGGATGAGGAGGAGGAAGAGGAGGAGCGGCAGCAGAAACAATTTTGATCCCTTAGTGAAGCAGTTGTGTAGCCACTCGCTACCTCTGCTCCAGAAACATCTAGGAGAGAAGAGAGTTAGGAAAGAGGAAGCGCTTTGCATTTCAACAGCATGTCCTTAACTATGGAAGCAAAATGTACTTGTGTGTTCTAAAATCAGTGACAGGAGGAGGACTGCACTTAAATCAAAGTGACCAGGAAATCTCAAACTGCAAAGTATTCATTAGCGTCAGCTGCCAGATAAATGTAGTGCAGTTAAAGTAAAATCCTTTGGTCCGTTGCTTGAGGAAATGTGTGAACTTAACTTTCCACCACCAGCTAGAACCAGTTCTGTGACGCGTTTTTACCAGCTGTAGACAACAGTATGTTCAGGGAACAGCAACGTAAATCAGTTGCTCTAGCAATTTGCTTCTCATTGTGAAGAGATCAAAGTCAAGTCTAGTGCAACTTTGAGGTAATAAAAAAGGAATTTAACCCACGTAAACATGTAAAGCTTCATATTCTGGTGTCTTTTCTTTTGTTCGTGTCTCTCCAGGATGAAAGCAGTCCTGATAAAGCAAGCCACCAATCAGACGAAGAGACGTGGGACACGCCGCCTCCAAAACCGCCGCGCATACGCAGGTAAGACACCTTCTGTGTTCGGCCCGAGACGTCCTTCCTGCCGTTTGTCAATCTGCCGCTGTCGTTAAATTGCTCGAGCCCGCTCTGCTTTATTTAAGTTTCGAAATGGATGTAGCATAAAGAATAAACTGCCTCTCACTCATCCTGCTAGGTGTGAGGTGATCTGTCACTGAACATGGCGGGTTAAAAAAAAAAAAAAGGCACAAAACAACAGTTCACGTGGAGCTCAAAATAAAAACATATTAAAGTGACCAAACAAAAGCAGCAGGCGGTTTATTCATCTCACACGAACCAGAGTTTTCTGACACTTCAGTTCCCCGTCAGCCCACAGACGCAGCCGGCATCCACTTTCCCAAAGTTAACTTCTGTTTGGCTGTTAACAGCTGCCTGAGGACGAGCTGTATTTATAGATCATTTTGCAACACTTTGCAATACTCTGCAACACTAACGTAGAGTTGAACGCACCACAACTCCAGGCTAGTTAAACTATAACTGCGATATCTTTCATCTTCCCCTGCTTTCAGAACAAATACAGATTGTTATGCACGTGCGGGCGTATTATATATTGTATACAAATATACACACAGATGCTTTCTCTCTTTTACTCTGTAACTCACGCTTTGACAGATTTTCTGTCTTTTATTTTGTTTGTTTGTTTGTTTTCCTCTTCATTCCTCTTTGCTTCCCTCTGCTCCCTTTCCTCCCTCTCCACTCATTTTTAATTTTGCCATACAGTACGTGCCCAGCAGGGGTTATGCTCCACTTTCTCTCCGCCAGTCATCTTCATCTTCAGTCATCTTCATCTTCAGTCCGTCTTCCCTTCCTCTTGTGATTTATCCACAGAAGGCAACACTTCACCAGCCGTTAATGCAACATTACATTCTCTTTGCAACTTTTTAACAAGGCTGATGAGTGCTTCACAGTACTGACGCTTTAATGTCACAAGGGGACATCTTGTTGCTCAGCAACACTGTCTCACTTAATTACCTGCTGCTTGAGACATTGTCTAAAAATGCCCAGTTTGACAGCGTTTTGTGTGAATAGGCTGCCTCTCTGATTACATTTGCAGTGAAAGAAAACGTTAGCAAACCTGGGAATGATCCGCGTTTATGTATTAAAGTGGCCGTAACATATGATCGGATCTTTAACGTGATTATGTGTATCAGCCAACACGTATGATTGTATTATTGTCTGTTAAGAATACATCGTTTAAAACATTTCAAGCGAGTGTTGGAAAAAGTTTGTGAACCTTTAGGCTCATGATATCAGCAATACATCGAGCTAATTGGGAGTCCAGAATCAACGATAAATGATTGGAGGTGAGCTTGACTTACAAAAAAAACCACTTACATATTTTGGGTCTGCTGTTCACAAGAAGCATCTTCTGATGAGATCTCTGCCTCGCAAAAAAACAAAACAAAACAAAAAAATCTTGAGAGGACTCACCATCAACAACTGTCGATTTGCCGAAAGATAGAAAATGCTGCAAAGTAATCTCGGAGAGTGAATTGAAATATTCACGAGTTCACAGTCAGATTAACTGTCTACAAGTGATGATTTAGTACGCTGTGTACTCTGCCTAGAAGTGAGCGCCCAGCTAACATGACTCCAAAAGCACAACACAGAATGATCTAAAAAAACAAAAACAATCGGGGGGGTAATCGTCGGGATCTTACAGGGTAACGTCAGGGTGCTTGTTCAGCTGAAGCTCTGTAGAAGCCGGATGATGTAACAGAACAATGACCATAAACATTAAAGTACATCTACGACGGGATGACTTTGAAGTTGATCGTCCTTTTCTTGCATCGCTTGCCGCACTAAAAGGATCTCGCTCTTGCTTTTTCTTAATTTCTCTATTGTACCAGCCGGTTTGTTGGGAAAGCAAACATTCTTTCAGAGGTCCTAATTTTAGCCTGTAGCTGCAAGTGATCTGTTTACTGAATAGTTTCTTTCCTGTTCCTAGTAAAACATACAAATTTAAACTTGCAGCCAAAATTGGATACTTTCCTGGAAGTGGGACAGAGCAGACTGTCAGGGATATACGAGTGCGTCTCTCTCGCCATTTGAATCTCACTCTTTCTCCTTCTCAGTTGGTGTCTTTCTTTCTCTACATCGTCCCTCTGTTCCCTGCCTTGCTTAAGCTCGGGAGTATTCTGTTGATGGTAAAAGCTATTTTTACCAGCATAGTCCACATTTTGCCGGCCACACTCCCGATGGGTCACTTCAGTGGTGTAAATGTGTGGAGTAGATTGTGGTGGAGGCAGATAACTGCAGGAACTCCGGGGAGGCTGGAATCAAGGTCATAGATACTAGTCATGGCTTTTATAGTGAAATATTTGACTTTTATAGCTGCTTATCAAACCTCAGTACCTCTCAAGTTCAGATTACAATGTGCCTGTAGCAGCTTGATTATGTAAATGATCAAGTATTATTAGAGAACAGGATACATAATTCCACATTAAAAACATGTTGGGAAAACATTTGCCAAAAGTTAGCTTGGCTTTGCTGTGATTGTAGTCTGGAAACCCTGATCACATTAAGGTTTGCACGGTGTTGTAAGTGTGATGACATTGAAGTAGTTCCCACACTGGCACAACAGTGGGAGAGTTTTGGCGCACAACATACAGGAGGTGGTGGGCGATGCTTATTGGCTAAAAGCTGCTCCAATAGTTTCAGAGTTATTATTCTGAGGTCTATGTCCAGTAGGATGCAGCGACTGGCAACAACCCTCAATGGAGCGAGGCCAGATTCATATATTCATATGTAGACTCTGGTAATACCAGGCTAGTTAAAATAACCATTCAAGAAAAAGCATGAAAAATATAGGATTTTGTTGGACTGCAGTTTCCCCAGTGGAATGAAAGAGACTGTCGCTACACCCAAAAAGACAGTTCCTACTGTCCCAATGCAGTTGATCCCACAATGCAGCTTCCACCTAAACGTAAACTGAATCAATGTGATTGCCATTGATAAGGCTATTAACAAAATAAGGCTTGTTAGTCATGCGTTAATACATTCTAGAGGTGCTTTTTGATCCTGGGCTGATACCCAGACATTTTCCTGAGGCCCTAATGTTGGTAAACTGCAGCAACTTTGCCGGTTACGTTTAATTCTTATCTTTGCTAAACAGTCAAAAAGATAATCATCATCTAATCCCGCAGGCAGAAGCTCACATTCGCTCAAGCAGTGATTTCAATCTTGGAGCGCGCATTCGGCTACTTTTCTCGGTTGTCTGTGTGAATCTACCGTGATACACAACCTGAAACCAGGAAGTGTCTCTTTAGGCTTCCCCTTGAACGCATCCCGCCTCCTATGAATGCATGCAGCTGCTGCTGTGACACCGATTCAAAATGCAGAACCCTACCTCCCTTCACCCTCCCTCCACCCCACCCCCACCACCCAGGAGTCCATATGTGGAGGGCAGAGTGCACTTGTGTATGTTAGAGTTTGTGCCTGATGTTATTACATAGAATTCAAGTTCCAGTGAAGGCGTGTATGCGTGTGGGAGTGCAGCTCGTACGTGCGAGGCTGCTGGATGTTTGTGTGTTCACGGTTAGCCCTTAACTGTGTCACAAGATGGTACGGTTGACGTTTCAGCCCGTGCATCAAAAGATGTTCCTCTTATTCTGTTGAAGAGGTGCAGTCGTGTTATGAAGAAGATAACAAACCTGATGCAGTTTCTCACTTTCTACCACTAAACCATTGAATGCGCTGAGCTTTTTAGTTCATCATTGTTTTTTCTCGTCGAGGAAAAGTACTCCTCGCAGTACGTTGTTCAGTCCCCTACTGTTGTAATACACATTTACATTTCATCATACGTGTCGTAGCGCTGCAGTTGTTAGTGTGCCCGCAGCCTCCTTTTCCTTTGCTCCCGTTGATACTGCTTGCTTGTTTTGCTGTGACTTATTAGTGTTTGCTCCTCTAAGAGCTCAGCCTCCCCCTTAGGAATCATTAAAGTTTCATCTTATCTCGTCCTATAGGCTCTAAACAATCTCTGGAAACAATCAGCACCGCCGGGATTCATCTGTGTTATTGGTAAAAGTATCTTTTGCTTGCTCAGGCAACAAAGATGATATAGAAGGAGAAAGTCTTATGGGTAATTCATGTTTTCATTAAAGAAAACAAAGGAGTAATGGTGTTCTTGTTTTAGTAATGTTGAGTCTGGAGGCCGGAAATATCCAATATGAGACAATTGAAGCTTCTGGTGGAACGAGCTGGATTCAGGCTTCATGTCAACAGCAGCACCGTTCTCCAGTAAATCCTGACCTGTGACCTCCCAGCTGAGAATCACAGCAAAAGTTATCAACAAACAGTTCTTTATTTATCCATGAAATCTAATTTCTTAGGACATATTCAAAGAAAATCCTGGCATGACAGCCTGTTATTATTAAATTCAGAGTGCCTTTGACACATTTCATTAACGTGACTATAAAAAAACAAAACAAAGGATAAATGGTTATCGACATTTTTTAAATACACAGCAGATCGCAGCGTCCGTCATCGAGGAGCGTCGGCCGACAGCAGCTACGCTGCAGGCTTGATGAAGAAGACTGCGACGCCAAAGTTACTTAAGAAAAGGAAATCCCCGTGCTTCTAACTTGCAATTTCTCTGTGTCTGACTCTCTGTCTGTCTGCCTTTGATGTGTACACACGCGCGCATACACACACACACACACACACACACACACACACACACACACACACACACACACACACACACACACACACACACACACACACACACACACACACACACACACACACACACACACACACACACACACAGACAGCATCATGTGCATCAGCATCGTTAGCTCCCGCCTCAGTCATGTGCTCTTGAATTAGCACACCACCACATCCTTTCACTGGCTCTGTCTCTGCATGCATACAGCATGTAAATGTATGTTTTTTTTGTGGAGTGGAACAACATCTTAATGTATAACTTTCCATCTGTGCGTGGCTGGCTTCGTCATAATGTCACAACCTCAGCATCCTGTGTGCAATGCACACACACTGCATGCATCTGTAGATATATTTACAAATGCTGAAATACACACAGTACTGTTCACATGGTAGACGGTATTGAACTAATCATCAATTGCTGCAGTATACAAAAAAAAAAAAAAAAAATTCACATGGCAACGCATTATATTACTTGTTTACATTTTGGTAACAATAGAATCACGTCAATGCTTTAATATCCTCTTTATTACATGTGTGCAGAGAAATTTAACTTTTAAAATAAAAAAAATAAAAAATTTGTCCAGAACCTGAATTGTTGTACTTATTCTGAATGTGTTTTGTTTTTACATCAACAGATCATTTCAACTTTCAATCCATGAAATATGTGTTAAAGGTGTCTGACAGTAGAAACCTAAAATCTCAGGAGGACTTTGAGCTTATTGCTTAACTTTTTTTCAATTCTGCCATCTAGTGGTGAAAAAAACATACTTTCATTTGATTCGCGTATGACATAAATTTTATATAGGTTCATTTCATCATCCTAGTTTTGCATTTCCCTTTTTAGACAGAATAATTTCAACCTCGATGTCTGAATTTCTTCAAGATGACTGAACAGTGTGATGAAATTCTTTTCATTTTTCTTTTACCTGAACCAAAGTTTTTAAAAGTTGTATTTAAGCATCTGTTACATTAGAAGTGAGACGTCTTCATTAAAGAACATGAAAAGGGTTGGTCACATTCATTCATAACAAGCTTGTCCGGGTTTCCTTCTGCATCGACTCAGCTCGTTCTCGGTCTCTTGTTCTGTCCAGTTCCCAGGCAGAAGGTGACGTTAAGGAGGAGATTCTGCAGCCCCCGGAGCCTCACCCCGTACCCCCCATCCTGACCCCGTCTCCCCCCTCGGCCTTCCCCACTGTCACCAACGTACGGCAGGACAACGACCGCTACCATCCTAAACCTGTCATCCACGTCCTGGCTACCGCACAGCAAAACGTGACACGGGTGAGCTGCCTAATACGCAAACAAATACCCAAAGAAAAAGTACTTGTATGTTTATAAATATATGCAAGCTATTGTGAACATATATATTTCTCTTGACGGTACTGTGGTGCTTTTATGTTTCTGTACATGGAAAGTTTGACATGGATGCACGGTGCAGTAAAACCTGTTGTAAATATTTCACCTTATGCTCGAGGCCTTTTATAGACGCTGTTATGCAGAGTGACCTGAAGAGCTGCTCTGTGTTCAGAATATATTCGAGAACTAGATGAGGTGATTCTTTCTTTAGCTGTCATAAGAGTTTTGTCCATTAAACATACACGGTGGAACATGTTCATCACAGTTTCTCGGTGCCCAAACAGTTCACATCTAAAAGGGATTGAGTCTTTTTACCCCGTAAGACCAAAAAAAAAGCAAATTCTCACATATTGAGATGCTTTAAAAAAAACAATATTTTGCCTCTTGGCCTGAAATAGACGTTAAGTATCAGAGTAGTTGCTTAGGATTTTTCCAAAAATCTATTATTTAACTAATTGTTTCCGCCCTAAACTAAACCACAGCATTTTAAAGGATCTGTTCTGAATGTTTTCTAACCCACAAGAACTTCTGTTCTGCATGTCTCTTCTGTAAGAGGAGATATGATTATCTTCTTCCTCTTTTCTGTGCAGTTTTCCAAAGTCAAATATGATCAATGTTCATTTCACGTAGACTGTTTTCACTGTTTATTTTATTGCTGAAAGGTATAAGGCCGTCACAAGTTCACGTGTTTTTGTGTCGGCAGCTGCTTGATCAGCGTTTCTTGAACTCTTAAACATTCTGCAACAATAAAGATATCAAAGACTTCTGGTGGAATGTGGATGCTGCGCTTCTCGGAAAGAGGATCACATGTTCTCTTCTTCCATTTCAGAAAAAAGACGCGGACCAGCAGCAGAACCAATCAGAACCCAGTCTGAACAAGCAGACCAGCCCCTCAGAGCAAAAAGATCAAGATCTACTGAGCCGGAAACAGCAGACTCAAGTCTCCAATCTAGATCTCAACGACAACTACAACAACAAATTGTCTTCGACGTCGACAAAGTCAGAATCGGGCCAAAGCCAAACTCAGACCCCGTCGTCGCCCCTCTCCCCGGCCGTTGAATGTTCTGGTGCTCCTCGGATCGAGAGGAAGCTCAGCATCGAGATTAAAAAGGTGCCGTTGCAGGAAGGACCTCGTAGCTTTGACACGTCCTCCTCCGTGGGAGTAGCCGTCGGACTCGGCACCAGCTCGACTAACAACAGCGCATGCGCGCTGCAAAGAGGCCACGCCTTCAAAGCTCGCTCGGGTCAGTGCCTGCTGACGTCGAGCTCCTCGCTGTCAGAGGACTCGGGCACAGAGGGAGGAGCCGGCGGATGTGGGGAGAGCCGTGTGGACGGAGCTGTCCTCGCCAGACCGAACCACCTTCCCGTGAAGAGCGGAGAGAAGGGGGAGTCGCAGGGAGGGGACAGAGCGGACCTGAAGGCTGGCCACGCAGCGTGGACGCAGTCCTGCAACAGCCCGGACAAGCTGTTCCCCAAAACCTCCTCCTCCTCTTCCTCCTCAGACCGCGTCGCCCCATCCTCGTCCTCCTCCTCCCACCTCTCCTCCTCCTCCTCCTCCTCCTCCTCCACCCCCGTTAGGACTGCCCTGAGTTTCACCAACCCGCTGCACTCCGATAACTCGGACGAGGAGGGGAATGGAGAGATGTCCGGGGGAAAGGACGGCTATCGTACAAATGTATCCACGGCGACAGCCATGGTAACCACATCCCCTAACCATGGAGACCAACCGCCGGTCAGAAAGGTGTTGCCCATGTCGATTGCAGGCCACAACACGCCGTCACCTTCTTCAACCCCAGCAAGTATGTCAGTCTAATTCCTTCGACTGTCTGGCTGCTTTTCTGACAGAATCAGTCACGAGGAACTTAAATGAACCCAGAAATGATCAGTGACGCTGAAACATCTGAAGTTTAGTTCAGCTAATTTCTAAGTAGTTTAGACAGAATTGTCTCCCTTATAAAGGCACTGAGTAACTCTGACAACCTGTCTTTATCATCCACACTCACATAAGCTCAGGGAAACCACACGGGCGAGTCATTTTCTGGGTCAGTAGGGAGACGGAGGTCTCAGACAGACCACATGCTAAAGACACATTGTGTCGGTCAGCACACACACACACACACACACACACACACACACACACACACACACACACACACACACACACACACACACACACACACACACACACACACACAGTCTTATACTGTCCTTTCTGCTGGGGAGAGTCAGAGGTAGAAAAAAAAAACAGGAGACATGGAAGAAAGGAAGAAGAAGAAATAGCAGCAACGACACAGAGCCAGTGAGATAGTTTCCAGTGAGTCTCACATAAAGCATGACTGTTGACTAATCGGTCGGTTCGCCAGGAATGCTGCAAAAGTTAACAGTCCAGCATCTGTCAAAACAACTCCACTCTTCCTCCTTCAGCTTGTGTGTGTTTGTCTAAGTGAGTGAATTTGTGAATGGGAGCGCGAATCAAAAGAAATTGTATTTTTGTTTCCGTGCGGTTGCGTGTGCGTGTGCGTGTGTGTGTGTGTGTGTGTGTGTGTGTGTGTGTGTGTGTGTGTGTGTGTGTGTGTGAGCAGAGAGCTGCGTGTGCATGTTGGATGGCAAGGGATCAACACTGCATGATACTGATAAATGACACTTCTGTGCATGTTGGGTTGAACAGAGCAGCGTCTCACTGTTTGCTGTTTGTGCCTCCGGTTTGGCCTGACTGTCTTGATCTGCACCAACAAGATGTGGTTTTAATCTTCTGGGGGTGTGAGGACTGAGAATGCTCCTGCTCCTCGTTTTGATTTCAAAATCGCCAGATTCTGAAATCGGATTCTTGTTTTGATCGGAGCTGATTAGAAATGAAGTGGTTTGATTTGGATGTTGGAATCGTTGGAAGAATCAACTGCATTTTTAAATATTGGATTCGACTGTGAAGGAGCATTATTTGAGTCCGTTTGCTGTCAGTGCACTTACTTCATATATATATATATATATATCTATATATCTATATCTATATCTATATATCTATATAGATATATATATATATATATATATGTATTATTGCATTGTGTATGACAAACTTTAAGCTTCAAATATGTGAAGTTTTGTCTTTTTTTTTTTTACAATTATAAAAGACAGTTTTTAGAGCAATTTTTTTTACAGAATATATCTATATGGATATGAATAAAATTGATTAGGAACAGATTATCTCCAACAGTTTTATTGGTTTCAGTCACACACTTTAAATTTGTGCTTATTAAACCAGCCTCCTTTTTTGTGTGTCAACAAAAAGTTGTTCATTTGGAATCAGGCAGCTTTGGTCTTTCAGGAGAGACTTTAGTCTCGTCCGTCAAAGTTTTTCACTCACAACCAAAGATTTTTGTGACCGCCTAAAGAGGCTGTTTTCATAAGAAAGATTCTGTCTGAAATTGATTCCCAACAAAACTGCAAGGAATATTATTATTTTTTTTTTAAATACAGAGCGGCCTGTGTTAAAGCTGTTATAGTAGAATATGTTGTTTATTGTAGAGTTATGATGTCAAAGAAAGGGCAAAGTTACACAGCAGTACCTAAATGCATTTTAATTTTTAATGTTAACATTCCTCTTTTAAGCTGACGAACCATGAGACAAAATTCGTTAATTCTTGTCAGAAAAGAGCTTCTATTAAATACCCAAACAAAAAAAAACAACAACAACGTCACGACTTCATATTCTGCATTATGCTCCTCTCACGTATTTCCAATATTTAAGTCCAAATGCAGAAACGTCCGCCTCGCGCGGTCCCGAGGCGGACTGTGTTGTGCGTTTTTGGTCTGCTTGGCTTTCTGGCACACTTCTGTGTTTGGGCTGCGGCGGCGCTTCAGATCCGAAAAAGCTTAACGGTTGCTGTTCGATCGGTTGCAAGAATCTACTTACTGCTTGTCGACGAGTTGCGCTGAGCAAACTGCTGCTTTGTGGTGAAGAGAAGGCTGGTGGCTGCTCGCTGTGCTGGCTGCGTTATTACCAAATGAAGCTCTCAAACCTCATTCAGTTACACTAGGCGCAGACGTTAGTGGTGTTCAAAGTGCGAAAAAAAAAAAAGAGTACTGCGACATATAAATGAGACTCGAGTAGTACGAGTTATCGGGTTGGAATCAAATATGTAAAACAGTACAAATATACACACAGCAGGTGTTATCTTAAAATCTTAAAACATTAAAATAGAGATGGGAGAAAGCAATTACAACACACTGAGGGAAAAGCTATGATTTGCTGTCAATGTGATACTAAAGTATTGCCAGCAACTGACTGTTGTTTATTTATTATTTTAATAAAACTTCAGACTTGTCAACGTTACTCTAATTATATGAAATTATATTGACTTAATTGGCTCATTCCCTTGTTTACAGTGACACCAACCTGCTGGATGACCTCATGTGTTCCTGCAAAGCAAGCATCTGACTCATGTTCACTAATGTTACACTAATCTAAACTATTTCATTTAAACGCAGCAAGAGAAGCAGATCGCTTTCAATGAGTAATAATCGACGCGTTGGACAAGAGAATTAAAAATGGGTTTGTGAAGAGGAGACGGGCATGGAGATAGAAACATGATGCCGTAGAGTTCAGTTAAAATAAGACAAAACGATGGTTACAACCACCACAGCCAGCATTAATGACTTTAAATGAAAAGATAACACCTAAGTAATCGGCAGGCGGGAAACCTGAGGCGTTAACAGCAGCTGTAAGACAGGTGAGAAAAAAAAAATACAATATAATAAAATAACAAGAAGATAAGAATATGACAATCAGCCAAAAAAGCAGTGAATAAACAAGTGTACCTCTAGTGTAAAAATGTCTTTGTTAAAAAAAACAACAACAACAAAAAAAAACATCCATCGTTAAAAACAACAAGCGTTAGCATCAATGGATTGTGAAGAGCAGGAAATGAGGTTAATATTTTATAATAGTGACATTTAGAAACTCCCCAAAGGTAATATCTCAACCCTTCAGAGTGTCTTGAGTCCATTTTCAGCACGGATGATTGGGGAGCAAATGTAATTAAGTGACTTCAGTGAGAGTTCAACCAGGTCTCGGTAAGAAAGAGACAGTCAATCTCCCGGTCAGTAAGAGGGGCATTAGTACAGAAGGTCTCCCTGGATATTGGCCTTCCATTAAGAAGAGTCAGCTGCAAATGATTATTGTGAAACCCTATGAAGAAAGCACAGGAGATTAAAAGCTTTCAATTGGTCATTAGGGGTTTCTAAACAGGGCCGAGTTTGGGTGACGCAGTTTTATCCGCACTCGGTCCGTGTTGAACCGTATCGAACTCGCAACAAGATCATCTCCTCCTCATCGCACGTCTCCCTCGAGCTGCCGCCGCCGCAGCTCATCATGGAAGTTAATGATCCGTGGGTAATTTTCCAGAGTAACCCTCAGAAATATTAGATTGCCCCTCGAGAGACGGAGGTCGTCAAATCACGCTCGGTCTGGACAGGAGGAGGAAAACATCGGATGTTTTGAGCTGCAACGAGAAATTTAACCAGATTGTGCATTTATTCAGCAATGGAAAAACATTTTTTTTTAAATAAAATAGAAACAAGAATTTGTCGGTTTATATCAATATTGTTTAAAGAGCGCGTGAAACTGGCAGATCAATCAATCAATCAATCAATCACTTATCAATCACGTCCTTTGACGGCAGGTTACGTGTCAGTCGTGATGCTAACAGAGGTGAACCGCTGGAATTAACTCCAGTAGAATAGCTAATAAGTTCCCAGTATTCAACATCTGGAAATCTATTTGTGTCTCTTACAAAAACCCTGTGATACTTTTTACGAAGATGAAACTACTTGGACTATCTTTGGTCTTGTAAATGCTTCAGAGTCAGTGAAAAATAAATAATAATAATAAAAAAGATGCACATAAAAATGCAGGATGCAGGTGGTCATACCAAGTTGCAAGAGAGCATCTTTTAAGATTCAAAGGGTCAAAATCCGACGCGGTATTGCGGAGCGCAGTATTAATTATAACTTATAATAATGTCTCGAACCGAACAGAAAGTCACAAAAACAGTTTATCTGTGTCAATATTTAACAGTTTAGAAAGGAGGTAAAGTGCACAATAGACCTAATTACGACGGTAGATTATATATTCTTTCAAACGTCGGCACAAATTTGCATTAGAAGATGAACCATTAACATGTCGGAATGTAGTTGTGTGTTTGGTGGATATTTACGGTGTGTTTATTCAACACAAACAAAGCAACGATAATAATAATTTAAAAAAAAAATACAACAAAATCATATTCAAGTAATAACACAAATAAAAAGGAAGGATTGTGTTCGAGACACTGAATTCTGACAGATGATTTCCTCTTGACCCTTTTTGTGTGTCTCTCTCTCTCTCTCTCTCTCTCTCTCTCTCTCTCTCTCTCTCTCTCTCTCTCTCGGCCAGCCGTTAACTTTGCTTCTGACCTTTTTAACCCAGACTGCTGGGACAGCGACGACTCCCCTCCCCCCCTCCCCGAGAGAACCCCCGAGTCCTTCATACTGGCCACAGGTGCGTTTGCATTGGTCAAGATCCCCGGGTGTCGTTCCGGTGGTGGGTGGATCCAACCGGGTCCACGCCGTCGGTCGGTGTTTTTAAAGAGGTTGGATGGAGTCTTGGTATGAAAACGTAAAGATCCGAGCGGTCCGTCGCAGCTTCGTGTCTGCAGGTGTTGCAGCGGTTCTTTGACAGTCGGCGGTTTCTGATGCGAGCTGAAACAGAAGGAACGAGCTTTGCTGTTTCCTTTATTTATTTATTTATTTATTTCCTGCTTCCTTTACCTGATACTTTCACAGTGTAAGAACAGGTAGGGCTCCGGTCTCTAAACGCCCTCGCTTCAAACACGCAGGTGGACGCGCGTGTTGCAGGTATGGAGGCCTCTCTTTCACAGGATGGACTTCTTCTTTTTTTTTTTTTACTAACTCGACCGCCCTGTCTGTCCGCTGTGTTCATCGGCGTCTGATATGCGAAGGAGAAAGAGTTGCAAAATATTCAACCGCACTGGAGCGCAGGAGATGGAAAACCTTTGTGTTAAATGTGGATTTATTCCTTTCGAGAGAGGCTTTATTGGGTTTCCAACACTAGATGTCAGCATTGGTCATTTCAGCCACGCAGTGCAAAAAGTGTTTCTGTGAAGCTCATTGTTGAAATAAGGTCGCTTGGTCATATAGTTTATTGCTTTTTTTGGGGTGGGGGACTTAAAGGTGAAAGGAGAGACGGTTTGAATAAATGACGCCGTAACGCATGTTCCACAGGCTTTAATGTCCCCTGTTAATCCGTGAGAGATCACAGAAGTCGCTTGTGTTCGGCGGGGCTCGTTTATGTTTCCCAGAATTATTCGTCGTTCTAAAGTGAACACGAGGAGTCGGTTCAAAGGCTGGAAGACTGAAGCGGTGCGCCGTGTGATCCGTAGAGGAGCAGGAGTGTGTGGGAATGTGTTTTGTATTTGTGCTTTTTAATGTGTGTGTGTGTGTGTGTGCGCGCGCGTCTGTCTCGGCGTGTTGTTGGTGTACCTCCGGCGTGAAACTCAACTCCCCCTCTTGCTCTCCCGTCAGACCCTCTGGAGTTGAAAACGTCGGCCTCGGCCGGATGGAGCAGCTCACATAAAGGTACGGACACGCAACGCACGAGCGCGCTCTGATTCCCTCCTCCATTGTTTACCTCTGACCGCCCGTTTGTTTGTTTGTTTTGTTTTGTTTTGTTTGTTTGTTTGTTTATTTATTTATTTATTAAGGCTCCGCATCTGCCCGACCTCCGTGTCCCCCACCTTGTCCCCGTTTACGCGTTGACGTTAGCTAGTCGACAGAGCAGAGCAGGGAACCGACCCGCCGAGCGCTTTAGGAATTAGCCCGCGCGCGGCGAGACTCGACGAGCGCGCGTCGCGAGGCGCAGCCGCACGAAGAGAAGCGAGCGGCGGGGAAAAGATCGAAACGGTGGTTTTTAGAGAGGCGGCGTGGAAATGGGAGCTTATCTGTGCGACGAGGGGTTGCGTGACAATGGTTACTGCCAATTTATCGCCTCGGTAGTTCTGGTGCGGGTGTGACAGCTTAATCAAAAGGGAACGAGTGTTTGACTCATTCTGTGGAGAGTTTTTTTTTTTTTTTCCTTTTTCTTTTTTCCTTTGGCTTTGTGTGATTATTACTCAGTGGGAGCGTTTAGAAAGAAGAAGATGGCTGCAGTTTCATTTAAGTTCCTGCTGAAGTCAGTTTTAAATGTCGCGATACCCCGTCAAACTGTTCTTGGCAGAATCCCCCCCCCCCTCCCCCCCAGAGACTTTAACACTACATGTGTTCGACAGTATGTCAGCCAGCCGTCGAAATCTACATTCACACATAAAAAAAAAAAAAAAAAGATTTCAAACGGGATCTAATTGACCGCAGCGTCAGTATTTTCAGTGCGAAGCAAACCAGAGCCGATAACAATTCAAATTTAAACACATTTACGACCTCCCTCGAGAAAACAGTTAAAAAAGTGTCTCGAGGTCTTCGCGCACCGGCGGCGAGACAAATAAACAACGCGCAAATCAAAGCCGTTCATACCGACGCATCTGCGACAGTCGCAAGAAAGCCGAAACGGATTCACCGCGGCTCATTCTCCAGAAAAAGAGAAGAAAAACAAACCGATGGATTCTAAACGGCAAAAACAAATCTTTAAAAATCAGGCCGGCTCGTTACCGGAGGAGGGAAAAAAAACAACTGCAAATCTGTAATAAACGCGCGCGTCTTCACGCGCTTCGGCTTTTAGCGTAACGTATCGTAGTGAGCTTCGGCGAGTCCAGATCCGGCAGCTCATCTCGAGGGGAGTCAAAGCTTGGACATATTTTCGGTTTAGGTCTGATGATGCCGGTGAGCCGACCGACAACGGACTAAGTTGCGGGGCTGTTCTGCAGCGTCTGACTGAATATTCACCGCAGCAGAAAGTCGGGATGTCGCGATACCTGAAAAGCACAACGTCTTTATTTGTGGTGCAAAAGCTAAAAAAAAAAAAAAGTATTTCCACTTTTTCACTGCGCAATATTAAAACGGTGAAAGTACTCAAAGATGTACAGACGTGTGAATTAATCACGCGAAATAAAACGCGTCCCCCCCCCCGGTGTGCAAAAGGCCGTAACGTCACTAAGATATTACAGGACACCTCACGAGCGCTCGCATCACTGTCAACCCACCACACCGTCTCCACCTCGTTGACCCCGCGTGTTTGTCTTCGTGCAGACGTGTCAGACTGTCTTCAGAAGACGTCTCCAGCTGACCCCGCACCTGCTGGCACCGCGGCGACAGACGGCAAGCCAGACTTGGGTGGGTAAGTCTGCCGTCTTTCCTCTTTTATCAAAGCGTTCTGACATCGCTCGCTTTCAGCTTTTCTACGACTGCGTGCTGTCGTCGGTCGGACCTCCGCCGGCCCGTTCCTCTGAAGGACGACAAATATTTTTTTGGCCATTTCTGTGCAGAAAACTCGGCTGACAAACGTGGTTTCTATTAATACCGTCATTATTATTATTTTTTTTTTTTTTTAAATTTGTGGTGTTGCTATTGCCGATTTGGAAAACTGGCTTTGGACTGCGTGCGCGCAAAACGTTTGATGGTTTTGAGACCAGGCCACAATGGAAACCACATTTTACTCTGGAGAATAAACTCCCGGATATATTTCATTCAGCTCAAAGCTGCAGTAAACCAAGCTAAGGACCTCTCTCCTTTCAGGGTTCGGTAACCGCTGCATTCAGCCCAAAGGTGCTCGAGAACCCCCCCAGGAGTGGACATGATGGAACAGTCCGTCTGCCCGCCCGCCCACCAACGACGTCCTCCCCCGTCAGGAGATGGACTTGACCGAACTCACCTGGCTGGTCCAAAAAAAAAAACAACAACAACACGTTGATAGATGCTACACAGACAGACAGCACATTTTGACATAGAAACACCTGTGTAACTCTGTGCCAACACCCTCTTAAGACCGATCTACCCCTCCTCTTCCTCTCCCTTCCCCTCTTCCTCCCCACTCCTTCTTTTAACGTGCCACTGTGCAAAGCAGAACAATTACTGTTTCAGGAGATTTATTTTAGAACAATTTCCTCCTCAGCTTGCTGATGTTTGAGGGTTTGACTTCTTTTGATGCTGACTTGGCACCAGTCTGGTTATTTCCTTGTTAAAGGGTAATTCCTGTTTTTTTTTTAATTTTCCCAGTTTGTGGTGACTTGAGAGTAGACGATTAAAAGGCCTCGTTTTTCTCCCCCGAGCTGAAAACACTTCATAGAAATCTGTCCCTTCTCGGGCTAAACGAAGAGGGATGCAGGAGCGACTAAACATAAAGTGTTTCAGGCCGAAAGAGAAGAAAGTAAGCTTCTTTTTTTTTTTTCTTCTTTTTGTTCTAAATCAGGAATTATCTTTTAATCAGAAAAGCTACTGCGGGAGGCGGATTCCTGAGGTTTTACTAAACTCCCAGAGGTTGTCCGCTGCCTCCTACTGAATGAACAACAATCTTCAAAGCGAACTTAGATAATCTGTTACCCATGATGCAACCTTCGCTGTCGGGTGTGCACAGGTTGCCAGGGTGCTCTCTCTCTCTCTCTCTCTCTCTCTCTCTCTTTCTCTCTCTCTCCGTCTCTCTCTCTCGCCCTCTTTCGATTGTGCTGGTGCTACATTGCAAAGGATCAGCATAGAAACAGAAGCGCTCCAGCTGACTTGCCACCACTCACCTGTTTCTCACCTCTGTTTCCTGTGTTAGCTGAAGTAATACCAGCTCCAGTGTTTTATATTTCTATGCTCTTTTGCCAGAGTCCCAGGCGGACATAGTTTGGTCATTGCGGTGTTCAATAAATACGCTCGCCCACTTTCTTGCCGAGAGTCAGACGGGAAGTCATGAGCTTTTCCACGTTACGCGGCAGCGTGCTGTTAAAGGAGCAGTGTGTAGGATTTAGGGGGGGATTTATTGGCAGAAATGGAAATATGATATTCATTATTGCGTCTTCACCACGTAGCGCTGCCAAGTTTCTACAGTAGCCCAGGAGGCTCTTATCGGGAGACCTTATGTGCTTTTTGTGGCCACCGTAGATTCTCTTAGAGGCTTGGAAATGGTGAGGTGAGGTGAGGTGAGGTGAGGTGAGGTGAGGTGAGGTGAGGTGAGGGGTGTTCAGTTGGTTGCAACCTAACTACAAGATGCCACTAAAGCCTACTCACTGCTCCTTTAAATTGCACAGCCGAGAGCAGGACCGAGACAGACGGTAATTGACGGTGAGGAGTCCTGGATACGTCCGCGAGTTGCAAGCAGCTTGACCAAAGAGAAGTGTTCCCCCTCGAATCAATTCATTGGAATAGTTCAAAAAAAATTTTTTTTAAAAAGGGCCGAAAATGTAAAACGAGTGCGAAAAATGAACGCAAACATCATTTGTGTAGCAGAAAAGTGTGTTGTTTTGTTCTTATTTCACACAACAAGCTGTTTGAAAGGGCCCAGAGCCTCGTCGCTGAGAATCTCCCAACTGCGGGCCCCAAAGTTTCTGCTCCTTCGCGGCCCGTAGTCGCATCACATCGGATTTAGAACGACATTGAACACACGAGCAAATGGCCAAACTCGTCAGCAGCTCCGTGACTCTGGCTCTCACTGCTGGGACCATGAGCCTGCCTTAGTCCGCCTCAGAGAAGACAGCCAATGACAGTCCTCCTAAACTGGTCTTCTCCTTCGTTTCTCTCTCGTGTTTCATCTCTTGGTCTTTACCCACGACTCATATTTGCTGTTTTTATTTCCTTTTCTTCCGGTGTTATATATTTTTTTGTTGTTGTTGTCCTCCCGCCTTTCTGATCTCACTCCCCTCCTGCAGGCGAGGCCCTCAGATGAGCGACCATGGACGTTTATTTTATTTTTATTTTTTTATTTTTTACTTTAGTTGCCAGTTTGCGCACAACAAACCTCAGAGTTTCGGAGTATGAATGTTACACATCACCTGAAACGCTTGAAACCTCAAACTTCACAGATTGATATTAAACTTCCAGCCCCGCCTCCTCAAATCCAATTTGGTTTGGTTTCTCATCTGACGGCTTGTTGTTCTTTACCTGCTTCTGTACGTGTGAGACCAACACCCAATAAGACAACAGCAGCTAGGGACCCAGGACTACTGTTTTCTTCTCATTGTTAACTTCTCCTTCATTAGCTACCGTAACTATACAGTATATGCATCGTTTTATAAAGATAAAGATCTGTACAGGGCAGTTTAGGTATATAATATTTCAGATTTTTGTTTCTTTTGTTATCTCTTAAATGTTCCTATTAACAGAAGATGTAAGAAAGTCAGTGCATGATAATGATAATGATGATGATGATGATGATGATGATGATGATTCCTTCCCCTCCACATTGTTTTCCCTCAAACTGTAAATTATTCTGCTACCCTTTTGTTTTTTGCTTCTGGCAAATATTTCAGGGTTGTTTTTTATTTTTATTTTTTTATGTTGGAATCATACGCTAAACAGATTGAAAACACATTTGTTTGAATCGGTTGGCGGAGGAGAAGCATCGGCTGCCAGCCGGCCCCCTTTCAGATAACTACAACGGGCTCTGAATGAGATTGTAATAATAATATTAATGATGATGATGATGATGATGATGATAATAATAATGGTCGTTTTTTTTTGTAAATGGTATTTCAAAGTTATTTTTGTATACGCGGTCGTTTGTTGCGTCACAGGTCCACTGCCCCCCCCCCCGACCCCCGTTCCCTCCCCTCCACCGCCCCCCACCCTCCCCCACCTCACGAATCCTCTCTTGTCTCTCCACCTTCTGCATTTTTACTCCTTTTTTTTTTTAACACTTTTTGAGCCGTGTTTTTTTTCTTTTCTTTTTTCTTCCCTATCTCTGTTTGAGATGGACGTCCTGCTCCGGTCACGGAGTAACTTTCTCTCCTCTTGCTTCCTTCCCTCCTTGTTTTCCTTCTTTCACTGACCCCCTCCTCCTTTCAGCCTTTTAAAAAAAAAAAAGATTTCAACAGCCTGTCATTCTCCAACACGTCAATGTGCCAACAGATCGGTTCACTTTAGTTGAAGCACTTCGAACCTGCCGGTGGTTCAACAACAAAACACGCCCACAAAAGAGGAGACAAGTCCCCCTTTAACTTGATCTCATTAGTTTTGTTTCATTTGTCCTCTTCCTGCTCATCCACCCCATGTCCCTCTAACTCCCCCCCCCTTCACCCCCCGCTCCCTGCCCCTCCCTCCTCAAAGTCACACTAGCCTCCATCTCAGAAAAGAGCCCACTTGTGCCTTTAAAGAGAGAGCCCCCTCCCCCTCTTACCCCCCCATCCCAACACTCCCCGCCCCCCCTCTTCCCCCCTGTCCACCAGTCATCATTAGTGGCATGAGCGTGAGCGATATGATTCGCTGCTGCTTGCTCATCCCCTCCTGTGGGACTCTCATTCAGCCACACACCCCCCCCCCGCTCCCCACACATGCACAACACACACACACACACACACACACACACACACACACACACACGCCCACACAATGTTTGTATGTTGCAGAAATCAATCAGTAAAAATGAACATTAAGTAAAGACGTGGCTATTTTTTTTGTCTTTATTTGGATGTGATGTGTGTAAGTGTGTGTTTACATACAGGAGGCATTCATTTATAATGTGGACAAATCAAATGGTTAATAAATCACTGACGTGTCTCTGAATCAACAAAAAACAAGCGAATTTCACCGCGTCTCCCACTGACCTACAATCGGATGGTGGCATCGTAACTGATTTCAAACTGGATTTCTGAACCTCTACTCAGTGTGAGTGTCATAAGTGTGTGTGGTTGTGTGTGTGTGTGGTTGTGCGTGTGGTTGTGTGTGTGTGTGTGTGGTTGTGCGTGTGGTTTTGTGTGCGCCAATAGGAAATCCTCTCTCGCACCTGGAGGATCTGCCGGGACGACCGCACGCATGCACACACACTAATATGACAAGTAATCACAGCAGGTGGTATAAACACACACACACACACACACACACAGGCTCGCAGTCTGACACGGAGAGGATTTCACATTTGTATTCCCCTCACACACACACACACACGCTGGCACAGCAGGACGACTCTCGTACGGTAATTATTTTCCGGCGCTCACATGTAGCAAATGCTCATTTTCAAATTAATTATACAAACGTGGTCAACGCAACCTCTCGTGCGTGACTACTACAGCCGAGGCTTGTTTTTGTTTGTTTTCTCGAACCCCGAACCTGCAGGTTTGGGGAACGTTTGAGATACAAATGATTTAAATTCAGTGACACATATTTCTGCCCATGTGCACCCTTTTAACTCCACAACTGGACCAAATGTAGATGTATAGCATAATAAAGCAGAACAATGTGAAATAAGCCTCTCACCACTGATTTTCTTTTCTCATTTCTTTACTTTATCATGCACCTTTTCTAACTTCCTCCCGTTTCTTTTACTCCTGCCTGATTATCTCTGCAGTTTTCTCACAATATGAATGTACAGTCTGTTCCTCTCTCTCTCTCTCTCTGAGTAAATTAAGCCAGGTTGCTTTCTTAACTGGGTCACCTCAGTTTTTCCCAATGAGCAGTTTAACATGTTACGTAATGGCTTATAAATATAGCCAGTCAGTGTTGAGTGTACGCGAGCAGCTTGCTGCACTGCCGTCTGAAGAAACTGTGTCAGCTCTATTTTAAAGCCTGTCATATGAAATGTGTTCAAGTAGATTCATTTTAGGGATATTAGATACATACGGTCGATGTAAGACTTAATCGACACGCACGCTTATCAGCTGTTTACTGCACACACACACACACACACACACACACGTAGACATCAGTTTTCCACTTCTGACTTGCGTCATACAATAATCTTGACACATTTTTTTACGACCTGCTGTAACTTTACGATGCGCCTTGTGCAGCTGCTAATCATGTTTAGCGTTTGTGGTTTGGCTGTCACGCTGACAGGCATCGTACAAGGAACTCAAAGTGTAAACAGTGACACTGTGTTACAGTGAGTGTGAGTGAGAGAGACAGTGATAAGCTTATCTAGTTGTAAAGATTACACAAAAGAAAGCAAGATTATTCCTGGATAAACTGGGAAAATTTCCATTTCAGCAATCGCATGCACAACATCTATCAAAACACACACACTTTCCTCTACGTGATCTGTCAAATCAGTTGTGTCCCGTCTGCCAAATATTAGTTCACCCCCGTTGACTGTACACCCTGGAAGGAAAAAAGCAGCAGGGCGGAGATGGACTAAAGTGAAGCACCTCCTGTGTCAGCGTGTTGGTTTAATGCAGCAGCAGTACGTCTTCAACAGCACTCTGCCTGCTCTTTTGTGCCAACAGCTGTCGAACCAAAGAGTAATGAGGTCAAGTGTCAAAATCCAGTCAGAGGAAGTGTGGGTGAGTACGACCTGAAACAAAGTCCTTTCAATAAAACACAGTTGTCAATGCCATTTTGATTTATCATATGTGGACAAAATTCTTTTTTTTTTTTTAATTTGTTCATAACTTGCTGTCTTTTATTGTATTATATATGCTATGGTTCATGCAGTCTTAAATATGGTTTTCAGCAAGTAATAGTGTGCCAACAGACAAGTTTTCATCTGATTGGTTGATTGGTACAAAATGCATAAGATAATGCATAAAAATAAATATTCGATAGATTATTGATCCCCAAAAGAAAAAAAATGGCAAAACTTATTTAGATTTTCCATATTATTCAGAAACACCACAAAACCAATGTTTGTTTTGCATCTTTCACTTTGAAACACATATTTAACTGCACATCAAACACGACCTTTAATGCAATTATGTTAATGATGAAATAATTGAAACATGAAATTACTCAAGTTATTTTGATTGTCAATTAATCACCACTGATCGAGCAAAAAGCCCCCCCCCTCCTCTTCACACACACACACATATTTCATATCTCTATTGAATAAATATCTAAAAAAACAACAAATCAAAACGATGATACCGGATTAGATAATGAGTGAATGAGTTATAATTTTTAAACAGTACTGTCAACCACAACTGTTCAGGAAATTTAGGATGTTGAATAACAGTGGAAACCTTTAATTTGGTGTGGTGGTCATTAGTTTTGACTGAGTCCTCATTTCCTTTACAATATGCAGTATGTCAACAGAGATCATATGACCCGCCTCTTTTTTTTGTTTTTGTTCCCTCTTTACCTGTCAGTCACTTTAACTCCACCTCCTCTTTGCCTGCCTGTCAATCAAAGCCCGACTCCGCCCCCTTCGTACTGCTCGCACGTCGAGCAAAAAAAAAAAAAAAAAAAAAAGCAGCAGCGGCGCGCGGCCGTTGGGGAAGAGAGTAAATAGAGAGCGAAGCCTCAAGATGGCTGACTCGCAGGGCTCTGTTCACCTCTCCGGAGCTGCTGCTGCTGCTGCTCCTACTACTACTACTCCCGCCGTAGACTCCGCCAAATGCGCGCTCGGAAAACCGACGGAGGCGAAGGGAGCCCCCGACAACCGCTCCCAGTCTTCCCGGGATTTCAACCCGCCGCCGCCGCCGCCCAAGAAGGTCCGAGTCGAGGAGAGGAGCGTTAAAACCAAGAAACTCAGCAGGGAAGGAGGAGTGGGAGGCAGCGGCAGAGAGAAACTCCAGCAGCAGCAGCAGCAGCAGCAGAGTTACGGCAGCAGCGCGGGTCTGTGGGGCTCCAGCCCGGCGAAGACGGGCAGCGACGCCGGTCCGGTGCCGCCCGCCGCCGTTGGATCCCAACCGCCGATAAGCGCGCACAAAGTCTTCAAGCGGAGCGATTTCTTCCTCCACAAGGCGCCTCCTGCCTCCTCCTCCTCCTCCAAACCCAAGAAACCGAGCAAAGAGAAAGACCGGGAGAAGGGCAAAGGAGGCGGAGAAGAGAAGAAGAAACATAAACTGTTGTTGACCTCCGGGAGTAACGTTAGTAACAACAACAACAACAACAACGACAGAGTTCACAACATTTCTGCGGCGAAGAGAGAAAATGGAGAGGTCATGCTGCCACCCAAAGGTAGGCCATCACAAGGGGTTTCTATCTTTATTTGGTGCAAATTCATAAAGTTTGGGTTATGTTGTTTTATAAATAGGCTTTTTTTTTTAATAGTTTGTATTCAGCCACTCGGGATACGAACATGCGTCCCGGAGCGCGCGGTTGTCCGCCTCCTAATTTGTCTGGGCAGTCCCGTTTTCGGACGAGCTAACTGTTTTCAAAATGCGCGACTTAATATTGTACAATTTTTTTTTTTTTAAAAAACCGCTCGAGATTTACCCTCATCGATATTTGTCAGGGGAAAAAAAAAAAAGAAGTGTTTTCACGGAGTTTCGTGGCCGTAAAGACCGGTCCGGTCCACGTTTCACGGTCTCGTTCACCCGCTCGTGAACCCTCGAGCTCCACGAGAGCAGCGACCCAGGCAGGAGTCGCGCGACCTGGCAGTTATATTGTAACCAGCTGCTCTCGTGCTGCTGCGGAATGGTTACGTAGTTGTTGTACGTCGTATTAAATAAATAAATAATAAATAAATAAACCCGTTTTTTTTTTTATCCACTTACGTTGAACTGTAATCTAATAACTAGGATATTTCACAAACGGCAATTTTTTTTATTAAAAAAAAAAAAAATTTCATATCGGCGTTGATAGCCGAGGTAAATTGTGATACTGTGGCACCTCAGGGTATGCTATTATTTTTTTATTTTATTTTATTTTGAGCTGCGTGTGTATTAAACTACACGTTGCTGTCATAACAATATGACAGCCGCCCGCCATTATAGGGTAAGTGTTGTTTTGGTAGAGCACCACGCCCCCCTCTGTAACCCCAGGCTGTATGGGAAACGGACACGGAGCTCCGTGGCTTGTTGACACTGCATCATTTACGGTTGTGCATTAATTCTTTTTTTTATTCTTTTTCTATTTTTTTTTATTATTATTATTGGTCTTAATTTTTCTAAAGAAATGCAAACATTATACTGATGGAAATACAAGTCAGTTCGTACTGGCTGTAGATGGGGGGGGGGGGAGTTTAAAACAGCAAAGTATCACAATATTTTGTGTGAAAATATTGTATTGAACCCAGATGCCAAGCATCAATATTGCATTATATAAATAACAACAATAGTGACAGTGACTGTCTGCTTGACAGACCTGTTCTCCTGCAATAAAAAAAATGATTGCAGAGAAAAGAACAGACTGAAAACTTTATTTAATAAGGTAAACCAGATTTTGACAAAATTATTCTTTGGACACATAATTAGCAGTTAAAAAAATAAATAAAGGTAGTAAATCACAGTATATTGAAATATCTGCTATCGCAAAATGTTTAAAGTCACAATAATATCAGTGTCACCCAAGAATTGTGATGATATTGTACTGTGATTCACACTCCCAGTAACGGCCCATATTCATCTCATGGGGACACCAACTCACTTCATTTATTCCAGTATTGCAAGAATGTCTCATTCCAGAAATTTTGTGAGTGGTTTATTCTCTCCGTAGTCGTAATATCTACTCGGTCAGTTTCTGTTGGAGGTTCGGTGTGTGACCGTTTTTGTGTTACAGCTCTCTTGCTGGCTGCTAATAATATCTTTTTTTAAATTTTATTTTCTTTTAATAGATACTCGTCTCGAATTGGAAAGTGAGCTGCAATATTGTCCAAATAGATTGTAGGGGAGGAAATCCTATCTCCAAAAAGGTTTTGTATCACCCCGTGTTACTGGGGAGTTCCAAGATATCTGGAAATAATCTGCCCGCTGGTCTCCACAGTTCCTCCGACAGAGACTCCTTCCCATGTCAGCTGTCTGTACAGTTTAAATTGGAGTTATGAAATATCTAATCACAATCTAGCAGCAGAATTCTGTTTAAAAGCTCGAACTGGTAGAAGTAGATTGAACAGAGGACATTTCTCTGAGACCGGATTCTTTCTCCCATTTTAATTATTATTTGTTGAATGTTAACGGACTGCGTAACCGAGTATAATATTGAGACAAGTTTCCTCTTATACTTTTTTCCTTACATTTCAATAAGTACGTAAATTTAATTTGGCGTTGCAGTTCTCCTCGTAATCAAAATCAGCCCTGGTTTGTAAATGCCTGAAAATATCCAAATTTACTCGGCCGTACGTACCCTTGGTTTTCTGAAAGCTCTCCAGGACACTCTTTGACGAAGATGATGATGCCAATTCTATAGCGATGAGTAGATCTTCTGTCAATCATACCTGGCTCGAAGTGCGGATCAAAAGCGACCGCTCTCGGCTGTCTGCATTGTAGTGATGACTTACGTTCCTGAAATTGGATTCTCGGAGGAACTTTAATCTATTGATTTCAACTATTACTGTGCTGCTCATACAAAGTGTTACTGCCCAATAGAGATTGCAACGGTATATGTAAAAAAAAATTACGCTTTGATGTAATCTTTGAGTTACATCATCATGCAAACAGCCTTAAATGTGCTGACTTACAGCAGTCTGTGAAACACGGTACTGATCTACTGCCCTTTCGCTTTAGACAGTTGTAGAGTTTTTAATTGATGCAGAAAGTCTGGTATTCATTCAACCACTCCACCATTAGTTGTGTAACAACTGAAACCTTCGCATATTACACAGTCCCATTATTTTATTAGTTCCAGAGGAGCAATCATTATATTCTATTGATTTTATTGGATCCTAATGCTGAAGCCACTAATTTCTGTTTAATGATTTTCTCATTCGTGGGCTGTGTGTGTGTGTGTGTGTGTGTGTGTGTGTGTGTGTGTGTGTGTGTGTGTGTGTGTGTGTGAGGGTTGTTTTTTTTTCTTCTTTTTCCTTCGTCTTGGTTTTTTTCAGCGTTTTATCATTGTCAATAAGGCTGCAACTAACAATTATTTTCATTATCAAGTAATCGATTTGCTGTCTGGTCCTTCAAATGTCAGAAAGCGGTGAAAAATGTTTTCCAAAGTCAAAGTTGCAGCATGAAATATCACGTTTTGTTGCGACAAAAACAAATCCACAACCGTAAGATATTCTGCTTATTCTCATGGAGGATTTAGGGAATCTGAGCGTTTTAGCATTAATTTTTTTTTTCTTCATAAAAAATAAAATGATTAGTCAATTATCAAAACATTTGGGGATCATTTTCCTATTGATCACCTAATCGCTCCAGCTCTAACTGTCACACCAAAGCAGCGTTTAAAAAAAAAAAAATCCTTGCGTTTGTGCTCTGTGTGTGTGTGTGTGTGTGTGTGTGTGTGTGTGTGTGTGTGTGTGTGTGTGTGTGTGTGTGTGTGTGTGTGTGTGTGTGTGTGTGTACACGTTATTGTGTGTCAGTGTTTAGACACTAGCGGGAGGACCGGCTGGGGACATGTTGTGCATGATGTCACCCTTTTCGAGCTGGGTAGTTTAAGAGGTCATGACATACTCTGAGCAGTCGGTTAGATACCAGGACGAGATGTGTTGGTGGCCCAGAAACACAGTGCTGTAAACAGACTGTGTTGAATGTCACTTTTAATTTCTTCAAGTAGATCAGTGGCAGGCAATGCTTTGTAGGGATTTCAGAGCAGATGGATGCTGATGTTAATCCTGACACCGAAACAGCACGCAGTTTACTTTAAAATAATGTGATTGTCAAATACATTCAGTTTTTTTTTTTTTTTTTTTTTTTTTTTTTCTAGTCACTGAGAAAGCATAAAACTAAAAGTCAATTCGTGTTGATTTTTAAATTGTTTGTATGTTTGTTTTCTTAAGAATCATTTTCAAAACATTTCTCCAGGGCTATCATTTTAGGTTGCAGGATTTTTATCGCTGGAACTGACTTGGCAAAATTGGTCTGAAGCCAAAAGTACTGACAACAAATACCACTCCTCCAACAGTTTCACCGAGGCGTTCTTGAGTAAAGCACTGAACCTCTAATTGCTTTAGTGAGCAGTTCGATGGCCAACTTTAGGAGACTGTAATTATACTGAATAGCTTCAATTGTGAAGCTGAGGAAGTATTTAAACGTGGAACACAAAATGCACATTAATCCTGGACAAAGTGTTTCAAGGATTAAAACTGACTCTCTCGCGAGGCGATGCAGCAAAAGCGGCATTTGAGTCGGTGTGTGTGTGATGAATGGTGGACGGGCCCAGCGGTGAGACGGGCACGAGTTGGACACCAGCGCCGGGAGGTGTCCTTCAGCCTCGGACTGAATCTCAGAATCGTGCTCTGACCTTCCGGCAGGGAAAGAATTTTCCTACGGAGATCCGAAGAGTATCACATCATCACAGGAATATTATTAGTGGCGGCGTCGCTGCCGGAGCGAGGCTGAAGGCGGGTGCCGGGGGAGCAGTGAACCCTCGTTACAGTCGGTGCTGAAACGGGAGCCACGAGTGCAACGAACAAGTGGACGGAGACGAGGAAAACGTAGAGTTGACAAATTAACGCACACGTGAAATAAATTGGACCAAGCAGAAAGCAGGTTCAGCTTGTATTCAAGGTATGGTGTTGTTGTGGGGTTTTTCTTTTCAGCTGTGACCTGTTGTTGACACTCGGGTTATTTGCATGCAGTCTGGTATTATAATTATAACCACACGCAGCCTTACAAATTAATACAGCCGTGAACTAATTACATGGATTATCCTACTCACATTTGGATTGAATTGAAACAAATCTCAATGAACATGGCGGGAACACCGGAGTATACTTGAATAATTCTTTTTGTGCACATGCCTTCGCGTGGCCCCTCAGGATGGTTTGATCCGGCACGTATGTTGCGGAATTTGCAGATTAAATCTGATGCAACTGATCACGCTTTAAAAATGTGTAATAGGACAAGTGCTTTGTTGTTTTGGATGCAGCTTTAGACCGTCGCGTGTTTAACGTAAAAGAGATTTAATGAACTACGTAATTGGTTTATTTCCATAGATATGAATGTGCCATGCTTAACAGAACCCCTGAACGTGTTTGGGACTTGCACGTCTGTGGCCGATTTTAAAGTGGAAGAAGAAGCTTAGCTGCCGTCGTGTTCTCGCCCAAAAACGACAAGATACTTAACTCTGCATGGGCAATATCAGTTCAATAGAATATGAAAGAAACGCCGTATGAATCTAAATCATTTTTTGGTTGGTCAAGCATGGATTCGCCACACCAGCAGGGGATGGACTGACCATCTGGCCCGGCAGGATTTCCCCAAGTAGCGGGTGTACCTGTCGCCCTACAGTGAGTCAGACGACGCGGATTCCCAACGATCTGGAAATATCCGGTCTCTAGATTTTCTGGGTGGCGTCACGCGTACGTGTCAGACCGATAGCAGAAGTGATGAACGTCCCGTCATGGCATTCTAGCTGTTTGTGCTTCACACGCTCTAAAATATGCACGTGCGCGTGGCCCGACGTGGCTTTTACGTCTTTTCTTTCATCCCGGTTTTCCACAGGATGCCACAGTGATTCGGTTTACTGCAGAAACGATGTGCTTGTTAGTGTCCAGCATTTTTTTCCTCACATGAAAAACCGCTCTGTGATTTTCACAGCGGTCCCTCACTGTGTCTAATCTTTGAAGCCTCCTTCCACAAAAACAAAATTTGCATGATTCCATCTCATTACGCACACACGCAGGAAATTTCCATGGAAATATGTCAACAGATTAAAAGAAACAGTCTGGCAGTATTCAAATCAGATAGTGAGAACAAAGAAATAAATGTTATGTTACAGATGTTATGTAAATCCAGTGAGAGCTTTTGAAACCTTTGTATGATTCAAATGGAGGTTTCTGTTTACTTCAATTCTTTCATACATTTAAAAAAAATATTTTTTTTTTGCCCAGATTATCCTGCTGAGGGTCACAAAGTGTTGGCGCACATCTGCGTATTGTTTTTGGCGAGAGACGGAGAACACCTTGGACGGGTTTACAGTCTTATCAAATCGCTAGCACGTATCGAAACCTGGCCGCGCTGCAGTGTTCAGCACGGTGCCGCTGCCCCGGGTTAACAAGTTAAAACGCCGACTAAAACAAATGAATCTCACGAGCGGATAATTTGGAGGAAGCTGGTTTTCAGTTAGAATTTTTGATTATCCTCCCAAACTATAAAAAGTTAGATGCCAGTGAGCCGAGGTGTAGTCGAAGTTAACAAACCGCCTGCCTCTGGGCCCCCATCCTTCAAAGTGTTGTCTCCCCTGTGATCATCCAAACACTGAAAACCGCCTGCTGTGTTCCCCTTCAAAACTGCAGGTTGCAAGAAAGTCGGGGAACAAAAACAGAACAACCCCCCCCCCCCCCCCCGATCCCCTTCACTTCTGACTCATTATTAGCTCTAGTCTTGTGCCCTTTTGTCCTCACAACATCAACTCTGTTTAACATTTTAGTTTCTTATCGGTTTGAACTCGTGACCCCCCCCCCCCCAAAAAAAAACAACTTTGCGATGTTCTCTCAGATTGTGGGATCATTGTTTTCGCCCTCGCGGTTCTCATGACAGTTCCTCTGTGTGTGAAGGGGAAGACCCCTCTCTCCAGCTTGTGACAACGCAGCGTGTCCTCCACTGTATTTCAGGGCATTTCAGACACCTGAGCTAATTTATTGCCCGTTTGCCTCTGAATTAAGGTTTATGAATGTTACCAGTCTGGCATGGTCTGACATGTTTTTATAAATTTGGCAGCAGATCTGAGTGAGCTCTCCTTTTGTAGCCTTCTTCCTGTGGAACTAAATTGATGTTTTGAAAGGTGCTGTTTTTTTTTGTTTGTTTTTTATCCCCCAGCAGGCAGCTTACAGTGTCTGGTAATTTTTTTAGCATTAATTTTGCATCGTTCTTAAACTGGTTTAACATTCTTGGCGTTCCTCATATTTAACACTGGGTATGAGGGGCAGGACCACCTGCACGTCGAGCAGAAACGCAAAACTATCGTCTAAAGTTCAAACTACTGAGGTATTTATTTGAATACGGTCATCGCAGAAGTGTATCAATGTACCTCTAGTACTTCTTCGGCTTCTTTAAGCCTTTTTACTTACAAAGTATTTCCTCCTTTGATCCCGCAAACAGCAACTCCAACCACACTGTGTTCACTTTCCCACTCCCCACGTCCACAGGAGAGTGAAGTCTGAAAACACAGCTTCCTTCTCAGAGGACGGATCCGACTGAGTTCAAAGATGAACGTTCTTTGGGAAGGAAAAGAAAGAAAAGAATTGGCAAAAAAAAAAAAATACCCCACTATGAACAAAATAAAGGATTTTTTTTTTTTTCCCCTTTGTGGTGATGTGAAAGGAAACAAAGAATCAAAGGAGGAGAGGAATAAAAGATGTGATCAAATGGAAGTTATTTTAAGAAAGGTGAGGGTTTCTTAGCTCAGCTGGAAGGAAGAGATGTTGACTTGCAGAATAAATTGTGTGTTTGTTGTCAGTGCGCACACACTCGCATGCCTTTCAGAGAGCCCTCCAGCAACCGAAGAGGTGTGTGACGGTGTGATGTTTACATGTCGAACTGACGCTCTTGTCCGCAGCGATTCGCAATGAGTGTTGCATTAAAGTGCGCTCCAACCCCTCCGTCTGCAGTACTCCCTCCACACTCAAATCATTGTGTCAGATGGAGGGGTGCCGGAAGAGGAAATGAAGCAAGTTGACACACAAGGGAGGATTTTTACGAGTTATAAGATCAGAGCATATTGAAGATGGAAGAGGGAGGAGTTTTTGGTTGGAAAAAAAAACCGTGAAGTGTGTCTTCAAGTGAAGCAGTTTGACTCGCCGGATGTAAAATGTTGGCGTGAACCCCATAAAAGTGGACGTCGCTTCTGGCTCTGACAAACGAGGCCAATGCAAAAGTGCAATACCACCGAGGGCCACAAGGGGCTGGCTCCAAAAAGTCAATACATTTTCTTCCACAGGGCGTTACGCCGCCGTTCAAAAAAAAAAAAGTCACTCCTTCTTGTTCGAGTTCTGGCCGTCCATCTGAAAATATTTCGATTGTTAATTAGATATTCGGCCTCAAAAAGTGCCCAAAATGTCAAAACTCGAGGCTTCGGTCACTGTTGTTGGCCCCCGACATAAACATAGCCAACTATTTTACTCCACACTCTCACTCTCCTCTACTTTTGTCATCTTTATGTTGCCGTTTTCAAGATCCCCAAAAAGAGAGACACTTAACAACTTCCAGGTAGCAACCTACAGGCCTAGAAGGAAGTTTTGACAAAGATTTGCAGTAAGGCAGGCCTGCTTGGTTTACTGGGATTTACCCCCCTCCCGCCCCTTCACTCCCCCACCCCCTGACACTATTTTGCTAAACCATCGTCCTGGCCTTAGTGCTGCCCAAGACGATTGTGATTGATTTAAAGAAATGCAAACAAGTCGGAGCGTTTTGTTTTTTTTTTTTTTTTCTCCCCGCCGTGCCAGAATGATAAATGGCTGCAGCTCGACCGTTCTCCAGCGCTGGCACAGCGCAGTGAAGACAGGTCTGGCTAAAGGAGACGGAGTGAAGTCTCAGAGTGACCGCCGCAGTCTTAAAGGGAATTGGAAGGTCATTACAGTGCTGAGAAAACACATTAACGAAAGAAAAAAAAAACCATTTTTAAATAAAGCAAAACATTTTACGGAAGGGAGATCAGCGAGATTATAAGTTAAGGGTGACGGCCAAGGTGAAGCAGCTGACAAGCGGACAGTTCAGGGCTCAGAGAAGCAAACTTAAAACCGATGAAGTGCGCACAGCAAATGTGTGCTTTTGCGAGAGAGTCGAGTGGAGTGTTTCTACCATTTGAGGTCTGAGATGTTCCTTCCCCGTTTCCACAGAGCACCCCGCCAAGGAGGGAGAGAGGGAGGACAAGAAGGTCAAAGAACGCGAGAGAGAAAAGGAGGAGAAGAAGAAGCACAAAGTGATGAACGAGATCAAGAGGGAGAACGGAGGAGTCAAGCAGCCGATTAAAGGTTGGTGGAGACGCTCGCACGTGCATACCAAGCGACTTTTGCGGGGATGAAGTCAAATGAAAGATTTCGAAAGTTGCACGTCGAAAAGGCCCGGCATGATCTGGAAACATTTAAGGCCATTTTCATCTGAAGTATGACGGCAGTTATTCTCTTTAAAAAAAAAAAAAAAATGGATAACAGCTGTTATGTCCATTGGCAGCTAATCTGATTGTTTGCTTGTTCTGGTTATTTTAAATGATCCATCAGTTATTCATTGGGTCTATTGCAAATGAGAAAATAGTACAAAATGTTCCTCGGATTAATGCCAAAACTTTAGATGTGTTATGTGGGATGGAAGTGAGCAAAAACCAAACCCCTGAGAAACCAGCTATTAGTGAACATCACACACTGGAGGCCAGATTGAACGCATCACACGTGTTGCACTAAATTGTACTTGGAGTCGCAGATGATGTTTTCACATGTTTAAGAGCACCGTGTCGATAAAACTCTGCTGCTAAGGTAACCGCACATAACCCGCTTCCACAGAGCGCCGGACAGTAAATCATCATTAAGTCGTCAACGTACAGGCAGCCAGTACAAAAAAAACATGTTAATGGTGTGCTGCAGCCATAAAAAAAGGCCCAATATAGCTGTGTGCCGGTGGGAACAGCGGTTGTAACTATTTTATTTCTTTTCTCTGAGAACCTGATCCCTGGTATTAAGTTGACCTCGTGCTGCTAATTGTTTATTTAAACTGACCTTCTGACTTTGTTTGCTGCCCGTGTTGCCAACTTTCTCTGTCGCCGCCTCGCAAGTGTTTTATCCCGCTCTTGTTCCCCGGCGCTCAGTCTTGTTATCTTCCTGCGTCGGCCAGCCTCTTGTCTGTTTGCCTCTTGTCCCTTTGTCTCCCGTCTCTTTGTGTTCTCGCGTCGCTTCACCGAAGTGTCCCCAACGGATTTTATTTTTACCGAAACGTATGTGTGAGCCTCGACAGTAGATGGAAATAAAACACTGAATTGGCAGAAAATCAATCGATAAAATGGGTCTAAATTGATTAAATATTTTTCCAAACAGTTCTTGTATTTTACACAGGAAATAAATGACGACACAGCTGTAAGCGTGGTCGTACTTGCATTACTCACCACCTGATTTCCTTTCAGCTCGTTTCTTTTGTCCCGTCGTCCTTCGTGTTTGAACATGATTGCTGCAAAAATCACTTCACAAAAACAGTTTTTGAAAATAAACCTAAATTACAGAGACTATAAGGATATGTTGTCAAGTAAACGACACTGGGAGTAAAACCTCCTAAAAATACAGCATGGAAATGCAGTTAATTTCAATCTGCACGACTGCCAAATTAACAGGAGTACCGATGGACATGTGAAAATCCAGAGTCATGTGTTCACTCTCTGAATGCAGTGGCCACTTTCATCGTTAACCTTTCAGACACTAGTGAATTATTTGCAGAGCAGTGACCGTAATCTGAGCTCAGCCATTTGTCAACAGCGGCTGTTTTCTTAAGACTTTAAAGAGCTTTTTTTTTTGTTTTTAAAGACTGACACAACCACCGCTGTATACGTGGATGCCAATTTTCTTATCACCGATATGATTGGCTCTAAAGCTCCGGTCAGGGTGACAGTGACTCGTGCTGGTATGTCACGGCCACTGCTGTGACATTTCAAGGACTTAGTAACGCTTTAGCCACACACCGTGACCGGCGGCTGCAGATGAGAATTACAGAGATCATTTGGTGCACTATTTCAATCTTCCCACTTTCTGTAGAACGTTGATTCATCTTCTCATCATGAGGGTTAGAGTTAGGAGAGCGGCTGGACTCAAGAGAGACTCGGAGAAAGAGACCGTGTGTCTCAATGCCGCGGACATCCCGAGAGAGAGAGAGAGAGAGAGAGAGAGAGAGAGAGACTTCCCTATTTAATCATGTGTGTTTACGATAATAGACTCACTGAAATCCTCAGCGAGATTTTGGGTCGTGAGCTAAACGAGGTGCGGGGGCTGGGGCTCTCCCCACCGGAGAGACGGTTTTTCAGTGAAAGTGAGAGCAGCATTTAATTCAGAGTATTACATTTGCACATGTTGGGAGTGACAGAGCGACGCGGAGGGAAAGTTAAGAATTTAATCAGTGGGAGAGTGTGAAGTTTACAATTGAAGAGGACGACAGGGAGGGAGGGAGGCAGTGGAAGCATGAAGAGGAAATCAATAAGCAGCAAACGACCACTCTGGCTGTGAGGCTGCTTTACTACCACTGAGCCTGTTTGTTTTGTATGCGTGTGGCTGTGTAGTGTGTGTGTGTGTGTTTATTTGACTGGGAATTTATCTGACCTTAAACTGATCATGACCGCCCAGCCACCTAGTGTGTGTGTGTGTGTGTGTGTGTGTGTGCGTGTGTGCGTGCGTGCGTGCGTGTGTGCGTCGGATATTGTTTCCTAAATGTGATAGTTTTCTAAATATGTCCATATGATCTTTTCCAAGTATTAATTTGACATGTCTTTCAAGCAGCTGCCGGTGACTGATTGATTTACTGTCTTGGGTGCTTCAACGAGACAGATTATAACTGATAAAATCAAAATCGGCTTCAGTTAAACACTTATTAGATTGAAATTGAGTCAAATGTCAACGTTTGTTGTGTTGCGACTGTCGTCTGATACACAGGCTGATACCGACACCTTTGTTGGAGAAATTTCCGATGATATATTGCTAAATTCAAAACGGTAAGCAAACATCTTTGTGCAGACCGGCACATTTGAGTGTTTTTTTTTTTTTTGAAGGACCAACTGTGTAGTCGTGGCCTTTAGATAACCGGCTGGGCTCGGCTCAGCATTGCAAGAGCTGAGATTGAAGAACAGCCGACACCAAAATGCAGTAGTTCCTGTTTCCTCTTTGAGAGCTGAAGTTAACGCGGTGTTTCATACTCGTCCCGACACAAATCTGGCTAATTATGTACAATTACAGATTCAGACCATTTCAGACCGATGGAGGAGGAATCGCTCTTTGGCAAACACTTCCGAGCATGATCTACTCTCAACTTTGCGGAAATATGTTTTGCAGAGTGCACGAACACAAACATGTAAAAAAAACAAAAACGTGAGAGACAACGTCTCTATTGTTTTGTTGCAATAAATAATGTGGGAGAAGATCGGGAGGTTCGTTGCCTCCGTGTCATCTGTTACTGTCGGGGAACTCGGAGGGTCATTATCCCACCGAGGCCTCATGCTTACAAAATGCACATCTGTAATCCAACTACAAATATCTCATTTATTTACACGTATAACCCTCTCAAGTGTAGCTCACTTTCTTCCTGTAAACACGATAAAAGATAGTTTGTAAGCCTTTTGGTTGTTTGCGTTGCTCGGCAACATCTAGCCGAAGTCACCCCGAGAAGCTTTTGAAGCTGAGAGAGAAAGATTTTCACCGACTCGAGCTCAAGAACCGTGCGTTGTTAGTTAGTGCTCTTTAGTCTGTGGATCAGAACAATAGTTGATGAATGGCAGACATGTAGAATATTGTTAATGTTGTAACGCAAAAATCATTCTGCAATTTATCAGCTTGAAACACTGAAATTGCAAACTTACAAACAGTTATTTGTATTTCATATTATCATTGCAATATCCATCAAATCTGATCATGTGGCATGTATTTATATCTGTATCATGTGTGTGTGTGTGTGTGTGTGTGTGTGTGTGTGTGTGTGTGTGTGTGTGTGTGTGTGTGTGTGTTGGGGGAGGGTTGGCTAAAGAGCTTTTGGATTAGTAGCTTGGGTATTGTACTGCAAATACCTTCTCTCTCTCTCTCTCTCTCTCTCTCTCTCTCTCTCCTGCATGAGTGTGTGTAAGCGAACGAGGTGACAGCTGATGCTTGAATTATGCTGAGGCAGCACCACCTCTCTCGGGCGGGACGCGTGTGCGCGGACATATCCAGGAGATGTACACATGTCCACTTGTTCACACAAAAACTGGGCCGGGATGTTTGCAACGCGCATATAAATACAAACACGAGCACTGTGCATAAATTTGCATGTTGTACTTAGTCGCTCCCGGGGCGTTTTAAGAGATGGACTCCCATGTACAGTATTATCTCTTCTCAGATAGGCCAGTGGAAAGCGTGTTTTCTGGCTTAGTCATATCGGCTTTTCTCAAGCGATTCCATTTCAGGGCTCTTCAATTTATTTTATGTGGCATGTGGCGGGCATGTGCACGCCGCAGGAGATGCACACCGTCTGGGTGAAGCTGTGAGTCGCCTGTCTCCACTTGCTTGAAAATAGTTCATATTCATTTTCAGTTTTATTGTTTGTTTGTTTTTTAAATCGGTACTTTATCAGCTGTCTAGTTATTTTGATTATTAAAAAAAAAAAAAAAAACTAATAATAAATCTTCTGGTATCATGTTGTTTTTTTTAACCTGCTGTGGAGCATCACCAGCACCTGTTATTTTATTTTGTACAACATTTTTTTCGGAGCTGTCAGTATAGCAAAAGGATCTCATTTACCGAGTCGGTGAAAAATCTTTTCTCTGAAGAAAGACTTGATCGATTCTTACAAAGCTCTCCGAGCAGTTTCAAAATGACATGTTTTCATATTTTACGTTGATATTTTCGAATGCGCTCCCCTCTAATAAAGTCTATCCCTCTCTGTCTTTGTCCAGATGAAAAAGAGAAAACCAAGATCAACTCGGAGGAGCTGCAAATCAAAAAAGTGAAGAAGAAAAAGAAGAAGAAACACAAAGAAGGGGAGAAGCATAAACGAGTGAAGATGTACCACCGCTCCTCCCAAACCATTTGCGCGGGCCTGCTTCTCCTCCCGACTTCCTCTTTGTCCCCCACCTCCTCCTGTTCCTCTTCCTCCTCCTCCTCCTCCTCCTCCGAACTAACCCACAACTCCTCCCTGTCTCCGTTCAAGTCCCCTCTGCCTGTTTACCCTCCGCCTAACAACAAGACCTCCCACCTCCCGCCGTCCCCGCACCCTCTTACCCCCAAATCCCTCTTCGACTCCCCTCTCCACAACTCTCTCAACTCCCCGCCGTCCTCCACCAAGACCCCTCTCCCTTCCCCGACCAAACACCACCCACGGTGCACCTATCCCGGGATGGCGGGTCTGGAGTTCGCCCCGTACATTCACATAGAGAACCAGCCTAACGGAGGGGCCCGGGTGGCTCACGCCTACACGTCGCAGCTCTCCTCTCTGTCCACGGACCAGAGGCAGCGATTCGCCCAGGAGTTTGTCACCTTGGCGTTCAGCGAGGACTCTTCCCAGGTGCAGCATACGTCCACGTTGATCACATCGATCCACAGATTTGTTGGGTCGCAGCCGCAGTACCTGCACCTGCTGCTGGAAAACTCGATTACTTGACTCGCCTCCTGTAAAGCTGTAATTTAGCGCATTAGCTTACAGACTGTTATTTGTCTGCGAGCGCTCCTCGTGAAAAAAAAAAACGTTTTCTCCCACTATTTGAAGCATTAATCTAAATTGTATTACTGATTGTGCTTTTGCAGGCGGCCCATTATGTCATGGGAATTATTCACGGAGCAGCCAACTACCTGCCCGACTTCTTGGATTACTTCTCAACCAAGTTCCCGTCAGCTCCGGTCAAAATGGAAATAATAGGAAAGAAGGACATAGAAACCACCACGATGGCTAATTTCTACTCTCAGGTCAGTCAGACAAAATCACAGAGTAAATGTACTGTGTGTGTGCGTGTGTGTGTGTGTGTGTGTGTGTGTGTGTGTGTGTGTGTGTGTGTTGTGGGAGAGACTGCAGTGGAACAGATGTACACAATTGTACAACGATGTTGACAAATGAGTCATCTGAACAACAGATTTACAGTTTTTTTTTCGCCTTCGCTTGTTCAGTTCTGGCGTTGCAGAGCCAGAGAGCACCGAGCAGATGGTGAGCTATCAGACATGAAAAAAAAGAAAAGAAAAAAAAAAAAAGGTCTGAAGTCCAAAATAGCAAGAGCTTCCAAGCTCCCGTCTGTCCTTTGTATCAGGCTGAGTATCACAACTGTCCACAGACACAGGCGCTATTAGGGAAGTTGAAACTGAGATTTGCTTTGAAGTGATGTGCAACGGGAGTTTGTCCGGTGCCACCGTGGCCAGAAAAAGTACCAAAACTGTGTTCATAAGATAACTTGATGAAGTCACGTGATGCGGTAGCCGCATGGCAAAAAAAAAAAGAAAAAGATGAAGGGGCGTTTTGTAGCCAGAAGAGACGATGACGTGATGCAGGCGGCATTGTCTGCACTGTTTTCGGAGGCGTGCGAGACGCAGGAGAAGGCGGAGGCTCGGAAATCAAAGCCTGTCATCTTCCGTCGTGCGCGTAAAGACGGACGCACGGACGGGCGAAGCTTTCGCTTCTCGGTAAAATGTTTCATGTTGGTGAAACGGCTGCCAGTTAGTAAATGAAGTTTGGCCGGAGATGCTACAGCTGCGTCCGCCGGGTGCTTTTTACAGACTCGGTTATGTAATGGTGCACCCGTGAGCGTGTGACTTTAGAGTAAACAAATGTCTCGCCACAAAGTTTCGTGTCAAACAAACGTGTGCTGGTTTGTGAAAACAAGGACGGTTTCAATATTTTGTGCACGTGAGCAAAGTTACTATAATGAATATTAGTGGATGTACAATAGTGCGCTAAGTTGTACTCACCTAAATGAAGGTTAGGTTGCAAGTCAAAATAATGCCATGAGGGGTTTTTATTCATCAGTTCACTTATTGCGGTACTAAAATAGCAGTAAATAGAAACCCAATCAGTATTTGGTGCAACCACCGTTGGCCTTTTCAAACAGCCTCGGTTCTCTTTGGTACATTTGCGCACAGTTTTTCTAGGTGGGATGTTTTCAAACATGCCGGGGAACTTGTCACAGTTGTTCTGTGGATTTAAGCCGTCTCAGAGTCTCCGGTCTCCTGATGTAATCCCAGACTGACACCGGGACGCCGAGACCGGAGCTCTGTGGGGACACACCGTCTTCTGCAGAGCTCCCCGGTTATGAGTCTGTTGATGGGTAAGTCTTGTAACCAGCACTTTTTTTTTTATCCTCTTAAGAATTCAGATTAATGAAGAGGGAAGGCTGATGGCAGGACAAATCGAAGGAAACGTTTACCGTTGTGATGGTAGGCAGGGATGTCGGGATGCTAGAAATTGCAATATTTGGTACCAGTACCCTTGAATTCCCATTGCGAGGTGTAAAAGACTAGATTACTGCTGTGTGGCAGAACAAGTTGTAGTGTTGTTGCTTTAACCATCTGGTCGGAGCATCTGCCTCCATCTGTTCAGCATTAAACAGCTTTTGGCATTTCTACCGATTCCTTCGACTAAATGACAACATTATCAACGACATTTTGGGTATGTCGTCGGGTATTGCTCTCCCTTCGGTGCTGCTTCATGTTAAGACGGCAAAGTTTTAGTGCGAGCAAGAAAAGAAATAGAAAGCTTGAGGACATAGTTATTCAAGACTGAAAAGAAGATGCCAACAAAAGGAAGCAAGAGGGTGAGAAAAACAGATGTGGAGCTCCAGACTGAGAGATATGACTGCTGTCAGGCAGGTGGCAGCTTCACAGCGAGTCAGGTTAGATAGTCGAAACCAACACAAAGAGGTGTTTTATTCTTTCCTTTTTAAAAGCACAAGTACAGGAGCAGCTGCAAACTGAACCCTCTCACTCACTCCTTAATATACTACACAACCGTTTGAGGACAACTGGAAAAACGAGGTGTGTGTGTGTGTGTGTGTGTGTGTGTGTTACTGGAGGTGCTGGCCTGGATTGTCTCCTCTGAGCACAGCGTGACCTCTTCATTTAGAGTTGTCCGATGTCTACAGTTCTCTCATGAAAAGCCGTTTTGTTGCCTCAAACCTCTTGAGTGTCTTTGTATTGAGGTACTGCCTGCTCTTTTTCAATTTGAGAGCAGACAGTATCAGCTCCCATACTGTGTGTGTGTGTGTGTGTGTGTGTGTGTGTGTGTGTGTGTGTGTGTGTGTGTGTGTGTGTGTGTGTGTGTGTGTGTGTGTGTGTGTGTGTGGTACTGCAGGGGGTCGAAGAGTTTATGCTCTCCAGCGCTCACCTTCTGGCCATTTTCTTCTTTTTTTTAATGAAATATTCAGAATAATTCTTCGGTGTATTCACTTCTGTTTCGGACGGTTTTGCTTCCACAAACAACATCCTCGATCTCGGCCCGATTTCGAATAAATTAAATCCAGACAACGAACAAATGAAACATCTAAATGAACCGTTATTTCGATTTTGTCCAAACTTTCCCCGCAGACGTGTGTCCCTTTAAGAGTAATGTTGCTTGCAGGGCTCACGTCATTGTCCACTGGTCTTGTTAATTTTTTCCTCCCTCCTCGCTCTCGGCAGTGACCTTGGGAAGTAGACATACAGTACACACACACACACACACACACACACACACACACACACACACACACACACACACACACACACACACACACACACACACACACACACACACACACACACACACACACACACACACACACAGATGTGGGCATGCATACTGATGATACATACACAGGCACAGGTATACACAGATTAATGGGGTATCATCCACATTTTTCCTCTCCCTTGCTTTCACTTTAGCTCTCTGTGTGTGTGTGTTTCCCTTCTGTGTTGGTCTGTCACTCACTCTCTCTCTTTTATTCTTATTATTTATGTTTCTGCTCTGTTGCTTGGCTCCGTGTTCCAGCCACAAATGACTGGACTGCTGCTTCGTACATGGTGTGTGTGTGTGTGTGTGTGTGTGTGTGTGTGTGTGTGTGTGTGTGTGTGTGTGTGTGTGTGTGTGTGTGTGTGTGTGTGTGTGTGTGTGTGTGTGTGTGTGTGTGTGTGTGTGTGTGTGTCTAGGTAAAAAGGAAAGGAAATTGCAGTTGCGTGTGATTTTGTTGTTGTTTCTGCTCAAATTTGATGTGACATCTCCTGGAGGATGAGACACACTCACACACGCACGAACGCACACACACACACACATCACGAGTAACTAACATGCAGTACCAGATAATGAAGAGTGTGTGACACGGTATGTTTGTTGATGTTTCGCGGGCAACAAAGTTGCTTTGCTGCAGCTCAGGCTGTGTGCCTGTATTTTGTATTCAGTACCTGTCTGAAGCCATTTTCACTGCTGGTAAGGATTATGGGAGATTACAGCACTCTATTTTCTCAGGGCAACTACAGTCCAGCAGTCAATACATGATGTGCTTGGATAGTGAGGTAATTTGGTCTGTCTCTTTTGGTCACAGAGTGCGATAATGTAGGTTCAACAACAGACGATTATTACAAAAGAAAAGAACCAATGTGAGCCAACAGTTCTCTTCTTTAGGGTGTTTGCTGCAAAGCGGGATTGGGTCTGTTACTCTCTTTACGTGATAAATTTGAGAACGTAAAACAAAAAGCAACAAAAGAGCTTTAAAACCTTCAAAGAAATGTACCTTTTCAACAAAATCTTGCATTTAATTGGGATATTATTGCCTGTGGATTCTGTGAGAAAGGTTTCAAGACTGTACAACTTATTTTTACATTTTAAATTTGTGGTAAATAATTCCACAGAGTTGGGTGAACACTTGATTAATAGTGTTAATTATGTTAATTATGTTGAGGTTAAGCCCCATAATGAACAAAAGGAAGCACGTGCATGCAAAATACCAGCAACCATGCTGATTTGATCAGGCCTGCAGGGATTTCCCTGCCGTTATAACAGCTGCAGCACCCGAGCATTTTAAGACACTTTACTATGAGCTTTATTTTACCCATGTTTGGTGATTATTATTTTTATGACAGACAGTGCCTTTTCATATAAAGATTGTAATGATTATGGTCCAAAATGATATCAAATTTGCATAGTTTTAGTCAAATAACTGCTCGCCACCCCTGCCGCTACGACAGCACTGAAGCTCTCCAGAAACCCGTGAAAACGTCATGCGAGACTGAAGCTATGTTCTCTGGAAAATCCCTTTTGACCTCATGGCGCTCTCCATTCGACACAACACGTTTACACCGTGAGACCAGTTGCGCGTGTCTGTTTCACTGTTTAGTTTAAGTCACAGCTTACGTAGTTTGTTTGCCTCCTCCAGCCGCGGTTGTGCCGCTCCAGCACCTCGATGCGCACTAACCTGGTGGGAAGTCCTGCACGTGGCCTCCGAACCATCTCCAACGCCGTTTTTTTTTTTTTTTTTTTTTTTTACAAAACAAGCCGAGACGCCAGCGGCACATCAGTCCGGTGAAAGTGTGTTTGTGCATTCACATGCCGCTCTGTGTAGCTGAGCCGAGGGAGAGACTATGAAAGTGAAGTGTGTCCGATTGTGTCGGAGGCAGCAGTCAGCCGCCCGCAGCGTTGTTGTGACGCAGGCACAGTGATAGACTATAAGAGATTCAGTTCTCCACAGTCAGACTGGACATAATGACTCGGAGAAAGAGACACCGGGAAAGCTGGCAAAGCGGGGGGTGACGCAGACAGCGGCGGAGAGGTCAGGGAGAGGTCAGGGAGAGGTCAGATGGAGTGGCGAGCTGACGGCGGGACGTGAACGCAGCAGGAGAGGGTTAAGGATGAGTCGGTGAGATAAAGGGGAAAGTTGTTAGAGAATTAATAAGTGGGTGAACCAGAGACGGGAAGGAGAGAGAGGATTGATCTAATAGACTTCCCACCAGGGACGTGAATGTGACGAAGGAAAGAGTCAGAGGAGGACGTGGAGAGAGAAAAATAGAGTAAAACAGCAAGTGGCGAGTGTGTTTACACGCACGTCCATGAGCCAGCGCTCAGAGGAAGTCTGTCACATTTCCTGTTTCCTTCTGTTTGCCTTTACTTAATTTAGACGAGCTGTGTGCGTGAGTGCGTGTGTGTGTGTGTGTGTGTGTGTGTGTGTGTGTGTGTGTGTGTGTGTGTGTGTGTGTGTGTGTGTGTGTGTGTGTGTATTTCAGTGTGTGAGCGACCCACTGGCTGTTTGCATGTATCCGTTTAGGCACAGGTAAAGTTTCCTAAAGCTCCTACTGAAGACCTTTCTCTTTGCAAACAACATTGGTGGGGACGGTGGGTGGGGGGGGGGGTGGGGAGTCAGCTGTTAAATTATGCACACGTAGACACTCATGAGCACAAACATTTGCGATCACGCAGAAAGACAAACACTCACACTGTGGAAACAAACACGTTCCCCTTCTCAGTATCTAGGTCGGTGACTCAGCGCGACTATTTAAAGCTGTGTTTATGTGTGCGGAGCGAGCGTCTCCAGCCGCTAGTCATCGGCGTCTTCCGAGGGTATCCACCGGCGTCGGCGCGCGGACGCGGCGACACCGCAGGGAACGCACACGGCGAGCGGCGGCGTGCCTCGCCGCGACGGACCCGCTCGTGCAGTTCGTTCAGCGCAGATGAAACACGCCGAGGGTGAACACGCGGTAGTTTAGTGGTTTACTGAAAGGCGCCCGCAGCACCGACAGGTCGCTTCATCCATTGCGTAACAACAACACGTTCTGCATCTCCGAGCCGCCCCCCTTCCCGCCCCGTCAGGATTGGCCTCGGAGTAGCGGTTTGGGGATCGAGTACCTCGTTCCACGACGCACCTGGGAGTCGCCAAGTGCCGTCCCCTCCAGTCGTTTTCCGATTTATTGTCTCCATCACCATTACTCCTCCTTCACTTCCCTCCTCCCATCTTCTCTAACCGGTCCTCATCGCTCTTCTTCCCGCCTTGTCATATCCGTCCCACCGCCTCCCTTATTTTTTTGTTTTTTTTGTTGTCTGTTTAGCATCTCTACCTTTTTACTCAGCCGTCTCTCCTTCAGCCCGATTTCAGGTGCTTTAAAAAACTGCAACCGCGCCGTCTTCATTTTACCTGCTTACCCTTCTTTGCTCCTTATTTCCATCCTGCCCTCCATCCCCCCCTCCTCCTCCTCATCCTGTCCTCATCTGTCTCCCCTGCATTTGTTACATCTCTCTCACAGCTAGTATCCCTAAACTTTCCCTCCTTCCTCTTCTCACCACTTCCCTCCATCTGTCTCTCCTCCCCTCATTCTCTCTCTCTCTCCTATGTATCCTCGCTCTACGCCCTCTGCTCTCTCTCTTCCCTTCTCTCGCTCCCTTTATCTCTGCCTCGTTGTCAAGTGGTGACTCACTAGAGGCAGCAGCCAAGGATTTGGCCAATGCGCACGCACACACACACACGCGCACACACACACACACACACACACACACACACACACACACACACACACACACACACACACACACACACACACACACACACACACGCCCTTGATCAGCCAAGAGTTACAGCATGCAGGCCACATGCTGCACGTACTGCACGCACACACACGCACACACAAAGACACTGTTGAGGGCCAAGGGTGTGTGAGACGGGTTACACACACACACACACACACACACACACACACACACACACACACACACACACACACGCACACACGATGCTCACGATGCTCCGTCGGCCAAGTGAAAAGCAGCAAACAGTCTGTTGAGTCACACCGGTGGAGCAGAGACATCAAATGAAACCGCCAACACACACACACACACACACACACACACACACACACACACACACACACACACACACACACACACACACACACACACACACACACACACACACACACACACACTGTCTATTTTAAAACCTAGTAATGATTTCCACCTTCCATGTAGATTTTTTTGTAAAACATTTTTTAATATTATTGTATATTTTCAAAATAAAGCGATGCTTTGTTTTCTCTTGTGGTCCTTGTTAGGGAGAATATTAGTTTCTTTACATTTATCATGTATCTGAGCTGCACTGCGCTTATGTTGGATGTTTCCTAATATAGTAAAGATTTAGAATTATTGGTGTTTGTACGCTCTCAGCTGAATTTTATATGACAATTTAGCTCCTATGTTTTCATTCAGGTGCACTTTTTTTTTTATCTGCCTCCTTTTTCACCCAATGCAAAAAAATATGCATTTAAAAAAATTATTAATGCTGTCTGATTGAACGTAGTGATCGACCTCGTATGCTGTAAGTAACACTGTCTTGATATTGTGTATTTCTTGTGGTTTGCGCAGGTGAAGAAGACGTACAGTCATGGGACATACAGAGCCGGTGCAATGAGACAGATCAGCCTGGTGGGAGCCGTGGACGAGGAGGTCGGGGATTATTTCCCAGAATTCCTCAACATGCTAGAGGAGTCACCTTTCCTGAAGGTGAGCGTGGACGGGCTGAATTTCATCATGTGCTGCTGTTTGTTTCTAGAAATCTGAAGAAAGCTCCGATTGTTATAGTAACATCGTTGGAGGATTAGTTAGCCGACACCTTCGCTCTGAAATCTAAAGTAGACTTTTGTTGCTCCAGTTACAATTTGAATTGCTTATACCTGAGTATAAGCAGTATGTTTATTGTAGGTGCTTGGTAATGCATCCATTCACTAGAACCAGGCCAAATATTAGGACACGTTTACACCACTGATCATTTGGAAATAACGTAAACTGAACAGATGGAGAATCCTGCCAGACACAAACATCAACAACACACCTAATAATCTCAGCGGTGGCTGGCAGACAAGAGGCGTTAAGTGGCGTGTCAAGTGATTTGATGCAGCTCCTAGTTTCTGTTCGGGGAGTTGCTTCTCTTTTCTGAAATGTCTCTGCAGGAACAGACCACCGAAATAGTGTTTACCCCGAAACGCAGGAGTGACAAGCTTGTCTTCTGTTTGCTATTCTGTGTTGACACTTCAAATCTCCTGCATGCAGTGTGGAGGAGTGGCGTCGTACGCTGAATATCAAAAGCCACACATCCTCTGGCACTTCCGATCTATCAGCGGCGTTGGCTCCGATTCGACTGCCTCTGAGGCATCCCGGGTGCCAGTGACACGTTTTGCCCGGGGAGCAGTTTCTGCACATAACGTTTTGTTTTTGGGCGTCTCCGGAGTAAATAAAACGCTCGATGAGCTGGTTAACACCTGAGAGAGGGAGGGATGTACCAACACGTTGCTTTGATTCTCGTCCCTCATGTCCTCGTCCTCTCTCTTTCCCCTCCTCCCTGTCTCTCTCCGTGGCTGTCCGCCCGCAGAGGACTCTTCCGTGGGGAACGTTCTCCAGTCTCAGGCTGATGAGTCCCACGGAGAGCGACGACGGCCCCATAATGTGGGTCAGGCCAGGGGAGCAGATGATACCTGTAGCTGATATACCAAAGTCTCCTTTCAAAAGAAAACGGTGAGTCGGCTGCAATTGGTGCACCAGAGTTCACGACACATAAATACACTCACAAATGAGACTCTGAATGTTGTTTGTACTGATTACAAGTGCTGTGTGTGCGCGTGTCTGTGTGTGTGTGTGTGTGTGTGTGTGCGTGTGCGTGGGCGTGTACCTGTTTTTGCCAGCTTGCCACGCTGCCTGTGAGGACCGATTATCAAAGTAAAAAAAAAATAAAAGATGGACACACACACTCGCCAATTTGAAGCGGCAGCCGCGTTAGCAGCATGAAGCTTTGTTGTAGCCGAGCAGCGGCGGACGAGGCAATTACCCGCTCACTGTTTGTGTCACAGCGTCACTGTTGTTCACACGCAGGCTCGGACACACAAACACACGATCTCGGTGAGCGAGACCATGAGGGTGTGTGTGTGTGTGTGTGTGTGTGTGTGTGTGTGTGTGTGTGTGTGTGTGTGTGTGTGTGTGTGTGTGTGTGTGTGTGTGTGTGTGTGTGTGTGTGTGTGTGTGTGTGTGTGTGTGTGAGGGGGGTGTTGCGAACGGTATGCGGCTCACCAGCTCAGATGAGATCATCGTTACATCAGACGCTACTTCACACGGCAGCCATCCAAACAAACACGGGACAATGCACACCACACACATTCCTCGCTTGCTTCACTGATTTGTCTCTGGTGTCTCTGGTGATTCGTAGTCACAGCGCTTGTGATGGTTTTTAATGGTAGTTGATTTTTTTTTTTTTTTTTTTTTGAGCTGAAGAGATTTAGCATATCGATGTATTTATTCTTTATCGATTAATGCAATTTTTACAGGCAAAAATACAAATAATTTCCTAATTTCTGTTTTGTTTTTATGTCACCATAAATTTAATATCTGTTTTTTTTGACTGTCGTTAGATAAAAAACAAAAACGTTTGAACGCCTCGCCTCGGTCTTCATGAAGTTGAGATGGTCCTTTTTCATACTTTTTTTTTTTCTAATATTTTAGAAAAACAACTTCAATGAAATAATTGACAGATAAGTTTATAAAATAAGTTTATTTGTAGCTGTCGTTTAATTTTCTTTCAGTCCTTCGCGGGAACTTTACTGTGCCGGATCTTTTTCTTTTTGATGGTGGAAAGAGGAAGTGAGAAAGGAAATATGTCTGCACCTCAGCATGTTGCATACATGTCCATGTGTTGCTCTGGTCGGTGGAGGGTTTCTAGGCAGCGCTTGTGAAGGAAGTGTGTGTGTGTGTGTGTGTGTGTGTGTGTGTGTGTGTGTGTGTGTGTGTGTGTGTGTGTGTGTGTGTGTGTGTGTGTGTGTACACGTGTACGTCTGGCTGTCAGAAACACTTGTGTAACAGCTGAGGCCGAGCGACTCTGTTCTCAGAGATGCAGATGGACGGAGAGACAAAAGGATGTTTCGGGTGTTACTGCCTTTTCTTTTCTGCTCTCGTCCCATCACTCGATGATTATTAATGATATCTACGTGCCGAGCTGTACTTTTCTTATAATTTCCTCCTTTTGTCTCCTACGTCCCTGCCCTCTTGTCTTTCACCTCCAGACTGTTCTTTCTTTTATTTCCTCCGCTCTGCCTCTTTTGTCTCGTCTCTGTCCTCCCGCTACCTCTTAATATCTGCCCCGTCTGTGTCTCCTCCGTCCTCCCGACCTCTCCTTCCCGCTTTAAGTTGATTTATTGTCGCGTTGCAACGCTGTTTGTTTTTTCGGCAGCGCGTGTGTCGAAGAAAGCACAAATATGAAAAATGTCACAGCAGTGCGAGTGCTGCTGTTTCCGTCTCTCCGTGCGTATAAAAAAGAAAGACATAATAAAACAACAACAACGGCGTGTTGGCACGAGCTACATTGAAAGAGAAGAGGACGTGATCTTGTTTGAGTTTGCAGCTTGACAGCAACAACTGTTTTGAAGGGAAGGAAGGCTGCTTCGACATCTCTTCACAGCATCACTTCTTCCTTTATTTTTTATTTATTTATTTTTTTTTTTTCCCATCGGTGGTTTCGGGGGAAAGGTCAAGCTGTTGTGCATTTTCTGACAGCGCTGAGCCTCTCAGTCTGAGAATTCAGCATGATTATAGTGGTCAGACCATGAAAATAAAAAAAATAAAAAAAAAAAAACCCAACGTGGAGCACCGCGCTTCCAGGGATTTACAATAATTGCATAGTAACGTCAGCGGGCCGCAGCAGGAAAGAGGCTCCGTGAACAACGCGACGCTCCTCTGCAGACGTATACTGTACCGCGAATGACTGCCGAGGTGAGCTGACCGGGGAGAGCCGGGTGCTGACGTCCCGCTCCGCTCGACACATTTCTTTGGGGGGGGGCTTCGGTGTTTTTTTCCAGTGCGTTTTTACTTGTGTTGTTGCACCGCTTGTGACCGTTCTGTAGCAGTTAGTGTAACTCTGTCCAGTTACACACACGGAGCGTACCGTTATAACATTCGCAGCTGTCATTTGAAAAGGAAAGTTTCTGCATTGGGCTGACCGTCGGCGTAACTGGGATCTCCCCCTCCGGCGTTGCAGCGAAAACAATATCGCGTTTATGTTATTGAGCTAATTTATGAGCGCCTGTTTCTTTTTCAGTTCAGTGTGAGAAGATCTGCTGCGTTTTGCAGGCATTTGATGCTCGCTGCTGGGTTTTCCCTGTCCTCTGATCTCGGTGTTTGATGAAGGGCGTAGCTCGACCTCTGCTGCACCGACACAGGTGAAGGGAGCGAGGGGAGACTGTCCACTCGTTAATTAACCGCGTTGGACAGGTTAAAAAAAAAAAAAGAAAAAAAAAAAGATATTGCGAAATGGTTCGGTAACTTTATGTGTTTCATTTGCCATCATTACATCTGGGTGACGAGTAAAGTCTGTGTGTGGCAAAACACTGAGGTTACAGGGAGCTGGAATAATTCTGAAATACAGAAAGTGATTCCAGCTTTGTTATTGTGAATATTTGCAGCACTGTCGGGGGCAAACTTGAATGGATGTTCGTGTGCAGGGCGGTGAGCAGTATGTCCCACAGAGAAGCTAATGAGGACGCTTTGGACGGGTACGGACGGTGGCGGTGTTTTCTAACGGGGGTCTCCTCGTCGTCTGTTGTGCTCTGTTGAGATTTTCCTGTGAAGTACTATTATCAGAGCGTAGTGTTACAATCACCGCGGTAATTCACAGATGCTCCAAACGCGTAAAGCAAAATTGTCCGTGAATGTCATTGGACACATTTTGTGGGAGGCCCGTGTATCTGTGCTTTAGTTGAGTGTGTTGTAGCTTTAAAGATGCACATGAGCAGGATCTGTCCTCAGGAAAGGTGTTTCCCTCCGGCTCCCCTTTTACTGCCTTTATCCCTCGACGCCCCTCCTCTCTGCCTCTTTATCCTCTGGTCCTCCTCCATCATCCCCCCCCTTCACCCCTCATCTTCTCCTCCCTTCTCCTCCCTTCCCATTTTATCTGGCCATGAATGCACCAGAAGCTCTCCTGACAATTTGGTGCATAGACTCGCTGTACACGCTGACACATACATGGCGCCAGAACAACCGGGACCTCGCATACGGCGGATGTTTAAAGCGCCGTGGTCGATGGTCGACTTGAAATATCTCCCTCGATGTGCACGTTTAGCACTCCTCCCTTTACACTCTCCGCTTTCACTGTTTCACTTACCAGCTTTTCTGGTTTTACATTTATTACTGTCAGCCTGCAGTCAGCTCAGAAACACTGAGCTCTGTGTCTGTCTGTTTGTCTGTCTGTCTGTCTGTGTGTTTTCATCTCCCTCTCCACAGTCTGTACTATTTCCCTCTGTTTCTTTCTTCCTCTTCCACCAGCTCATGCCTCTCTCCTCTTATCGCTGAATGAATGAACGCACAATTCAGCTTTGAGCGCGGGTATCCTCGCTGCTATTCTCTCTCTCTCTGTGTGTGTGCGCGGGCACGTGCGCGCCTGCGTTACGCTCTCGAAGGAATCTCTCTCCGACTCTGTGCGTTTGTGTTTATACTGTCGTTTGAATCTGACTGCAGCTCCAGTGTGAGTCACTGATCCAGTGGTGAACTGACTGCAGTGCTTCTATTGTTTGGCAGCGCAGCTCATTTTTATGTATTTTTCTTTTTTTCCCCAGCTATTCAGTCTGTATGCACGAAGCCAAGTGTTTTTATAATATGTGTAAATACTCTGGCGTCGCTGCTGGTTTGCTATAAAATGCAACCTTTTTCTTTCTTCTTCTTTTTTTGGCCACCAAACACACAAGACGACGTTCCTGGTTTCCAATTTGTCATTCTCATATTTGACTGTGGGAGAAAGGCCCAGCAGCGATCATGAAAATATCAATTATTTGCAGCAACTCTGGTCAGGTATTACTCCGAAGCGAGAAAAAGTCCAGACATGATTTTGACATGCAGATAATGAATTTGGTTTTATAGTTAGTCAATTAATCGATTAATCAATCTGTAAACAATAATTAGCAAATATTGCGCGAATTGATTCACTTGAAATCGAGATAAGAATCGGGATAAATCAATAGCCATGTTCATTTCTGGTTGCTTCGTTGTGGTTAAATAAAGTACGCAGATGTTTCAGAACATCCGCGCTGATGCACGTTTTTCTCCTCCGCATCAAAAACCCCTCTTGACATCCTGTCTGCTTCTGATGTCACAGAGGATTTCATCAACAGGAAAGTCGACAGAGATATAAAAACAAAAAAACAACAGCGGCGGCGGCAAAAGTCTGTCTCGTGTTCTGATTTAGCAGACGGGAAACAAAGAGACTGGGAGAGCGAGCGTCCCACTCGCCTACCGTCCTCCTCGTCTTTATTTAGAACGGCGGCCAAATGAGAGCCGTGTGGGCGCCCGTGTGTGTTTTTTTCCACTTTTCACACTCCGCCGTCGTCTCTCAGCTCCACCAATGAGGTGAAGAACCTGCTGCAGTCGCTGCCCAGAACCAGCGAGCCCAGGGAGATGCTGTTTGAGGACCGGACCCGGGCCCACGCCGACCACATCGGACAGGGTTTCGAGCGTCAGACCACGGCGGCCGTCGGAGTGCTGAAGGCCGTGTGCGCCGCTGAAAGGTGGGCGGCGGGCGGGAACGCACACCTGTGGCTGTCAGACCGTTTGGCTGTTTGTCTAGGAGGGACACACACACACACGCTCAGTGTTTACACAGCTTACACACTGACAGATATTATATAATCCCTCTCTCTCTCTCTCTTTCCACCTCCCCTCCCTCCTTTGTTTTCAGCTCACAGCCTTCTCGTGTAACCAAAGATGTTGTGTGTTTCCACGCCGGTGATTTCTCGCATGTAGTTCAGAGGCTGCAGTTGGACCTATACGAACCCCCACTGTCTCAGGTGTTACATACACACACACACACACACACACACACACACACACACACACACACACACACACACACACACACACACACACACACACACACACACACACACACACACACACACACACAGAAGGCACGGCAGTACACACTTCTCACTCATTATATGAATCCCAGTAAAGTCGCCTTTATAATCTCAAATTAGATACAGAACTTTCCCTTCAGTGTTACATTAATCTGACATTAGCGTCAATCTGATGTTGGATGCTGCCACCTGGTGGACACGATTCAATGTCCACAAGTTCGAGGACTTGTCTGGAGCAGACAGGACAATTGTTTGTTGTTTTGAATTTACGATCCAACAAGTTGTACACAAACTCAATTATTCTTTGTTTTGTTTGTTCATTGTCACCAGTATCATTGGTGCTTTCCAGGGAATCCTGGATACAAAGACTATTAAGAATCAATAAGACTGTAAACATCAGAGTCGATACAGTGCCGATGTCCAGATTGCTGTTTTCCATTTGAAAGCCTGTAGACGAGTTTGTTTCAGTTTCTTGGAAAACTGAAGGCAGCTTTTGAATGCAGGGTATTTGACTGCAGAGATTGTTGTATGTTCCCGTCTCTTCACAAATCAAGGGAAGCAGCTCACACTCGGCTCTCTCTCTCACCTTTAATGCTTCCAGTATAAGATGGGTTGCACTTCTTTATTTACACAGAGACTCGGCTCTTCTTGTGCAGACGGTAAAAAGCACAAACCGCCCTGCAGGAGATGATCAGAGGGAACTTCAGACTTCTGTCTTACAAAGTCAAAATGTCAAGTGACATCAGAGCTTTTAGGGAAGGATTCAGGGTGTGTGTATATATATATATATATATACATATGCTGTAGCGTCACCACCATATATATATATATATATATATATATTTCTTAATGAAACCTTTAAATCCTTCTCGTGGTGACGCTACAGCAGTCAATCAGTTTTTATTATAGACGTCCCTGTCAGAAGACGCGTTGGACTGCACCTCTTCATTCCCTCCATCTGAAGCCTGTCCTCTTGTCTCCGTAGTGTGTCCAGTGGGTGGACGACGCCAAACTCAACCAGCTGCGGCGCGAGGGCATCCGCTACGCTCGCATCCGCCTCTGCCACGACGACATCTACTTCATCCCCCGCAACGTGGTCCACCAGTTCAAGACCGTGTCGGCCGTCTGCAGCCTGGCGTGGCACGTCCGCCTACAGCAGTACCACCGCGGAGAGGAAGAGGAGGCAGAGGAGGTGAAAGAAGAAGAAGAAGAAGAAGAGGAGGAGGAGGAGGAAGAGGAGCTGGTTGACTTGAAAGAGACGGTGATTCTGGAGGAGAGGAGGAGAGACAAGAAGGATGAGAAGCGGATGAAGGAGGAGGAAGAGGAGGTGGACGTGGCAGAAAACAGGACGTTGCCGACTCACAAAAAGGAGAAACAACCTCAGCGTCCACCTCCGTCGCCTCGGCCGGCTCCATCGGGGGACTCGGGCAGCGGCCGAGTTAAAGAGGAGGCGACGGAGAAAGAAGAAAGAAGAGCCAAACAGCAGCATCCTCCACCTGCAAAGGTGAAGGCAGAACCTCCAGCTGCTCGTCCCTCGAAGAGCAAACCTTCATCTCTCACTCTGTCCCCGCCCGCCTCTCTTCCTCTTCATCAGGACACCAAACCCAAAGCATCGACAAAACCTCATCATCATCACCACCGCCGCCACCGTCACCACTCGGACGGCAGGACGACGCCCTTCGGTTCAACTTCCTCAGCCCCTCATTCAGCTTCCAGGTCGTCGCTTTCTCCTCCGTTTTCTAAGCCGCCGACGTCTTCGCCCGTTACTCCGCGTCCGTCTTCTACCTCGTCTTCCTCCGCTGCGCCGTCCTCCTCCCCGACTCGTCCCAAGCCCGCAGCGGACCCTCGCCCGCCCGCCTCCCGCCTCCCGCCTCCCCCCTCCCGGTCCCATCCACCCAAGAACAAAGACTCGCTCCACCCGAAGCCCGACGTCCTCTCGGACACGCGGACTCAGACGGAGGTCGGACCGCCTGCCGCGGGCGTGCCGGCGCGCGTCTCCCCGGGCGACGCGTGGACGCGCGCGGCGGCCGACACGCGGACACAGACGCAAACACTCGCGGAGACGTGGGCTCGCAGTTCGGACTCCAGGATGTCCGTGGACCTGCAGATGCATCCGCCGCCGCCGGACGCCGCGAGGCAAGGACTGTACATGCAGCAATACTCCCCGCAGCATCGCCCCCCTCCTCACCTCCCCCAGATGCCTCCTCCCTCCTTCCCGCCTCTCCTCCCTCACCCCCACCTCCCTCACAGACCACCCGTCCTCCCCCCGAATCCCCTCGCCAACCCCCCGCTGTCGCAGCCTCCGAGTTTAAACCCGTTCCTCGGTCAGAAAGCAGCGCCGCACTCGGTTCACCTGAGCCAGCTGCACATGCACCCGCCGGTCCTCCCCACGCAGTCTCCCCCGTACTTCCAGCCCCCCCTCATCGCCTCCCCGTCTCAGCCCAGCGCCCCCCTCGCCGGCTCCCAGCCGCTCCCGCCCCACCTCTCTCACCCGCACCAGTTCGCCAAAGCCTTCTTCCCCCCGCAGCACCCCGGCTTCAGCCCTCCCCCCTTCCTCCCCCCTCAGTCTTTCCTCTCGCAGCCGCCCGCCTCGTACCCCCTCCCGCCGCAGTACCCGACCTCCGCGCCGGTGCAGCTCCAGCTCCCTCCGACGCAGTCCTTCCCTCGCCCCCCGCCCCCTCCTTCCTCCTCCTCGCCGCCTCCCCCTCTCCCTCCTCTTCCCCCTCCCCCTCAACCTTCACCCTCTGTCCTCTCTCCTCCCCCGAAGCATGAAGAGGAGCGGAGGCAGATTTTATAGGTTGTTATTTTGTTTTGGGGTTGTTTTGTTTGTTTTGTACATAACGATGCTGTTTTTAAATGACTGTACATGTGCAAGGTTATATTTTGGTTGTGTCGTTGTAAAACAATGTAAAAAAAAAAAAGGAGATATCGAGGAGGACAGCGGTGTCGGTGTGGACACAGTATTGTTGTTTTTATTAGCAGAGTTGGACTTAATATATCCCAGACTTCTGGACTGAACTGGCTTAGATTGTACCGACGGCTTCGGCTGTGCACAAGTTCAAAAATATTTATGTCGTTTTAGGACCCGAGTCACTGAAGGGTGAACCGGGTTAACTCTGAAGAAGAGATTACTCGGGCTCCCCCGTCTGCCAAACTGCTGTCTGGTTTTAGTTTTTTGAAGTGAGCATCAGATTATCTTGTGAGCCAGTTGGATGTCGGAAGAAAATAGGAAAGTTTCTGCAGATTTGTGTCAGCTATTTATATAAAGAGGGGGAAAAAAGCGAGGGAGAGGGGAGGGGCTTTTTTTTTTTTTTATGAAACTTGCAGCTAATTCTTCCATTTTTGTGGCTTTTTTTCTAGTATGTTCTTCGTGCCCAAGACTGTTTCTAAAATAATTATGGATCACACAGTGATATTATACAGTACAGCGGTGTATTGATGTAATATTACTACGTTTCCTCTGCTGTATTGTATCGATACACCCTAATCAATACGGTTCGTTGCAGTACTTTCCCCTAATATTGTATTTTGAGCAATAATGCTCCGCAATAACCCGCTGAATATAAAACAGCATTTCCTCATCGTCGACATGGTGAGTATCAGTGTTTCCATTCAAATTACAGAGCGGTTCGTACCGAACATTAACGAGGAGGTGATTTTTCTAATTGGATTCAGTCTCCTATCGCTGAACAAGAACGTTATTGCAGTTGTTTCAGCACCGTTGAACAAACTGGAAACTCCCCACGTCAATTACACGTCAGTGCGTTAAGCTGCAGCAGACAGACGGTAGCACTGCGTTCAATCGGTCCGTTAAAAGAGTCACGATTTAAATTACTGAAGTTGTCTTGTGCCTGTTGCCGTGAGCACCAGTGGCAGAGCTCTTACTGTAGTTACGCTGTTTTTTTGTTGTTGTTTTTTTTTTTTTTTTTTTTTTTATCAAGTGTCTTTTGAATGTGGACCAGGCTTCACTAATTTTGGAAACCAAGCTCTCGCTGGTCAGCCAAGGAAGAACCGGACCCGGGCCGGACCGGTGCGCAGACGGGCCTCAGGAAAACACGCGTAGGACGTTATGATGCCTGATTCATTGGTTTTACTCCCGAAATCTCAACCGGTCTGCAGAATAATATGAATAAATATGCAGCTACACTAACAGCTCACCATGAGTCAGATCTCACCGCATCTGGAGAGGAATAATAATAATTCAAAGAGCAATATCATGCCGATGCAGCAGGTCAAGACTTCTCAAATGTGACTCTTTCCAGCACTTTGTGATGAATATATTAACTACTGTATAAATACAATTGATATTATTGAAGAAACTTTAGGTCTGAGATCATGTCAGATTATTACAGAGGCGATTTCAGGTTCTTCCAAGACTTTTAACGCGTTCGGGCCTCAGTAGTTCTTCGATACGCTTTTACTCCGTATCGACGTGCTCTCGGGCTGCTCTGAAAAACAGATGGTACACTGCTGAGAGCTCATTCCCAAAGCACTATTTATCCGTTTACCTGAAGTCCAGTGTCTCTGCAGTGTGGAGCATCCTGTCTATAAAAATGTTTTATTTATCGACCAGGGACGGACGTTGACCTCCTGCGGTTTTCTTTTTTTTTTTTTTTTTTAAAGTACAATAAATTATTGAGAGTCCGTTTTAGCATCAACTATGAAGGAGTATATGTCGAGTCAGGCTCTTGTGTCTCAGTGCATGTCCCACAGTTGGAACTTTGTTGTCGAGAGCAACGTTTGTTCATTAGTGTCTTGAGTTTACTGTCAATATTGGAGTGGAGCCCACTTTGCTAATGTAGCCCACAACATTTCCCCAGTGCCTGTCCTTAACTGTGAACTATGAAATGGTCCGGAGGCACACGGCGGAGGAGTTCTGTCCTTTCACTTGGGACTCGTGGGAGTCTCGGTTTTAAGCTCTCACTGGAAAATGAGAGCAAAGCCTTAAATCGGTCTCCGAAAGCCGCAGAAAACTCTTCAAATATCTGCGGTCTAAGTCGGGACGGTTCAGTGGGATGACGTCCTAAAAGCAGGGTTGTGTTTTGTCATGATTAGTTTTCACCGCGGGCCCGAAAACAAAATCTCAGAAAATTAAAGATAACGCTTTAGCTTTCTTTTCTTCTTCTTCTTCTTCTTCTTCTATTCTTTTGTTTGGTCAATTTGCCTCCAAGGACTCCGTTTCAGAGACAGAACTCCTCTCTGTGTGTTTGTGGGGGAGAGCGAGGTGACGATTGAAGCACTTGATACCAGTTGTAAGGCGCTCTGCAGCTCTTTTTATGCGTTTTGGCTCTCAGAAACATGACAGGAACTTATATATATTTTTTTGTACAAATGTGACAAAAAGTGGCTGAAAACAAAAGTCTTCCGGGGCTTAGCATTGTTTTCACAGAGTTTATTTATCTCGATTTTTTTTTTTTTTTTTCCTATTTTGTTTCTGTTCTTTTTAACTGTCAGCACTGTAGTGTACATAAGACGTTTTGTAAAGAGGAAAAAAAACTTGTAGTGTGGTTTCTACTTTAAATATGAGCCGAACTAATAAAAAAAATGGTTCAATGTATGAAAAACGTCGAGATCAGAACTGATTTTCATTTGTGGTTTGAAACGTGGGGGGAAAAAAGTACATGCTGTAAAAAAAAAAAAATGCTGATGCATTTTCTTTTATTCTGGTAACTTAAAATGCCTTAGGAGATCCTCATCAAACACTTTGTGCACATGGGAAATAGGTTCAGATGCCCAAAAAAACAACAACCGGGAAGGAGCAGGTGTTCCTTTAACAGGTGGCTCCCTGTTGTGTTCATATCCTGCCATCTGTTTCAGGCTGTTCCTCTGATCAACAGCAGGTGACGGTAAACGCGCAAAGAAATGCAGCAGTGAAGAAGATGGAAAGATGGGAAACCATGAAGGTAATGTTGGATTTTAGATGCTTTAAAAAGTGACTTATAGAAAAAAAAAAAAACCTCCATAGGCCCCCTTTAAACTGTGAACACAGCACGCGCGTATCTTCACTTTTTAAAACGCTCGTGATGAAAACATTTGCAAACATTGGGACTTTTAAGAGCCTGATTTTTTTTTTTTTTTTTTTTTTTTTTGAACACCTGTTTTCACCTGCGAACCGGAAAAATAAAAAAAAAAACATGGAGCTAAAAGACAAACCGTAAAGATCCAGATTAACTGGAGCGACCCTCTTTCGCGTCCAAGCAGGTCGCGCGATCGATTGTTCGGATTAAAAAATTAAAAAAAAAAATCGATTAATAGCAGCTTTGACGTGTGGGAAATGACATCACGTGACTCCACTACGACGCGCGCCTCGTGACGCCTTGAAATTGTCCCTCTGGTTTGTAAGTGCGGCCTGTGTGACGTCACTTACACCTGCCTGGGTTTTCTCTCTCTCTCTCTCTCTCTCTCTCGCCCACTCACTGCAGTCTGCAGCAATGAGCTCAGCAGTTTCAACATGGCCAGATCTGAGCAGACAACACGCACACACACACGCACGCACATCACAATGCAGTAGCCCCCTGTAATTCAGGGCTGGTGCATGTCGGGTCAAATCTAACTCCGAGCAGGGTTGTTTTTTTTGTTTGTTTTTTTCCACCGGAGCTCAGCTGACCTCTGCAGCACGAACGAGGCAGGAAGTTTTGGAGGGAAAAACGTCACCGGGCTGTACACAAAGTCTTTGAGCATCGATGGTCCTTTTATGAGCGCGATAGTAAAGTCTTATCAACAGCACTCGTCATCAGTTCGGCTTCACTCGTTTTAAAACACTGGTCAGATGGCTGTTTAGTTTTAGTGTTCGTTGAGGCAGTTGGGTCCGTGGTTCCCAACCTAAGGCTCGGGGCCCCTTGCAAAAGGCTCACGAGATAAATGTAAAAAAAAAAAAGGATTAGATGAGTAATGAGTACAAAAGAAGAACGAAGTTTGGCCACGCAAATCTGTAGTCACATTTTGGACTTTTATTGTGTAATTTTAGATCGTTTTTTTTTTTTTTTCCTTTTTGAAGACTTTTATTATTGAATGGAAATATGTTGAGGCTGAAATTACTAATAAGTTACAGCCAAAATGATGAGAAACTACTGTTAAAATGTTTACGCTTTTCACTGTGAGGCGTATTTTCAGTTTTTTAAATGTTGTGGAGTAAAAAAAAACCACCATATTCCTCTAAAATGTGGCTTAGTAATACAAAAATAAATTTAAAAAAACTCCAGACTTTACTACAGTAAATAAAAGTCCTGTCATACCAATACATGTTTAGGGTTTGTAGTACAATACAGTTTTGGCATTATTACATGCATGTAAGTGTAAATCTGATCAAAGGACTATAAATGTTGAGTGCTTTCAGACTTTTGTAGCTCCACTTCTCCTCGGCCACCTTTTCCGGTTACCCGTCTCTGCACACCCTCACAATGTCCTCCTGATTATGACTTATAATAACTAACTTGATGTCCTTGATCTTTTCAACGAAAGGTTTCCACTTCTGCGCTTTTGGATTATGTGACTTTTGAGTTCCCTGTCGTGCACTCGTCCTGCCGCCGGGTACCGAGAACGCATTTCAAATCTGAGCGTCGTTACGTAAATCATAAATGATTTCTATGTTTTAAGACCGATATAAATGCCAGATAAACCCGAGTGTTCAGCGTCTGAAGTGTCCCTAAAAAAAACCCCACCCACTTCTGTTGATTCCTCAGGTTATCTTCCAGCAGAATGTTTTGTATTCTGATATTAATGTGATCAATACGTTTAAAAACACCCGAGTATATATTTATACTCTTATTACTACGACTAAAATGAGTTTTAGTGTTATCAAGCATGACTCAGACAAATGCCCACCAGCGTAATGTGTATCAGTCATTTATTATTACAGCATGTGTATTCATTATTTATTTTTTTTGTCAGTGTAGTGCAACATAATGTGAAGACTGAAAACAATCAATGGCACCAAAGGAAAAAAATTAAGTTCAGCCGTACCAGTAAGTTTAAATACAATAAGCAGAGACGTAAATACACCAAAAACTGCTGGTAGAAAAAGTCCTGCTGAACGTTCGATACAGTTTACAGCTCGATGATGAAACCTAATGAACAGGAATGTGATTAAATTCATTTGAACAGGGTTGTTGTTGTTTTGTGTTTTTTTGTTGTTGTTGTTGCTTTGTTCACCTTTGACTTTAGTGCAGCGTGAGAATAAGAGCTTCAATGGAACACATGATGATCTCCACAAGACAAAAGAGACCTTGTACGCGGCGGAGGGACGGGAGAGCTGAACACATGTTCGGAGATGCTTCGCAAACCATCCGAGTTATTTACTCCTTCGTGCGCCTGCAGCTGAACCCGCGGTTGTCGTTTGAAGTCACTTTATAACCGGTCAAATAATAATTGGCGAACGACCGGCGGCGCTCTGGAATGGGAAGAGAAAAAGTGTTTGTGCGTAAATGCAGCCGCACAACAGCCAAAGCATTTATAGCAAAGTTTACACTTTTGTGATTGGGTGGTCAGCACGGTAGTTGTGTTACGCTTCAATACACGAGAGCAGCTTCGTACACGGTAAAATATAAACACTATAAAATAATACTGGACTAACCAACCTCAATAAAGAGGACGTTCATGTTTAGTTTTTTTCCCCCCCAGTGTCGTCTTCACAGTAGTCTTCACAGATGCAGTTGCTCCCATCTGGTATTTAAAGAAACATTTTTAAATGAATGATTAGATTCACTAGCAGCTTTTCTTAAGACGCGTACAGCCGCCGCCGAAGCCCGAGCGCGTCCGCCGAGGTCCGAACGCCCGAGATCCCCATGATTTATTATTATTTTTACAGTCTTTTGTTCTTAAGATGAATATCATTGGCTGAGATGATCACGTGAACTTCTGTCATCCATAGAAACATAATCTGACCAGTTTAAAAAAAAACAACAACAACAACCCGTCTAGTTTTACGTAGGCGGGTCGTCATTGACTCGATGATTCATTTAAGCCTCTCTCCTTTCAGGGAAGATATTCAGGCCCAGCTCCACCAGCGCTCCCAGCAACATGGTCCACAGCGGGATGCACACGAACGTCAGCTTCACGTCGGCCAGCTTCTCCAGCTTGGCGCACAGCGTCAGGCAGAAGCCCAGCTTGAGCAGCATGGCCGTCAGGTACCAGGTGCGCAGGCGCAGGTCCGGGGAGCCGTTGCGCGGGTCGTAGCCGGGCTTGCAGCGGCCCGCCATCTTGATGGCGAGCATGAGGATGAGGATGCCGTCGAAGACCCAGACGGGGAGGAAGATGAGGAACCAGTTCCACTGCACCTGTCGGGAGAGGAGATGGAGAAGAGATGGAGAAGAGCGAGAGGACGGTCACGGGAGACAAGTCTTTTTTTTTTTTATATATCCGGGACTCTTAAAAAAAAAAAGACATACAATTACTGATCCAATTGGGTTGCCATGGGAACAATAAAAGCCTCACCTTCCCATCCAGTTTGAGCACGAGCATGATGAGGAAGACCAGGGTGAAGACCCAGGTCAGCAAAACCCTCTGAGCCAGGGACATCTCACCGACCGCAGGCACCGATCAGAGGACACGGACGGAGGCTGGGACAGACGGGTAGGGACAGACGGGTTGGAAAGACACTCGAGATGAACACGTGCTGCCGTTAGTTATTCTTCACGTGGCAGTTATTAAATTGCAATAACATCAAACAATATTTCGCTGATATTTAACTGGACTCGACCGACAACATTACGATTCATTCATTGTGAATCTATTTAGCGAATAGCTCGCTTTTTTAAAATTTATTTATTTATTTTTTTATATAGCTTAATAGCATCGAGCTAACCGGTTCGGTTCGACAGAACCGGACTTACTTCGGTGTATCTCCAGCTCGGTGTCCAGCATCTTCCTCTCCCTGCATACCACACAATAATAGTAATATTTCTTGATATAAAGTCACATAATTACGAACAGACGTGTCGGTTTACAACAACAGACGGAGGGGTGGTGGTGGTTGTTTGGGTTTTTTTTTTTGGGCCGTTATATCTGCGCCTGTTCCGCCCGTCCTGTGATCTCATTGGTCCTCGCTTAGCAACGTCACAGTCGTCGAACCGTAAAGTCCGTTGCAGAAGCGCACGTCCGCCGCGTGTAGTGAGCCGTAACGTCCACTAGAGGGGAGTGACGTCCTCCCGACGGTGTTCGTGATTGAACCACATTCATCTTGAATTAGTAGATCGGCGACATCGCAGAGTCTTTAATTTATTTGTTTTTAAAAACTTTTTCCTCCGGTGTTACATGTGAAGCCCGATCTCCTTCTTTGTCTTTACTAAAAAAAAACAACAACAACAACAACAAAAAACCGTTGGTGACGTTAATCGGCTTTGTAAAAACGAGAGTGCGTCCTTGTGTGGTGTTTTACGGTCCCCCGGTCTGGAGCAGGACTTTTTCTTTTTTCTTTTTTTTTTAACAGTCAGCGACAGAAAAAAAAAAAAAAAAAAAAAGGAGGAAAAAGCGACCCGCTTCAAACGGAGCAGCAGACAACCGAGCATCTCCTCCGGGACTAATGGACGCGGCTGGCTCCAGCTCGGTCACGGTCGGGAAGGACGCAGTTTAGCTGCCGTGTGCGGACCCGGAGCGGCCGTCGAGGAGGTAAGAGACCGAGGAGGCGGTTATATGTCCGGGCTCCGTGGATCAGATCAGGGGAGGAGGAGGAGGAGGAGGAGGGGAGGAGGACCGCCGGGGGGGAGAGGGGGGCTCTTTGTGCCCGCCGCTAACCGTGTAGCATGACATGAGCTAGCAGGAGGAGGAGGAGGAGGAGGTGGAGGAGGAATATCTCCGTGTGAACCAACTGTGTCTGTGAACGCGGACCTGTCCAACTACCTGACGGCTAACTAGCTCCCGGCAGGTCCTTTATTATCAGCACGACTTAATTAACATTAATGTGCTTTAAATCTTTTTTAATTTCCATCCTGTCCTGCTGCACTTCACTTCCCGTGTCTCGATGCTCTTCTTTCATAACATCTTGAACCCTTTTAATCCCTCCGCTCCTGTCGTATAAAGGGCTGAAACCCGACATCATTTATTATTTATTCTCAAATAAATGTCAATGTGAAAAATGAAATATTAATGGCAGCGTTGGGAATTTGAAAGATACTGCCCTCCTTCCTCCTTCCTCCTCCTCCTCCTCCTCCTCCCTCCAGTGTTTATAAATTGGGGGTATTTACAACATTTTCGGGGCATATTTTAAAAACAACAACAACAACAGTAGTTTATTTAGTGCGTAAAGTGGCTGTTTTTAATGTGAAATTGAACGTATTGAAAACAACGGTGCAGTTTGTGTGAGTGTCTGTTGGAGACGGAAATGAAAATAAACTGATGGTTGAAGGTAGGATCAGGATACCGACCTAAACTTCATTAATTATTATGATTCATTCTCCTCCATCGCCGTCTTCAGGGTCGTTCTCAGATTTCTTGGGGACATTTTTGCCCTTTTCCCGACTTGATCTCTAACAAACCACTTCAGAGTAAACAACCACATCTATTTAATGATGCAACTTTTGTGGAGGCAGCTTGTCTGTCTGTTATTTTTTGCAGAGTCTCCGTTAAGCCTTTCCAAACGAGTGTTTTGTGTGGTATTGTTTCAGGATCTGGATTCTGCTAAACAATCTCCGGGTTACTTCTTGGTCCTTGTTGGCCGTCCAGAAACCAGAAGCCCTGCGAGGCTGAGAGGTTTTCACTGACCACGTTGCTTGACTTCCAAGCAAACCTGTCAGGATCTCCAGCTGGCTTGTCAGTTCGCTTGACCACTTCCTGACTTCATGTTGACCGACTGTGAATCATTTCATCTTGAATTCCAGTTTGCTACACTAATCCCAATCGCTAACATTAATCTGATTTAATGGATGCGGGATATTGGAATATTTTATCGACATCCGATAAGCTTGCACGTATTACGTCTTTTTCGGTGGGATGCCGTTACCGATATGTGCGCGTGCTGCCAACATCGCTGTAACAACGCGTTCCTGTAGGTACATGCTGCACAACGTCAGGAGAATACGTCCTCTTCTCACTCAGAAGGCGGCGCAGGATCTGGTCCAGGTTCTGGTCCAGGATCTGGTCCAGGATCTGGTCCAGGTTCTGGTCCAGGATCTGGTCCAGGCTCTGGTCCAGGCTCTGGTCCAGGCTCTGGTCATCTCACATCTGAACTATTGTAACTCCCTCCTAGCAGGTCTACCTCTTAATGCCATTCGTCCTCTGCAGCTCATCCAGAATGCCGCAGCTCGACTGGTCTTTAATCTCCTAAATTCACTCCCACTACTCCGCTCCTCCTCCTCCTCTTCCTCCTCTTCCTCCTCCTCCTCCTCCTCCTCCTCCTCCGCTCCCTCCACTGGTTACCAGTAGCCGCCCACATCCGTTTCCAAACATTGGTACTTGCGTACCGTGCTGTGAACAGATCGGGTCCAGTCTACATCCAGGACATGGTCCAACCTTACACCCCAGCCCGCTCCCTCCGCTCTGCTTCTACCAATCAGCTTGTTGCTCCTCACTGATCTAAACACTCTACAAAATCACAACTGTTTGCCATCCTGACTCCTAAATGGTGGAACGAGCTCCCCACCGACATCAGGACAGCAGAAACTCTGAACATCTTCCACCACAAACTAAAACCACACCTCTTCAGACTTCACCTTGAACAGTAGAACTTTAGTAGAACTTAAAATGGCACTTACTTTTAGCACTTTGTAGTTTGGCTTTCTTGAAGAAATTGTATTTTCTTGATTCTTGTTGTTCTGGGTTTTGTACCCTCATGGTTGAAATGCACTTATTTTTAAGTCGCTTTGGATAAAAGCGTCAGCTAAATGAAATGTAATGTAATAATGTAATGTAACATACATTCAACAAAAATCTTGTTCACACATTTATTGAAATCCACATGACCTCTTATTGTGACCTTTCCGAGGCACACTTGTGCAATAAACATGCTGGTTAATCAGCGTCTTGATGAGCCACCCCTGCCAGGTGGATGGCTTCACCTGGCAAAGGCCGAGTGCACACTTAACAGATTTTAACACCTTTTTTTTTTTTTTTAACCAAAATAAACCTTTTGTGTTTATTAAAGGAGTCCTGGATCTTTTTCTTCAGCTCGTGCAAAATGGGAGCAAAAACAAAAGTCTTTATACTTTTGAGTGCGTTTTTTTTTTTTTTTTTTTCTTCAAAATATACACTTTCACTTGGCAAAATGAGAAAACTGCTTCAGCTTCGGCTGCCTGTGCAGATTGTAAGATCCATCCTGTTCATTGTCACCAGAAGTGACAACCTTTGGCTCTGACGTATTGTTGCGCCCCGTTAAGACACTCGAGTCAAGAGACGCGATGACGTAACACTTGAAACGTGGTTCCGAGCGCTTGGGGCGTAGTTGAAGTGTCATTTCATCGGCATGTCGTATCGGCAGAAATATTCGTCACATTTTAATACCTTTATCGGCCGATACCGACGTCGTGCCGCATCCTTCTTACTTTCTCTCGTGCGCGGTCCGTTTTGTAACCATTGTTCGTTCCCTCCTGCTTATTTTATGTCACCGAGGGCAGACTGTTGCAGTCTCCGGCGGACAGACAGGCTCACGGTTTGGCAGGCCGTCTGATTACCCAACGCGATTGCCATCGAGCCGGTCTGTCTGTTCCGGTGTCTGAATAACACCCGTCGCTCACCCGGATTTTCCTCCGCAGCCAAAACTGGACTCCTGAACGGATCTTCCTCACCGCGCCGGCCGAGTCGCCAAACGGCTTAACATCTGTAAAAATACCTTCTTCTGTCGAGCGATAGTTCTCGTCAAGAAACATGGATTTCTTTTCAATCAGAATGCGTCCGCACGAGCAGAACGAACGGATCAAATGGTATTGAATTAGTGAGTCTGGTTATGAAACGATGACGGCAGTGGAAACGACCGGCTAACTGTTCAACCGTGTTCGGGCTGCGGCCGAGAAGTTGACGTCGGTTCCACTCGCGTTCAATTGGGTTTGCCGGTTGGATTTTGAGTCACTTGTATAGCGTCATGCGGTGCCCTTGAGCAAGGCACTTCTGAGATGTCAACCAACTCGACAAAAGTTTGCAAAACGGCGGTGTGTGTTTGTTATTTGTTGACAGAAGGGTGACGAGCGATGATGCTCACAAGGCCAGTGTTGTGTAACGCCCAGCTGGTGTCCACAGACGAGGGACTCCCCGGGACGCTAACACACACACACACCTGTGTGTGTGTGTGTGTGTGTGTGTGTGTGTGTGTGTGTGTGGCTGAGACTGCACAAAGCGCATCCTTGTGAGGCAATGATTGATGGTCTGCTAGGCCAGTAGTACTTGTCAGTCAGCTGTGCAGAAGCTCTGCAGCGTTCATGACCTGGATGTCAATCAGTGTGTGTGTGTGTGTGTGTGTGTGTGTGTGTGTGTGTGTGTGTGTGTGTGTGTGTGTGTGTGTGTGTGTTTGCCCACAGTGAACTGCGGAGGGTGACTCCCTGATTGAAGGACCCTGTAGTTGTTCACACTTCTGTATCTTCTTTGTATCTCTCTCTGTCTCTTTCTGTCTCTCTGTCTCTTTCCGTCTCTCTGAGGAGCGCTTCGCTTTCTCTCTCTTGTGCAGCTTGGATCCGCCGGCAGCGCTGGTTGCATCATCAGCTGCAACACAGTTACATCACACCCTCAGACCGCCGTATCGTCTTGTGTTACAGCCGCCGGGCGTAGTTTGTTTGCCGTACGGCGGCGAGCGGAAAAGGTCAAGTGGCCTCGCAGCTCAGCTGTCCCGCGGCTCGTTTTAGAAGTTAATGCGCTTCCCCTTTGAGACGCGCTCGCCCGGAAAATGGACGAGAGCGGGCGGTGACTGACGGCTGCCGTCGAGGCCGCCGGTCTCCCAACGGCGTGGACGAGGGACGGCCGTTTCAAGCAGGAGCACTATTCGATAGTCGCGCCGAACTATTTGATTATTAATGTCATCAAATGGACAGAGCCGATGAGAAGCGCGTCTTTAGTTTCCGTCTTTGAGATGAGGGTTTGTTTCTTGCGCCGCATGTCCAACATCGAACTCGCTTCACCTGTCGGTGGGTCGTTGATCTGTGGACGGAGCGTCTGCTCGGCGCTTCATTTTAATGACCGTTCATAGCTGGTAGACTGACGATCTGATGACGAGGGGAAAAACATAGGAAATGATATACTACATATACTACTCGTACATAATACTTCATTTTTTTGTGTGCGTATATTTGAATGGCTATTTGTATATTCGAAAATAATTTCACGTTCCTGGTGCAGAATTAGCGTGGGTGTGCAGTGACGATTTGGACAGTTGTGATTATAATCAAAGCCTCATTAGTCGTTGTTATTATTATTATTATTGTCACAATCTTCATCCACACATTTAATTCCTCCTTCTTTTAAAACATAATGCCCGTTTGGTGTTTTTTTACCGTCGGTGACAAACCTCCAAACGACTGCGGCTTTTGGTAAGAAGAGGAATGATGGATTCACTGAAGCCAACCACAAAGACGTCCAAAAACTCACATCGAGAGTCTCCGGCGTTGTTTTGATGAGCATTTCTCTCCAGAAGGAGACGACTGCATGAACCCTGGAGGTTGCGACGGCGGTCGTCCCTTAACTCGACTAATGCAGCGGGTTTTCAGTTTTTCCGGTGGCTCATTCTTACACCTGTCACTTTAAAATGACATGTAATTATTCTAATCGCGTATAAAGATTTTAACGACACAAGTTTATAACCGGTTGCGTTTATTTATTTTTTTTAGAGGCAGATGCACTTATATGGAGATTAACTGTCTGAAATCCTCCACGTACACCACGTTGACTGACTGTATGACTAACTGCGACGAGGAATAACTTCAGGAGACGTGCCGTGATGTCGTCTTACAGGTTTTCTGCCTTTGTGAGTCTGTAATTATCCTCAAGGTCGTTCTGAGGGGAAATCGATAGTTCTAATGATGCCGCCTCGGGGACGTTTATGATCACGAAAGGGAGATCGGGATGATGGAGGCCAGCGTCCCGACTCTGTACAAGAGCTGCGTCGTTCGGTTCAGATCCTTCGCTGCCCGCTGAACATCACGGAGAATCCTCAGCGTATCAAGATGTTGTCTGTGTTTGGAACTCGGCAAATGACACGTGCTGCTTTTTAAAACTGCACTACGCAACCTCATTAGATGGACCGCAGCCTGATGACTCAGTGCTCAAAATACACACGCACGCGCACGCGCACACACACACACACACACACCAGAAATGTGTTTTTGCATAGAAAATGTGAGCTCACTCTTACTGTGAGTGACCAAAAGGAAACTTCTCTTTCCTGAATGAGTGTCTCTTTCAGTGTGCGAGAGCCTCAGACGCACACTAACGCACTCCGCTGTCGGCGGGTTTAAATGTGAAGCGTGATCGTCTCGGGCCGAACTCCGTCTGAGCTGCGTCTCTGCTTTCGTTTCCAGGTCCCGCCGTAATTTGGCTGCGAGGACGACGCACCAGTCAGCTACCGGGCCGGACCAGAGGTGAGTCCCCCTGTGTGTGGGTGGCTTCATACTTGTTTGCAGTCTCCCTTCCCTCCTCCCCCCGTCCAACCTCTGCACCCCCCCCCACCACCACCACCACCACCACCACCACCATCTCACTCCCAAACTCCACACAGACTGTTTTTTGGTTGTCTGCTGCATGCCTCGACTCCCCTTGTTTTTTGGTTGTCTGCTGCATGCCTCGACTCCCCTTGTTTTTTGGTTGTCTGCTGCATGCCTCGACTCCCCTTGTTTTTTGGTTGTCTGCTGCATGCCTCGACTCCCCTTGTTCAGGTGCTGGGAGGGTTTTCGGCTGCCTGCCCACGCACGCGCGGCCACTCGGCTCCGACGGCAACAGCGAGCTCAGGAGCGCCGCTCACAGTGCCTGGACAGACAGACAGACGGAAAAATATGAGAATGTAAAAGAAGCCTTACTTCCCCTTTGAGGATTGAACACAAAGCTGAGGGCTTTATTTCGCATGCGTGTGCAGACTGACTGAAGTGAAGCCAGGCAGCAGCAGCAGCAGCAGCAGCCTGTGCGTGTGCGTGTGCGCGTTTGTTCTTTCACATCATCTGTGGTTTTTGGTTTCCTGTCCAACAAATAGCCTGCATGGTTTCCATGGTACTTTTCTTTATTTGAATTCTGTTCTGTATTCATTTGTATTTTTTTAGTGACGGTACAAATTTGACAAAACACCCCAAATGTCAGGGAGACGTATAAGAAAGTAGGGCTTCTCATTATCAGTTCATCTGTCGATTACTTTAATCAATCGGAAAATGGGGAAATGCACCGAGCAGTTTTTCTCAAAGCCGAACGTGCAACCTAAAATGTCTGAACCAACAGTTCACCGCAAAAAGATATTCAGTTTGTTATCATGGAGGACCAAAGGAACCGGAAAATGTTCACGTTTAAAGAAGCTGTAACAAGTGAATTTTAGTTTCTTTTTGAATTAATAAATATATAAAATCAGCAGAGTAGTCGGCGATTAATTTTCTGCCGATCAGTGAATCTACGTACTGTTGTAACTTTTTAAAAAAGTGTTTGGTGCTTCCCATTTAAGACTGTGTGCGCACACACGCACACGCACACACACACGCACACACGTTCAGAGAGGTAACCTGCTCCCGTCATCAAAAATGGAGCACTCAGATGCAGCGTGAGCGGCTAGTGTTTCACATCACGAGTTACCAGACTCGTGAAGGAGGTCTCCTCCTGCGCTCATGTTTTCAGTAAAACATCCCAAAGGCACACAACACCGTCGGCACTTTGTATTTTAAGCACTTTTTTTTTTTTTTTTTTTTTAAACAACAACCTTTTTTCGTAACTCAAACCTTTTATGATTTGCGGTCTAAAAACCGGATTTGCAGTCCATCGAACCCAGTCTGACCGTTCACCGTCTGCTTTTTCTGGGTGAAATTAGCAGCCCGGTTTTTCACCTACCGACGACAAATAGGCAAAATAATGTGTTTTCTTTCCCATCCTCTGTTTCGTGCAGTTTTTCCCCTTTGGTTGTTGCACATAAGGCCTCCCCGCCTGTTTGAGTTGAAGCTCCCGGCCGCTGGTGAGACATTTGTTCAGCTGTCTGAAGCTTTCCTGGCGTGCAGGTAGATCGAACCTGCCACACGAGCTCTCGTCTGTTTACATTTACGTGGCCGATTTGGGTGTTATTGCAGTGGGACGCGAGGGCTGGAGGAATGTACAGTATACAGTCGCACGTCACAAGGTTTAGGAAACACGCTCTGCATCGAATGACCTTAATTAGTTGGGTTGTTTTTTTTTAAGCCCCACTGAACTCAAGACACTTCCCCAGAAACACTTTCGTGCTTTTTAAGGTGTAACTGGGAAAAGACATCGCACACGTTTTCATTACTTTTGGTTAAAGTACCATCGGACTCTTGAGAGGTCGGAAAGTTGATGCTTGAGACACAAAGTCATATGTAAGGTTGTGATTTGATCAAGTTTAATAAAAAAAAAATTAAAAATAAAATCGGTAGCAAATCCTCTTACTTTTCTAAATCCTTCCCTAAACTCAGTGAATCTATTAATTTTGAGCTCTTGATAAAAAAAAATCTCCAGAAGTAACATTTATAGCCGAGTGTCCCCGAGGAATCTGATAAGCCAAATCTCTTGACCCCTGATCCCCCCCCCCCCTCCTCCCAATGTCTTCTTCGGATTTAAAAGAAGTGAATGTAAGTGGGAGTGATCCACGAGTCAGCTGCTGAGCCGAGACATCATACGAGGTGCAATAAAACGTGCTGGGACTGCTCCAGGGCAGGGGAAGCTGTAACCTCTATGACTGACATTTCAAGTAACGTTGCTTGAACAAAGTTTGTGTCAAACTCTGGGAAATCTACATCTACAGGATGAAAAGGGTGAATCAGGTCAGGAGCAACCAGATGGGGTTTTTCTTTGACTTTCGCAAGCTTGTGCACCGACTTCCTCCCCCCCCGAGGGTCAGTCTGTCAACATCAGGTTCTGTTGCTTTTGGCATCCGAGGTAAAACATTTGCTGCAAACAACCTGAACTGTGGTGCTAATTGCACTTTTTGGTTCTCCACATGTCAACTCGCTCACTGAAAACAGGCCCGTTTCACGCCCGTTGATTCCCACCACCTCCCGCCTGATTGGCTGCCTATGATTTCTTTCTGTTTGATATAATTTGACACAAACTTTGACGTGCGCTCTCAGCTGAAGTTTCAGCTCCATGGAGAAATCTCGGATGCGCACGGGCCAGCGTAACGCTGGTGCTGGTGTCGATCGAGCGACGTAACTTGAAATAATTGCTCACGAGGGTTTTAGCGTCACGGTTCACGTCTCGGTGCTGCGCAGCAATCCTGTTTGATCGGCCGTCGGGATCAGTTCGCCTTCGCTGACACTTTTCATTTCATGAAAATGTAAGAAGAGTCCTGCTGATGTTTGTGCGGGTGCTCTTTAATTCAGAAAAGGCGGGGTGCCTCCACCTTCAAACGATGTGAGGGAACTGTGGAAAAATCGATCTTTACGAAACATCTAAAGATCAACTTGCGCTAACATCACATATTCAGCTCTGTAACGACCTGAATCTTTAGTGAATTGTGCTTCTCGAATAAAGAAGAGAGAAGTCAGAAGACTCTTTGAGAAGATTAGTGAAGATTCATAAATGAGGTTCTTGAAACACTCAGAACTGATTGCAAAATGTGAGCAGATCTTAGAAACTAAACCACATTCATTTGCAATAATGTGAGACTTTTAAAATGGAAAGCCAAAGTGTGTGTGTGTGTGTGTGTGTGTGTGTCTGTCTGTCTGTCTTCAGGGTAAAGAGAGTAGCTGTAAAGTGCCATTGAGTGGCAGTTTATATAACCAATTATGTAAAATGTTGAGTAATCATAAAATAATCACAGTCAGACTCGACTTCCACATACACACCTTTCTATCAGACATCTCACAAACACACTCATACTCACCACACCCTCACTCTCTGCACTCGTTTAGCTGCAGTGACTGTGTGCGTAAAGATGCTTGTTTTTTTTGTACCGAGTGAATGCGCACACGAGAACATGATCGTACTCCAGCGCACACACACAGTGAAAAGAAGAAAACTGCGGTGATTAATGTTTCCAGATATGTTGGGTTCATCCTGTCCGGACTGTGCGACGGTCACAGTTTTTGTCTGCGATGAAGCGACGCCTCTGCTGAGGCGCTGGCTGGTATCTAGCATTTTCAGCGAGGAAGAGTTTAGTGAGGATTAGTGACACGTTGTGGCTCCACTGCAGCCGCACATCCAACAGATGTTACCCTTTAACATCTGGCGGAAAACATTTGTTGCGTTGTATGGAGCTAAATGTGCTGTAGATCCGTGGCAGCGCCGCCGTTAACATCTTCCAACCTGTTGGCGGTGGTTCCAGTCGGCAGGTTGGATTGGTGGTAATCTTTGATTTTTACATGATTTATACGTCACTTCAGTGAACTACTTTGATTTATCATCTCATTCATTTGCTTAAGATATACATGTACCAATATACATTTATTGTCTGGTACTTTTAAGAGTTTGTAAATAGTTTTAATTGTACTGTATCACTGTGTATTGGTCACAGAAAACAAAAAAACTTACACATAGTGCCGATTTTATTGCCCATTCCTCATATATATTATATCTGTATTTTCATATCTGTAGACTTTTAATCTGAGCATGAATTTAATCCTAACCTTGACAGTTGTTGATAATCTGTGCTATAGACAGTTAAAAAAAATAATATTGATTTGATAATCAGCCTTATTGAAAAAAACAAGAGGAAGGTCCTGATACTTTTCATATATCCATCCTTGTATGATGTAGATATTAAGAGTGTGAGCTCTGCAACGCAAAACAAGCCAGATCTCATACATATTTATGTTGAATAGAAATGTAAATTAGTTTTGAGACACAATATCTGCGTCTGATTTTGCTAATAAAACGGGCTCATGTATTTTGCATTATTCAGAAACATTTAAGGGCTTATCCTCGCTGTAAAACAACGTTAGGTGGCGTCTTGTTTCTCTTCTCCGGTTCTTATTATCTCTTATTTTCCCCCCAAGGGCTCAAAGTAAGTGTTGTTTTTTTTGTTTTTTCTTCCCACTCAGACACTCGGCCAGCAGGTCAGAGTTTTACCGGCCCGTTATATATTTTCAGTGGCGCAGCAGCTAGAAAATGAAAACAACGCTTTTTCCATAACTTTAGTCACTTATTATACACGACGTCAGCAACGGTGAAGTTCCCTTTGGATTGATTATTTATGATAATAAGAACGGGTTAGAAGGGTATTCATGATGATAGCATTTCAGTGAGAATGGATTTAATAATCAACTCTTGTATAATGAAGTGAGACACCGAGAGGTCCCAGTGTGTCCTGCAGGTTAAGAGCTTTCTTGTGTTGCTTGCTTGCTGCCGCCGCTGCAGCGTGTGAGTGATGTTCATGCAGAGACTCGAATCAGTTGAAAAGGGGGAGAGTGGAGCTCGGGTTATTGTTTTTGTTACGACGACTTGCAGACGTCGCCTTAACGCCTCTCGTGCAGAGCGCCGTCGGCTCCCAGCTTTGCACGTAGAAGCAGCTCGTCTCCGTTGCAGTGCAATTGAGACCGGTGTGGCGAGGGGGAAAAAAAAAACCAAAAAATGAGTTTGATGAGACGATCTAAAATAAGATTTAGCTGAGGTGAAACCGAGTGGTTTTGTTTGTGCGGGCGGGCCGCTTTCGGCGTCAAAACAAAAATATACGAAACATAAGCTGTTTTCCAACCCAGGAGTGGTTGTACTTTCCAAAAGTTAAAAGCCCCTCTTTCTCTCCGCAGCTTCGTATGTTTCTTTAGCGGAGATTTTTTTTTTTTTTCGAGAGCCGGTAAGCTGCAGCGTAACATATAAAAGCGTCATCGGACAAACAAATACGCGTTCCCCAGCATACTTCTTTTCCTTTGTAACTTTTGAAAATAACGAAACCCAATGAACTCTTAAGTGATCGGCAGCAATGATATGTATTTTTAATAAAACGCTTTCAGTTTTGGAACATTTCAATAAAGATGACTAAAATAGACTTCTCCTCAAAACCAAAAGTGCACAAGGTAGGAAGGTGGTTCAGATCCTCGTTACAATCGCAACTCGACGTTGACGCTCCTACAGTAGCTGCAAGAGGCGTATGTCTGATTGCACTCAGCCATTTCCTGCTCATAGAAAGACACACATCCATGCAGACTAGAACACACAAACACACACACACACACACACACACACACACACACACACACACACACACACACACACACACACACACACACACACTCTCTCACTCATGAGTACAAGAGTCCCCACACAAACTGCGGCCTACATAATACACACTGTCTAACTTGACAGCTCTCTCTCTCTCTCTCTCTCTTCGTAAATGGGTCAGGTCAGACAGACCACTGCTCACACAGATTTGGCAAACTTCAGGGCTGCAGACAGTGTGTGTGTGTGTGTGTGTGTGTGTGTGTGTGTGTGTGTGTGTGTGCGTGTGTGCGTGCGTGTTTGTTTGTTATTGAAGTTGTTAAAAAAAAATTGTGAGCTTTGTTGTTTGTGAATTAAGCTTTTTTTTTGTTATATTTGCTGAGACTAGATTTACCAAATCTTTAGGCGTTAAATGATGAAATATCTAACAATACATTTAGTTGAAAACACTCTGCCTGAGCTGTTTTTCTTTTTCAACATCTGCTTCTTGTGACCTTATAAGTATAATGGCCATGTGTGTGTGTCTGTTGTCTGGGCTCTGTTCCCTAAATGCCCTTCAGGAAACCACAGCGTATTTTGGGAACGCTGCGTGCGCGCGTGTGCGTGTGCTTTTGGAAAAACTATTTCTTCTTGTTCTGTTTTCCAGCGTGAATAATAACCTCACACTTTACACCTAATCCCGCGCATGCAGCTGTATTGGGCAATAATATGCATCTCTGCCGGCGTTTGTCGTCCGATAATGTGTGTGAATCGTTGCGCTGGCAGCGCACATGGGTATGATGATGGGATTTGGAGGCTTTAAACGGGGAGGGATCTGCCTCTTTTTCTTATCACTGTCTCTGCATGTGGAGGATTTGTGGTCTTAAAGCTGTCAGAGAGTCTGAGAGAGCGAAAAACAGAAAACACTGCTGCCACTAATGACCGGGTGTCGCTCCCATCGGTTCGTCTGTCTGGATTAACTTCTGTTTTTATTCTCCCTGGTCATGCTTATGATTGTTATTTTGTGCTTGCGCAAATTCCCAGTTTGTCATTTGTTCATCGAAGGAATTGTTAGCGGTTGCTGCTCTACAGTAATGAACCGTTTTTATAGCATTCTTCAGTGATGCGATCTCATAAGTTTTGAGTTATACTTAGAGCTGCTCCTGATATTTTGCCCCTCCTATTCAAATGAATTGGGTTGACAAAATTTTAGGAATAGTTGAAGAGCACCGCAAATTACAGTCTCCAAAATGACCATTACAATAAACGAACCCCTCACAACTGAACGTCGTAATCCTTATATGAGGGTATTTATTGCTTGGCTGTTGATTACACATCAAGCGTTTTTAAAGGTGTGTGTGTGTGTGTGTGTGTGTGTGTGTGTGTGTGTGTGTGTGTGTGTGTGTGTGTGTGTGTGTGTGTGTGTGTGTGTGTGTGTTTTAGCACAGAAGCAGATGTATTTCAGGAGTAGTGGTGATGGAGGGAGGAGTTCTGATTGTAATCAGAGACAACAGCAAGAAAGAAACTTTCTTCCTGTTGCTAAAAATGTCTTTTGCATTCCGGGGGGGAAAAGCGCATACACATATAGTAACACGTGTAAACTCACCTCTGAAACTTTATGAGCAGCATGCACGCAGCATTTATAGGTAAACGTGCTGGGTTCTTTGCAGCTCTGTGTTAGTCAGCTAGTGGTTTGCAAAATTGTGTGTGTGTGTGTGTGTGTGTGTGTGTGTGTGTGTGTGTGTGTGTGTGTGTGTGTGTGTGTGTGTGTGTGTGTGTGTGTGTGTGTGTGTGTATGAGAGACTGGTCACACTTGGTTTGAATTATAATTTTCTCTCCTTCCTGCTTTTGAACTTCACATTCTCAACACACTGATCTTGGACGCAGTCCACCGCAGCTTTGAACATAAGAACTCACACTCACACTAATACTTTCTGAAGTGGTGAATTTATCTCGAGTATAAGCACTGTGTTGTGGTTCAGTTGGCTGATAAGCTCTGGAGCTGTCCCACAGCCCTCTACCGTGATCTCTCGCACACGTTTCTTTAAGGTTACCAACTGTGCCACAGGCTGATTGATGATGGTCAGCAGGCTGACTCATCAGATCATGTTTTTTTTAAACCGCATGTTTCACAAAGTGGTAGCACATAAGAGCAAACCAAATGTTCAGAAGTAAAGACACTGGAAACAATGACGGGAATGAAACTGACGGATGTGCTGACTGAGGCTGGCAGCACAGACAAGCCTTCACATGCCAAGCAGGATGTCTTCACTTGGCTACTTTAAACTTAAATGTTCAACCTTGAGTGGAGCGCTGGGGAGTGCAAGTAGAAAAAGTAAATCAAGTTAGAGCAGCAGAGGTGGAACCGTAAACTGAATTAAGACTGTAAACAAAACCACATGTTTTCAGTAATATTCTATTGGATTAATAATATGTTCCCGGGCAAAAACTGAAGACACCAAAGAGGAAAAACAGCCAGCTCCTGCTGCCGTCTGAGTCAGCCTGGCCTGCAGCCGCTGCCCTCCATCCCTCCCACTCACTCAGCACGACAACGCTGTACTTATGTAACAGACAAATAGAAACTATATACAAAGAAAGGGAGAGAAAAGGGAAGGAGAGAAGTTGGCCGTGAAGTCTTCCTGTTTTCCACTTTACAGCTTCTTATTAACCACGTCTTATCATCAGGACGGCAGTATTTACTCAATATCAACAGTCACAGTTAATGATAGTACACTCCCTATATTAAAAGAAGATCCTGTTTCGTAGACAACTGACTGGAATAACACACTTAATGACTTACTTGACTATTACCAAACATCACACGTGGACCTTATCAGCCTGCTGATACCTTATCAGCAGGCTACCATAACTTAATGCAGTCTGACTTCTGTCAAGTTAAGACACTTTAAGATGATTTGCATTTTCCTTATTATTATTTTTTCAACATTTTTATTATTAATTATACAAAAAAATAAACCACAGATGAATTGTTAGTGGATATAATTGTTGGTTGAAGTCTTAATGGGATTTAACCTGTAAAGATTGCTTTAAAGGCATTAAGTCTTCAACCACACAGAGCCGTTTCCTGTCGAGTCTCTCTGAAGTCTTCCACGGCAGCTACATTGGTGTTACGTTTCACATTCAGCGATGGCTCATCTCAGCTTGTGGAGGCATGTGCAGGACGTTTATGATCCAGCGAAGCGACGACGTAGAGCCAAACTGATCTGTTTCTGTAACGATTTCCAATTTGCGAACATGATCCCATTTTGCCATTTGCACGAAGCTTTTAAATCAGTAAGTGTCGACATCGAGCGATGAACTGGACGCGAAGGGTCTGTGTTGCACAAAAAGCAAAAAAACAAAAAGAGTTTGATGCAGCCATTGGTCTGAACTCGCTCGCTCGACATTTTGTGAAATGTGTGCTGTTTGCCTGTAAATCTAAAACTTTTTGCTGTCGCAGTTTGTTTTTTTGCAGATTAAATGCATGTGTGTGTTTATCAGCCCGTCTTTCCAATCACACAATCACACACCCAAACCACTGCGAGCGATCCAACAGCCGTGCCCCTCATCGCATTCGGGGATATGTACGCACACGTGTGTGTGTGTGTGTGTGTGTGTGCGTGTGCGTGTGCGTGTGTGTGTGTGTGTGTGTGTGTGTGTGTGAGAGTTTCTGAATCACAGGGAACAACCATGATTATAATAATAATTATTCCCAGACCGGCTTAAAGAAAGACGGTGTTTGTTTATATCATGAGATGGATGTCAAGGGAGACGGCATGCGAAATGACCAGCGTTATTACTGTGTGTGTGTATGTGTGTGTGTGTGTCCGTCCCTCCCTCTCCTTCGTCAGTGGTTAAGACACACCTGCCTCCCAGGTATAGACCTCACTCCTCCCCTCTCTCTCCTCATTGCTCCGTCACTCACTGCGCTCTCTGTTTCTCTCTCTCGCTGTGTGCTTTCAGCCTAAGATGCCCCAGGCGGGGAGAAGGGAAATGTAAATGGCTTCCAAAGTAAAAGATGCTGTGGTGTGGTACCAGAAAAAGGTAAGACACTGGACTTCTCTTTTTTTTTTTTTTTTTTTTTTAACACTTTTTTGTTTCAAAATAAGAGAGAATCAGGTTATGCTTTGTGCTTTTGTTTTGTAAATGCTGAAAAGAAGAATAATACATTTAAAGGGATAACATGAATTTGAAGGTTTTTATATGTATGATATAAAGCTGGGAGGTTGTTGTGCTGCTATACTTCTTCTCATGTATCGTATCACTTCCTGTAGATTAATGCTTTGGTTCACATACCGTTTGCAGGATGAAGGTATTTATAGACTTATTGTAATTGCTGCACACTGACTAAAATATTTTTTTGCAGCAGTTTATCAGAAGATCTCAGGTTGGGTGTCTGCGTTTCCTTTTGAAAACATTTTGATTACATGATCTTTTATATGTTTTGTCTATTGTATTCACATTCTTGTATTGGAATTAGTATACTTTTATTGATCCTCTTCTTACCTTGCCACTTTGGTTGTTTTTTTAAAAAAATTTTTTTTTATTATTATTCCTCTACTTACTTGTTCAGCAACTTGTAACCTTGATTTTATATAGATTGTGTAAAGTTGAACTCAGTCAGTAGACCACACCAAATAATGTTTTTTAACCTCAGCAGATTCTGTTATTACGCACCATATCCCAACCTTTAGGCCAATATCAATAACTGAGGATTTAAAGAATCAAATCTGATCATGTACTGGAAGACGTGCAACCACAATGTTGAGTGAAAGCGATATATTGAAGGTACAAAAAATTGTAATGTCAGTAAAAGTCAGTGGCAGACAGGGTGATTTGTTGGGCGTTTTGCTGCTGTGATTTCTTGTTACTGATCCCCTCGTATACATATACAGTATAAATAAATATATGCATAATAAGTTATTATAAATTCATCGTTCTGTCTCTGTAGCACGCAGAGGAAGATGTAGCTGAAACATTTATTAATTTTCCTCTTTAAAACAGAGACTAAAGATAGAGTTACAAAGCCCTCTGGTATAATAGTGGGCAGCCTCTTTGATACACCAGCGTTTTGGCGATGACCTCCTAACTGCTGTCAGCGACAGCAACCGGGTCGGGCCGTTCGGCAAACTCTGCAACCGCCCGGTGTTGTGTGTCCTCTTGTTCCATGGTCTCAGATATCAGATCCTCTGCTGGACTCCAGCGCTGCTCCCCCTGCAGCTCTCAGCTTACACACTCATCTGCCTGCTCTGCCCTCACAAACCTGTCTCTCTCTGTCTGTCTCCTTCTGTCTAGGTCTCTGTCTCTGTCTCTCTCTCTCTCTCTCTCTCTCTCTCTCTCTCTCTCTCTCTCTCTCTCTCTCTCTCTCTCTCTCTGTGTCTGTATCTCTCAGTCTCTGTCTGTCTGCCTGCCTGTCTGTCTGTCTTTCTTTCTTTCTGTCCCTCCTCTGCCCTGCCTGCTGGCCTGTTATTTCCCCTACAACCTGTCTCTCTGTACTCTCCTTTGTCTTTTATCTGTCTGTCTCTGATCTTCTTGCACCTGGCTGATGTAGATGTCAATACAAGCTTTCTACTGGAATCAGATCTCATTGACATGATTCATATCAGCGGTTACAAACTATAATTAAAGGTCTGCAACAAAAACACTGTTGTCTGTGTAAGACAAACAACTATTGTCAATCAGATTTATCAGCTTTTACTGACTTTATTTCTTTATTTTGGTTCTTAAATTGAATTGCAGGGAACATTTTAAAAATGTCTGAAGTCCTTTTCAAAACCGCACATCTGGAAGATTAGTCTAAGAAGTTGGGTTTAAAACTAAGTTTTCTTTAAATAAAGATTAGGCTTTATCAGGGTTGCCATACACACTGTAGGTGTGTGTGTGTGTGTCTCATCTAGCTTGTCTGGGCAGAGGCACCCCAGTGAGGACCACTGCTGAGTCATGAGTGAATAAACCTTTTTTTTTTTTTTCAAAGTCCTCGGGGCTTCTTTGCCGTCTCATTTAGACAAGTCTTTCTCTTTTTTTAATTTTGTTTTCCCCTGAAACATCTGAGTGAAGTCGATAAAACGTAAGAGATCAGGTGTGTAGATTTTCTGCCAGACGCCACAGCCAGGATTTTTGTTTCTCACTGTTTGAGTCGCCGTCTCTTCAAATCTCTTAATTGTTCCTGTGATCTATAAACTTGGCCAAAAGCACAGCAGACAGGCACATCTTGAAAGCCAAACATGAGTCTCTTGCACCTTATTATATTCTGTCTAGTTCAGCACTAGCTTTGCCAACAAAACGAGAGAGTGTGATAAACGCTTCCATTAAGTAAACAGCTGGAATCCTGCCAAATAATCAAACAGTGCCCTCCAGAGTATTTAGTTCTGTGTGTTTTTTTACTAGTTTGTGGTTCCTGACGAGCCTCGCATGGTGAAAGAATGTGTTGTTTTGCAGCTTAGGCTTATATGACCGGTGGTGTTTTTCTGATTAAGTCCTATTGTGATGGAACCAGAGTGAGAGCTATGGGCTGGTGCACACAAATCACCTCAAAGCTCATTTTCTCACTCACTTCTGGTGTTTGTTTTTTTTTAGCTCTGCAGATAGTTAAACTTTAATCATCGGGGGTTTGGTAGCTGCCTGTGATGTTTCCGTCTCCATGCCAGTGTAGTTAATTTGTGCTGCTCACAGAATTAAGACTTTTACAAACCGTATCCCTGATATTCTGATCGATTCACACAGACTCCAGTGGACTGTTTTCATTCGTGCTGCTTTCTGCTAAAGATAAAGTTGCTGTGAAGACTGAGGACGGATCGTTCAGTGAATTATCCAGAGGACCCTGCAGACAGTTTCTGCAAAGATACTTTGCTGCTGAATTATTTAAATGTCTTCCTGTTATACCGCTACAAAGTCCATAAACCAGGTTAGTGACCTTAATGGTCTCAAAGATGGCCTGTTTTATTTATGAGTGCGGAAGCATAAAGTTTTTTTTAAATTTTTGTATATTTATATATAATTAGGATGCGCCTTTGTCAAAGATCAAATTTGTGCAAGTTAATGCATGTGTATTTTTTTGAATAGCAGATTTCTGGTGACTTTAAAAACTACAAAAGTGTTTCAAAATCAGACGAATGGCTCCTCTGGTTTGGAAAGACTCTTATTTGCATTGTCAGAGAGGTAAAGAGCATCAATAAAAGCTAAACTGCACAGATCGAAGGTCCAGTCTCAGTTAATGTGGCCGAACTAAACCGAGCCCTGCAGAGGACTTAAACTTGTTCAATAGAAAAAGTAACGCGCTGTATGTTAGGTTGGAGAGAAACGTCCAGATTTTCAAAGATGTCAGTTAAAATGAATCCGACTTCTCCAGCCTCTCCGCCCTTTAGGCAGCGCTCTGACTCAGTGTATTTCTGACTCTGCTATGTCTGGAGACGGGCTGCAAATAGACTGAGTGCTGGGTTTATGTGGAGGCTGCATCTTTCTCACCATGCCGAGCTCATATAGACCGCGTAGTCCATATCTGCCGGACAGACTTACTTTTTCTGTCTCACACACTCTTTGTTGCTGCCAAGTAGGAGGCAGTTGCCAGTTTCCTGTGGAGATGATTCAGCTTCATTATTTTGTCATTAAATGCTTCCTGCACTGTAATATGTCAGCTTATAGTTTATGTGCGTCATGGCTTTAAGGCCTGTTTTAAGTTGCAAGTGCCAGAGTTCATATTTTTGGTTTGTGGGCGAGAACAGTGAGAACTCAGGCAGCAGTGATGTGATGGTGGAGAACATTCTTTTCAATATTTTTTGATATTTCATATAATGAATGATCACAAATATGTTCATGCAATAATTGGCAGATTAACTGATCATGCAAATAATCTTTTGTAGAAGCCCTAGTTTATCGTTGATAAACTTGCAAACATTTTACTGAACTTTCTTTTAGTTGTTGCTAAAATAAACCTATTTCTCTCTCAGTGAAAGCACTTCATGTGCTTCAGGCTGCTAAGAGAAGGTTTACCCATCTTGACACACGCACACATACACACCTGTTCGAGCTGAAAATAAACCTCGCACACACTCTACAACAACGCCTCTTTCCGTTGGTTGCCATGGTCACGCATGAAAACACACAGAGAGGTTAATCCGCACACCACGACCAGCTGTCTGATCCAAATTACTCACCTTTGCTGATTTCTCTTCTTCTGTTGTTCTTGGAAATCACTGAGTGAATGCGAGATGATTGACAGATCAGTTTGTGGAAGACTTGGAATGAAAATGTTTAAAATATGCAATTTGACATAATTCCTGAACCACTATTATTACCATACTTATGTAAAATATTCCTAAAATTTGGCACCAAAACAGCAGATGATAAATAAGCAACACCCAAAAAAAGCTGAGAAGGGGAACGAGTACAACCATCAGGTCAGGGAAAGTCATTTAGTATTTTCTGATTTGCTCCACCATGACTACTCATTCATTCGGCTTCGGTGTGGCCTGAAATGGCTTGAGAGCTGCAGCTAAGCCTCGTAATGGTCGGGAAAACTCTGCACATAGAGAAAGAAGTTAGCTTGTGGTTGGTGTTTTAGGATATAGTCAACCTTTGTGGGTTTGGATTCATGTTGAAATAATAACTGCTGTGTAGTTAGTCATGTTTTTAGCGCTGGAGGTTGAATATCTTTGGTTTGTGGACGGCTGGTCAAACAAAACAAGCAGTTTGAAGACATTATTCAAAGCTCTGTTCAATTATTTCAATATTTGTACATTTAAGCACTGAATGATTTAAAAAATAAATAAATAAATTTGATTCATAATTAGAACAATTATTAGTTTAAGCCCTATTTTTGGATAACCAGTGAATTTCAAACCGTTTCTGGCTTTCAGGATGAAACCTTTTCATTTTTTCATTCATACTTTCATTCAAACCACACTGAACTCTAAGTATGGCTGTTTATATATATGCAAACTTGACGGCTGCACCCTGACCCATGTGCAAATACTTGACTCTCACAAACAGGTGAGGGATTTTCCGTCGCGGCCAAGTTCAAGGTGGAGATGTTTTCAACCTGGAAGGAAGTAGGAAAAGGTGGATGTGTAGTTTACAGAGGGATTAAACAGATTTACATGAGGGAAATATGTAGGAATTGTTTGCCTATATGTTGATTTTAGTACAGAGAAGAAGAACTTGACAGAGTTACCTCCAGTAGCTTCACTCAGTTTTAAGCCCCTGATACAAATTGAAGCTGTAAACCTCAGAAACCACATATTTATCTCTTTAGTGAGCCACATTATGGGTCACAGCACAATGTTAAAAATACTCTATATTTGGTTATTTTTTTATGTAATCAATAAATTGTTTACTTTAAAGAGCCGCTGCTGATAATCAGCCTAACACAAGTTTTCAGTGAGATCAAAACGTTGCTTGTTTTGTCTGATCAACGGTCAAAAACCGAGGAGTTACTCGTAATGAAAAGCAGCAAATCTTTTATTTTGTAAAGCTCAAACTAATACATGGTTCAATTCTTGCTTCATAAAAGACTTTTATCAAAATAATTCATTATAAAAATAGCCGGGTTTTCTGTTGATCAGCTGATGGATGAAGAAAGAGTCTCCTTTCAAACCTGCATTTGCCACTTCGGGGTTGTTACAGCGTGTCAACACAACACCGATCTGTCATCACCTCGTGGAGTTTAAATGGCAAACTTGCTGGAATTTATATACACTTGCAACACATGAGCATTTATTTGTGTTTTTTTGCGCATGACAAATGTGGCTGATACTCATATATATACTTCTGTTTTGAGGGAAATATTAAGATGCCAATCGGGTTGAAAACGATGCTGTGAGAGTGAACAACAAAACAACAAACGATTAAGAAAACCAAAACAATGGGCTGAAGGGTACTAAAAGGGGAGCCGCAGGGTTGGTGATCATTTTCTGCGGGTTCATCACTACGAGACACCTTTCATCATATAATATAGCCTGTTGATCCATGGTTCATATTAAAATAGAGATTTCCGGTCAGGACGGAGAGCAGGAGTGTGTGTTTGAAAAGGCAGCAGTCGCCTCTTGTACCTGACACTCTGGTCCTCTTTAGCTTGATGACTCTTGAACCCCAAATAGTCTAAAATAACAGAGAAATGACCATCATCATCCAACACTGACGAACAATGTAGAGAATTCACATGCACGTCTGTCTGCGGACGCACACTTAGCAGCTCCACCATACCTTTGTGTGTGTGTGTGTGTGTGTGTGTGTGTGTGTGTGTGTGTGTGTGTGTGTGTGTGTGTGTGTGTGTGTGTGTGTGTGTGTGTGTGTGTGTGTGTGTGTGTGTGTGTGTGTGTGTCTCAGTCATACCCCCGCCATTGCAGAGGCCGTTGTTATATAACTCTCCCCGGATCGTCCCTACAATCCGTCGTCATGGTGACACCAGCTTTGCTGCAGCGGCACACTTGGCTCCGCCATCTTTTCCCTCCGTTCGGCTCCCAGCACTTGATTTGCTCGTCAAATCGTGGAAGTCTGTGATTTTTCTCGTTCACAACACTGTGAATTCTCGTGTCATCGGACCACAAATGTTTGACCGTTTGGGTTTAGGAAAGCAGAGAATCGTTTTGAAGTCTGAGAACTTAAAAGGCAGAACGATAACGGCAAAACGGACAGGCTGCAATTCAAGTGTTTTGTTTCCAGAGAACGAGTTTATTTTGATGCGGTAAACGGATAATGATGTAAGACTCGGTGTGTGTGAGGATAAGAGGATTTAAAGTGCCGTTAATTCCACAATCTCCGTTACCTCACAACTCCATGACGTAACGACAGATATGTGTGTGTTTGTTTTTGTGTGTTTGTTTGTCTCATCTTTCTATACCTACCGTCCTCTTCATCTACACGCTCTCCTCCTTTATCGTTCTGCTCAGTAGTCTGGTCATGTTTGCCCTCTACGTGTCCTCGTCCTGAACTCAAAACATCCTCTCTAATCTGTGTGTGTGTGTTTGTGTGTGTATTTTTTAATAGGTGGAGTGTTGTGGAAAATTAGCTGTCAATCCAAATGTCACAGTAAATCAGTCAGTCAGACGTCAGATTAAACGCCGTCCGCTGTCAGATAGTTTCTCTCCACTGGTGCAGCTGCAGGATCCACATCTGTCGGCAAATCACAACCCAGTCGTAAAAAAAAAAAAACATTTCGGGAATTTATTTTTGCAGGTTTCTGTCGTGTCTGAAAACGGTGTTGAAAGGCAGAAAAATTAAATGTAGGGCAGTAACAACAACAACAACAACAAAAAAGAAAATGGTACTACACGTAATTCCTTATGCAGAAAAAAAAAAAGAAAAGGTAATTTGCTCATAACTTGAACTATGTGGCACAACTGAGCGTTTGGCCACTTATTCTCAAAGTGTTCTTGATACTCTGGCGTGGATTCACTCCTCCTTTGTGAGTCACCGTGGACACAACATCTGCCAAATTAATACATGTAAAGAGTTGCACAATTTGAAAACCTATTCCCTCTGTCACTACTGAGGCCCGCACATTCAAAATAAGCCAGGAAGACGGCACACAGGAAATCTAATCGTCTTCTTTACTTTGTTGTGATGTTTGTGAGAAATTGATCCATCACTTCTTTGTGACATTAAAAAAGAATATTATGGGAATAACTACAACTTGCAAAACAACAAATGCTGACCAAGCCTATTACAGCTAAATGTCCTGGTGAGACATACAACTTCCAGTTTAGCACCGGGCAAACCTGAATACGTCCTGTTGTTGAGCTGGTTCGGGTTGGCCGAGGCTTCACGTGAGCCTTTGAGAATAATGAGGTCTCTGTTTGTTAGACGGGCTGATCTGCCACATGAACGACCTCGCAGGCTCTCGGCTGCTTGCAGACGAAACGGATCGATGGGCTGAATCGGTTTGTGCGTACAGGAAGGCCTGGGAAAGGTCGGGGTGTTTCGGTCCCAGCAGATTTGTACCGTGACCCGATGTGGAAAGCAGCAACGGTCGGTATCGCGATGTGACCCGCGGGACGGTGACGACACGACGGCCGCAGTAGAAATCGGTGTTTTAAAAGCGGGCCCGTCAGACGGGACGGGCTGAATGTGACGCACCGACTGACCCGCATCTCGCGCGTGGTGGCAACGGAGATAGTTGGAGATGTAATGGCCTCCGCCGAGAGATGAAGAAGAGTGTGAACTCTTTCACCTACATTACAGACACTTTCTCCGTCCTCACTTCTTCAACTCTCCCCTCCTCTCTCTTTCTGCCTTTCTCCGTGTGCTTCCTTCCTTCCTCCCCCTCCCCCTTCTCCCCCCCATCCCTCTCTTTCCATCGATGTTTAATGAAGCCTCATTAAAGATGCAGAGTTTCCACTGGCGAGCTCGCGGGGTGACCCAGACTCGCTGCCTCGGAGGCGCACACATGAACGCGCTGATCCGCGGAGGTCAGACCGTCAGCTGAGTCGCTCATGTCTCCCGAACACACGCACGCGCTGTATGAAAAAGCGTGGTAATAGCGTGACTAACCTCAGGGCTCTTTTGTTGTTTTTTTCCCTACCGCAGAGCTTTTTGGTGCTAATTTTGGATTAAAAGGGAGGAGACGTAAGAAACTGGCAACCCGAGCCGGGGGAAATTAGTGCAGTTTGACCTGTGTGTGTGTGTGTGTGTGTGTGTGTGTGTGTGTGTGTGTGTGTGTGTGTGTGTGTGTGTGTGTGTGTGTGTGTGTTCCCAGGTCAGATGTCTGTTACAAATATATCTTGTTCTCTCAGTCATTCTATAAGCTCAAACAGACATGTTTGTGTTTTTGTCACAGATCTCCATAAGCACATATTATCGGCTCCTCTTGCCTCAAACACACACACACACACACGCACGCACGCACGCACGCACACACTGCAGGTCTATTGATCCCCTTTGATCCCTGTGACAGTGACAGGTGGTGCTGCACGTATTTCCCCAGAGTCCCACTATCCCTCTTTCTAGACGTGTGTGTGTGTGTGTGTGTGTGTGTGTGTGTGTGTGTGTGTGTGTGTGTGTGTGTGTGTGTGTGTGTGTGTGTGTGTGTGACATTGATAAATACTGGCTGCAGTACTAGATCATATTTAAGATGCCCTCCAGCTGAACCTCAACCTTTTGGACCAGTTTCACAGGTTCTTAACTCCACTTCAGAGATGGTAAAGAAGTAGAACATAGTTGAGCGGGAAGAGGGAAGGAAGGAATGTACTGTAGACGTAACCGTGGTGTTTCTAGTTCTTCAGGTGTGATGAACTCCTTTGTGAAATGCATGCATCTTCAACTTTATCAGCTGTGCAGCCAAACGTTTAGTAAAACTGGAGATGAGTTAAAAAATATAGGTATTTGTTTGGTTTGTTTACTTCCCTGATAACTTGCTGGCGGTCTTCTTCTTCTTCTTCTTCATCGCTTTTGCTGGCGCACTACACCAACTATTTATCAGTGGAATAACATGAAACCAGTGGGAGAATGTAAAATATGCCAATTGCATGCTTGCACACACACACGTGTGTGTGCACAATACAAACAAAATGCACCTGTTAGTGAAAGTGTAGCTCCACAGGGAGCCTTTAAACATAAAGTAAACACTTGTGTTGTCTCTGGTGGTCCAGCCTGTTCTAAATTATGCTGGCAACCACACTTCAACGCTTTTATGTCCCCGACAGAATTGCTTGGGTATGATCTCATATCAGAGCACGCTAGTTATTCAGTACCAGATAGCCATCGGCTACATTCGCACTGACTCATAACCTTCTGCTAAATTTAAGTAAATGTCATCAGCGTCACTGGTTTCCACACAGAGGCTCTGTGTGAGCCCACAGAGGCTCACAAACTCAGCTAAAACTGGGGTAAATCAACACCTTATTTCACTCTTTTTAAATAATTGTTGGCCACATACCTGTTTGAGTTGCGTGTGGTGCAATAGTTGGGGGACTGGACGATTCCCTTTGTGAAGCCAGCTAGTTAGACTCTACCAATAGCATGTGAGGCGTTTAGTGGACACCAGTAAATTATAGCTACAAAAAAAACAACCTGGGTTTCGCTCTCCCCCTCTGACCTGCATGAAAACCAAAGATTTGTACCACAATGTCTTTTTCTTTTTGTTAAAATGTATTTTATTTTAAAAAAAAAAAAAAAAAGTACCATTCAGGATCTAGTGTCGGTACAGGTATGGAACTTTTTTTTTTAACGACACCCAACCCAAGATCTGATAATTAATCTGATGTGTTCCGTTCACGTTATTTTTAAAATACGTTTTGTATTTTAGGCCTTCATGTGGAGGATGCTTAGAAACAGACGGAGAGATATAATGAGGGTATAAGATGCAGCACAGGGAAATCGAGCTGAGCATGTCGCTGTTATCCAGTATACAAATAAATGAATAAAATGTTGTCCTCCCTGCACGTCTGAGAACGAAGCTTTTAAAATCCTAACTCGCTCTGTCACCATGTGACTCTCTGCTGTAAAACCCAACTTGTTTTATGAGATCTCGACTGCTCCGATTGTGAAGCATGAAACATTTTTAGTGAGTGATGGATATTTCAGGGGAAAAGCAGACGCAGCAGTGAAGCTCTGCTGTTTATCGAATAAACTTAGTCAAGATTTAGATCGTAGGGATGCTTGTGCTTTGGTTCTGCTTGCTGCTGCTCTCCTTTCCATACGACATAAGTAACACTTTGTTTATTTCTCTTCCAGATTGGCGCCTACGACCAACAGATATGGGAGAAATCAGTGGAGCAGCGAGAGATAAAGGTCCGTTTCGGTTCCTTGCTTGTTCGCTCCACACCTCCATGTTTTTCTGTGACTTCACTGTTTAGTGTATTTTTTTTTCTTTCTGTTCATTCTTAACGTCTCTTGTCATCCTCTTTGTTTCGGTTTCCTGTCGGCCAGTCTTTATCTTTGTGTCCTGTCTTTGACTCTCGCTCCTCCTCCTTCCTCTTCTTCTTCCTTTTGTTCCGGTTGTGTTGTCTCTCACTTTGCTGCCACTTTTCTTTTCCAGTGTTTTCTTCTTCTTCTTTTTTTTTTTTTTTTAACTCTTTCCTCTCTGCCCTCCTCGGCTGGTTGTCACCTGCCCATCTCTCCTCTCTTCCCCTCCATCCTCCTCCGCTCTCATCCACCCGTCTCTTTCCTCCTCCTCCTCTGCAGTTTATCTCTCTGGTGAGTACCCAGCAGGGAGGGTTGTCCCTCTCGTTGATCCCACAGTGCACGTCTGCTCACCCACGCCGTAGACTGCTAGACTGTGATTGGTTGGTTTGATCGCTGCCATGTGGACTCCCGGTGTGTTTATTAACCCCCACCCCGCGTTCACACCGATGCAACGCTGCTTTGTTATTATCGGCTGCAGGAAGAAGTTGTTTCCTGAAAGTCAAACTGTAGCTGAAGTTCCTCCGTAGCCGTCTGAGGGAGCCGAGTTATCTGCATGTGAACGCAGCTGGACGGGCATGAGTCGTGGTATCGTCTTCTCGGGGTGGAAAGAGTGGCAGCAGTGTGTCTTTAAGAGACACTGGAAGGCCGAGTCTGATCAGAGATTCACAAAAGACTGAATATCTCTCAACAAAATGTGTCAGGGTCAGCGCTCTGTGTTCCTCTGAACTGAGACGGTACATTCCCAGCTGCAAGTTCACCGCAGAAATATTCACATTCTCACTCGGCTCAAAATCAACAGCAGTTTTTGTCTCGTATTTCGTTCTGTTGAATCCTACACGATCACAGAAACACTGATTTCACCTGTCGGGTTCATTTTTTGCAGCGTATATAGACACTCCAGCATATATTAACATGTCACCCGATGAAGTAAGACAGAACCACAGTTGTACAGTAAAAATGTGATAAAATACAGGATGAATAGTGTAAATAAAAAAGGTTTGTTGCAACGTGTCAAAATGAAATAAAAAGAAGTAAAGGAGTAAAGAAAAGGCGGTTTGTAATAACAGATTACATGAATTGACATACATTTTTTTGTGTAAATCAGGCGTGTTTGACTCTCCAGCTCTGCATTATCATTTTTTTGATCCAGTCGCTGATATCTCAAAACTAGTGCTGCAAACACGTATCACAGATCTTAGAGGTTCTAACTTTCTCTACAAGAACCAGGCCGAACGGATCTTTTCACGACAATCGCGATACATCAGCGTTGACCTTATGCACCGCAGCCTGAGATCACGTCAGGGGCTCGAACTGGAGGCTCAGTGTCCTGAAATAAATTAGAGCCTCTTCAACCGTCTGCTCTGACCTTCAAATGGATCAACTTCATATCTGCCTTCTCGCGTTTTAGGAGAGATTTTCTTCCATCTAAGGTTCCCAAAGTGGTGCTCAGCAGTCTGACTGTGATGGTGCAGGATTACATTTAGGTTTGAACTGACTTCAGGTTCAACATCACACTGACAGGAGGAAACATTACTTTCCCTCGTACTGGCACCTCTCATCCTGTAAACAGAGAGGTCAGGGACGCTCTTTAATGAGCTCATAGCGCGCACACACACACACACACACACACATACACAGCGCTGCGTTTGACCTTGGCTCCCGTCTGCTCAGTAGATGGTTTCCCAGAGTCTGTGGCTGCAGACTTTATCTCAGTCCGTTATGGACAGGAGAGGTGCCACCTCGCCGCTGCTGTTTATTGGCTCGTACAAACGAAACTAGTCGCCCTTATAAATCAAGAGAAACTTTCTGTTCGATGTCACGCTTCACTTCTATTTTTAGCCGTCAGACGTGGCACCGGCTGCATTTCTTAATATGGACAACATTGTTGTAGATAACAAACGGCTGTTCTTTTTTTTTTTTATCGTTATCATAACCCTGCAGATCAGCATTGTAATTCCTCTGCAAACTGTTTGTTTAATTACAAAATAGTTCAGAGCGTAACGAGCCCAGCAGGAGATCAGGAGCTGAAACGGATCCAGTCCGATAAAAACTTTTGTCTTTTGTTTACATTTTCGCCAGAGGAAAAACCAACAGGACAAGAACATCATTTTATTACATCGTTTTTGTCGAAACACACAGAAACTGCTCTCACAAAATAAAGTTCAGCACATTATAATGTGTAATATCTGTCCCATATTAACCAAGTAGCTCTTCACACACACACACACACACACACACACACACACACACACACACACACACACACACACACACACACACACACACACTGACTGACTGACTGACTGAAACATGTTTGTGGTTCATCTGTGGCAGAATAAACTTAGTAGACAGCTTTGCAGAAGAAAAGTAGTCGCCACCTGCTGGTACAGACAGGAAACTACATTATGTTCTGGTCTCGTCTTAAAGATAAAATCTACATGTCAGTGTGGCAAACAGAGAAACAACAGAATACACGTAAAGCAACATGACAAGAAGGGTTTACTTGGTAATGAAAAGAGCAAAGAGTTGTGGTTTCAAATATTTTCCTTCAAATTTTGTTGCAGTTATTTAAATAAATGAATTGTTTGCTCCAATCAGTCACCAAGGCAACGTTGTCGTTCAGGACGATAAGGGGCTGATAAAAATAGCACAGAGATAAGAGCGCCGTGGCCAGGAGAGACACTTGTGAAGGATTTTACTGCTGCGGCCCGTCTGCTGCCGAGGGAAACCTATTGATCAGCTTCTTTTAGCTCTCTACACACACACACACACACACACACACACACACACACACACACACACACACACACACACATAGCTTGTTGGTTGTGCTATTTAAAGATAAATGCAGCCTTCATATCAGACCGCTGACTGATAACACTGAACTTGATTGGTCGGTGTGTAAATATTAGCATGAACCAGGTGGATTTAAGTGGATGGCTTTGTGTGTGTGTGTGTGTGTGTGTGTGTGTGTGTGTGTGTGTGTGTGTGTGTGTGTGTGTGTGTGTGTGTGTGTGTGTGTGTGTGTGTGTGTGTGTGTGTGTGTGACTCGATGTGACTCGCGTTGAAATAATCCGAATTTCAAAGACTTGAAAGGACTTGTTTGCTGAAAATGAAATCCTTCGACTAAGTCTGGGCACAGTTTGAAAATGATCAATACTACTTCAGATGGTGAAAGAAATAATGTCGTCTAAAAATGCCTCAAATTTTGATCCAGATTAGAAAACAAAGCACCCAACGATAAGTCAACAAGATTGTAACACTGATCAGACATTTGACATTCACTGCTGTTCGAGTCGGTACAGTCTGTTGTTGAAGGCATCACAGAAACCCATTTGACTATAACATAAAAGCTTTGGCTTTTACTGTATTTTTGACATGATTGGCATTTTAATTGTAGCTAGAGAACTAGACCACAGACACAAGCACCTTTTTAAAAAGAAAAATAAGAGAAAATGGAGGTACATGTACACACAGGATTAAAACTCCCCAAACAGTTCTGGACTGAAGAAAAGTCTGTTTTTCGACAAACATGACAACAACACGACTAAAGTCAAAGTACTGGGAATATAAACTCAAAAAGATGTTTTAAAGATCCAGTAGAAATCACAGAGTTCTGCTTTATTTATATCCGAGAGATGCAGAACAACACGACAATACATCAACCAATCAAAGTGTCCATTGAACGTCCTCTAAACTCCTGTAGGTGAATACGTGGTTTTGATGGGAAACCGTGTGTTTATCACCAAGGTGTTTATCTCCTCCCTGTGGTCTCGTCTGTTTACCATCGTCATTGATGTGAAGCAAACGTTAAAACCAAACCATTGTTCTACTATACAATAACCTTTCTCTCAAACACTGAAACACACACTTTGAAAGCCGTCTTCATTCATATTTACTGTCTCAGTGACATTCAGGCCGTCGTGCACAAACTCGCTCGTAAGGTTTCAGTTCAGTTTTTCATCGCTGCTGACACACACACACACACACACACACACACACACACACTCTCTCTCTCGTGCATGCATCATCGGAGGAAGTGATAGGCTGGCTCAGGAAGTCGGCGTGCCACAGGGGAGAGTTATTCCCCGAGTCATAAACTGAACAAAGCACCGAGTTTAACTGCAGCTGTCAGAATGAATAAGAGCTGCGTCACACTGCGTGAAACGACCAGCAGCAGCTGCTTTAAGGACCGAAAAGATGATTTAAACCAACTGCAAAGTAGCAAAAGAGTCTCAAACTTAGTGCATTGAAGTGTAGACGCTGGCTAATTCTGTAGAGTGAAACCTTCTGGATGTGAGTAGAAGCTGTTAGAGAGCCGGTAGCTGCGTGAATGCACGGTGTGCCTCCTCAAACACTGAACACGTGTGTTAACGAAGGCATAAAGTGCACGACAAGTCTGTAGACCTGTGTGAATATTTGTATAGTGTGTGTGTGTGTGTGTGTGTCGTTGGCGTGGCGCTGACTGTTTCTCTCTGTCGCCCCCTGCAGGGCTTGAGGAACAAGCCGAAGAAGACGGGACATGTCAAACCCGACTTGATAGACGTGGACCTGGTTAGAGGTGAGTAAAAGCCTTCCTCTTCCATCGGGCTGATTAGATTAGAAGGTAGACAGACTCTCTGCTAACACATCACATCCTCTTCTCGGTGGCACACACACACACACACACACACACACACACACACACACGCACGCACGCGCGAACCTGAGACGGCAGCGTCGCCGTGCCAACCTCCTGTCACCGCTAATCCTTTCCGTCTTTATCTTTGCTCTCATCTCTTCACGTCTGTCTCATATTCATCACATTTTAAATTATTCATCAGAGCAGTCAGTTTTGTCCTCAATGATAATCGAGACCAGGAACGGAGGCGGAGAGGAGACGAACGCTCACAGATCTGTTGAGGTAGACGAAGAAGTGCAGGAAGAAGAAGTCCAGAAAAGGAGGAGGCCAAGATTAGAAGATAAACTCGAATGCGACTTCAGGATGAATTAAGTGACGCCGTTTGTCCTCTGGTTCTGCAGGTTCAGCGTTTGCCAAGGCCAAACCCGAGAGTCCGTGGACGTCACTGACCAGGAAGGGCATCGTCCGAGTCGTCTTCTTCCCCTTCTTCTACCGCTGGTGGATCCAGGTCACGTCCAGAGCCATCTTCCTCCTCCTGCTGGCTCTCTACCTGCTGCAAGGTAGGAGGAGTGGAGACAGACACACTGTTCAGCAGATGAGACGTCACTGTTAAAATCCTCACACGGGAAAAATACACCGTCTGCAGCGGGGATATCACATTTATCTCCAAAATCGGTTTGGGGAATCTGAGAAATGGGACCTACAGTTGAGAAATCTGTCTGTATTTGACAATGTTTCTCCAGTTTGAACGGTGTCTGACGAGGTCAGTCTCGTCCCTCTCATGTCCAACGTCCACTTATCGATCTGGCGTCTCTACTGAACTCCTCGCTGTCGGTTTAATTCTTCTAAAGACAAGTCCGGTTCGCCAACTGTTCAGCAGCTGCTGCTCTGCATCTCCTCTGCTGTTCCTCAAATACACTTTCAGTGCTCCATCTCCTGCTGGCATGGAGCTCTCCCGGGCTAAACACACACACACACACACACACACACACACACACACACACACACACACACACACACACACACACACACGGTCAGGACCACTGAGCAGTGTTTTCCACCACCTACATCATGTTGGCCTTTCTCTGCACCGGAGAAAACAGACTGTTATTTTTCATCTCTCTCTCTCTCTCCTGCTCACTTCCCCCACGCACCACATAAACACACACACACACACACACACACACACACACACACACACACACACACACACACACACACACACACACACACACACACACACACACACACACACACCTTTTGCCGATGTAACTCCAGAGTGCAGGCCACTTGTTGTTTAATGAAGTGATTTTTGTCCACAAGAGGACATTAACACGAGAAACTGTCCCTTCATTCATTTCTTGCAGCAAACAAGCTGCTCAGTTACTTTTCCGATTTTATTTTGGAGCGTAACGTCACCAGGCAGCATGGTCCCGATAGACTTCACAAGAAGCACAAAAAAATAAAAACAACTACATCAAAACAATGTCAAGACAAACAGGAAAAAGGGGCGATTATGTAATGACCGTGACAGACCGACACTCCGCTTTTAGCCCCTTTCTGGCCTCCACAAACATCGGCGACAAACATCTGGATCTGTAGCTGCTATTAGTTTGACTTTCTTTGCCACAGAAGGAGCGAAGTTAAACACACATTGCATGCAGGTGCAGAAAGGTGCTGCAGTCAAAACAGTAACACTTGATCAAAGTCTCGGACCACAAGGTTTGTTTGAACGGATCTTCTGATTCCAGTTAAAGATGTTTCGGGTCTTTTTTTTTTTTTTTTTTTTTTTTATCAAAGCATTTTTTTCTTCACTGTTTTCAGCGTCTTTTTCACCATTTGGATGAGAGCGGTTCGCCCGGACGGTGAACTAAAACCCACGAGGTTACAAGTTGCGTGGAGCAGAGTCTTGACACTAACACCCGATTTCTCTGTTGTCCGTCTCCGTCCCCGTCCCAGTGGCAGCAGCAGTCCTGTACGTGACCATCCCTCAGCCTCATGGGATACCGACCACCGAGGTGTTCGGTGCCATCTGGCTCATGTTGCTGCTCGGCACCGTCCACTGTCAGATCGTCTCCACCAGGACGCCCAAACCTGCCTCCAGCAGCGGGGGGAAGAGACGCAGGTACGGAGGAAAGAAACGTGGTAATATTCTGGATGAAGAAGTGAACAGGCAGACTGAGAATCAACAAAGGTAGTGGATGTAAAAAAAACACCAGACAGACAGAAAAAGAGTGGAGGAAACTATTTCATGATTGTCTTTTGTTGCCGGGTTGAATTCTTCCTCACTGTTTGATTTCCAGTTGTAAACTTGGCAAGACAGCAAAGTCAAAAAATAGTGTGTTTATCAGGGAAGAGGAGACTCCTGAAAAAACACGTGTGACTCTTTGGGGTTTAACCTCATTTTATTTGCATTATTTTAAATGTTGATATTTTTTTATTTTTTTTTATTTATTTATTTAAAGGTTTTTAAAGACCAAAGTTTATGAAGTGCAACACAAAGTGTTAAAAAAATGAAGCTTTTCAAATCAAACAAGTCATCTGACCTCTTCAGAAAACCTCTCCCTGATAAATTTAAGTGTCACTGGTTGAAGACAAACGGCCTCGCTGTGTGAAAGACGAGGAGCCTGCTGTGTTTTGAAGTGTTTAGATTTGCAGTTTGTGACTTCCACCTTGTTCAAAGCTCGTCAGTGTGTAGCTTCTGTCTCTGGTTCGCTACGATGCCAAGACAATTTTCAGACTCCTGGGAAGAAAATTGGACCATGCCACAGTTTTGGAAAAAGGTTTTAGTGGATTAAATCAAATAAAACTGTTTGTTGAACTTTGTAGAATCAACTCGTCAACGGCTGATTGAATGAAGTTCAACAACTTTTTCCACGATTATAAAGGGGGAACAAATAATGAGAAGAGTATAAATTTATTTGAATATTTTTCATGTCGCGCACACACAGGAAACATTTTGTAACACCGGATCACACGGGACACTTGTCATGCTTCGCCAGCACTTTACAGTTTAAAAAGGAAGACACGACGGCAAGAGAAAATGTTTTACATCATCTGTTCTGATCTCATTAAACCAAGAACTTTATGAACATCTTGCTTTTAAAGTTGGAAAACCAAAACACAAGTTCTGTCCTCCATCTCTCCTCTGTGTCCTTTGTTTTTATCTACAACTAAATATACGAGGAACTAAATGTTGCTTTTATGTTCGTGTCCTGCAAAAGTAGACGACAAAAATAAAACTTCTGTACAACGCGGGTTGTTTGAACTCTTGTTTCTGCATTTGTGACAAACAAAATGGATGACATGATGCTCTAAAATCACATCGGGGGTATATTTCCTTAACAGCGTATGAAAATATCTACTTTTGCAGAATAACAAACTAAAAGGAGATTTTAGTGGAATTTGCCTTTAACTGTATCAGCCTCTGTGTTCAGTGGGTGCCTGTTTACGTTGAGAAGCTCAAACGCTTTCCAGCTTCTCTCACCGTCTGAATCTGACCTGCTGCGTGTGTTTTAAAACTGGCCCGTCATGGACACGATGAGAAAACGCAGCGAGGCTCCCGGTGAACACGCGGCTGTCGTCTGTAGTCTCCAGGTCGACTCTAAGTCTCTCTCCCACCCTCCGTTCTTTCCAAACTGAAGGAAGTTGAGGAAGGCATCTCAGATGGAGGTTCATAGGGAAGGCGACGGGTCTAGCACTACCGATAACACACAGGAGGGGGCGCCACACTCCCACTCAGCCAGCACCACACACCGCCTGGGGGCTTTCTTCCAAGATTTCTGGCATGATATCTGTAAAGCTGGGTGTGTATTTTCGTTTCCCCATCTTCCTACGATGACGAGACCATGTGCCGAGTCGGGGCTGAGCTGCAGTTTCCCCAAATCATCCCGAAAATGTATTCGCACGAGGGGAAAAAAAAAATTCAAATGCGGAATTTCATCCTGCCAAAAAAAAAAAAAGTTGTGTTTTAAAATTTTTATTTACCTTTGACTCATAATTGGAACCGACAAGTAAATTTACATTTGGAAAAGCTGAACGCCAGCCTTGACTCGGACCTAACCTGAGCGTCTTTAGCTGCAACATCACGTCCTCTACTGACAAAGTCCTCTCCCATTGGTCAACTAAACCCGCACATTTGGTGCCGATGCGCAAAGTAAATTCCGACTGGATGCAGAAAAGTCGATTCCTTAAACTTCATTGACTCTAGTAGTGCCAAGTGTTTCCATCCCCGGTGAAAGGGAGGAGGAGCGAAGGGATTTTGCAGCTAATTGTGATGTAAATAACCTGCTGACCAAAGCTACGTTCAACAGAAGCATGGGGGCTTAAAAAAACAAAAATATTACAACATCACGTTTCTCCAATGAGCTTTTTGACCGTCTTGAAAATCAGTAAAACGTCTCGTGCCCCCCCCCCCCACCCCCTCTACTACCCCCACTCCCCTCCCCTCTACCCCCCCATGCCTCTACTTCAACCAGCTTTCAGCAGACTGCAACAGTGTGGAACCACTTCACTCTTTATCAGGTCTCTTCAGCCATTAATTATCAGTCACACTCACTTTCAGGAGGAGCCTCTTGTTCCTCTGTCACAGTGATCCATTCATTCACCCACTGATTTACTTACTTTTGACTTTTTTTTTTTTTTTTTTTTTTTTTTTTTTACTTTGTAGAATTTAGAAAACCATCCTCATAACCCATCAACTCTATAGTTTAGTGGAGACGACGCTAAAGTTTCAGAACGTGATGCTCGGTGTTCGGTTCGAATGTCTCCAGCCGCAGTTCTTCACGGCATCATGTGTGAAACTCTCGTCTCCACGACTGGCATTTATTATTTTTTTTTGCATGAATGTTCCACAGTGTTGTGTTTGAACGCCTCCTGTCGTGATTCATGTCGCCGCATGTCCGCATTCGAGATAAAAAAATAAATAAACAAAAAAAAACGACTCACCGCTCCGCCGTCTCGCCTCTTATCCGCAACGTTTCTCTCCATGTACGTGTCGCCTCCCTCCTCCGTCTTCGTCCCTCCCTCCTAAAGATCCAAGAAGTCCAAGCTGTCCATCGACAAGTCGACGGAGACGGACAACGGCTACGTGTCGCTGGACGGCCGGGTGACCAATCGCAGCAGCGAGGAGGGGCTGCAGCTGCACGAGCAGCAGTGCGACCCGCTGAACAGGGCTGACGAGGCGTGCTGGAACTCGCACGTTCAGCCCGCGCACGCTCACGCGGCGCGCAGCTCCGGACTGATGCTGACCGGCGTCAACAAGGTAATCAAACCTTCATCGCCGGGTTATTTGTAGCCGTGATACCGTTTAACACTTCTTCTTTTTTTTTTTTTTTTTTTTTGGACGATCGATCGATCGCTCTTCAGCAGAATGAGGAACCAGAAAAGTGTCTCCTGGGTCTGACCGATACGTCTGTTTTAAAGGAGCCGGCGTCAGATGAAGCCTCCAGCGAGGAGGACCCCGAAGCGTCCTACAGCGCCCTCCGCAGGGGAGTCGAAAGGATGAACAGTGACTGTACGCTGCGAAACCGCAAGAACACGCACCACTACAAGAAACACTACGCAGTGGAGGTGACCTTTTTAACAGCAGCTCATTTTATTGATGACAGAACGACTATATCACGAACCAACGCTCCTCCGTCCTTGTCTCTTAGGACGTCCCCAAGTCCGGCACCAGCTGCAGCTCCAGATGTTCCAGTCTGAGGACTCAGGACTCGGAGAGCACTCGGCACGAGTCGGAGACCGAGGACCTGATGTGGGAAGACTTCCTGCACTGTGCGGAGTGCCGATCGTCCTGCACCTCAGAGACAGGTCAGAGGAACGGACACGCAACCAACGGAGTAAAACTAAATGATTCGTCTTGTTTGAAATGTTCTTCAGATGTAAAATCAT